>NC_137864.1:4919722-5052222 GCF_963924005.1 Protomyctophum bolini | reverse complement strand
GTTTTACTGAATGTAGAATGCGGGATGTATAATTTACACACAATGTGAGGGATTTGACTCATTTTTAAAAAATAGTTTATTTAAAACCAAAGATACTCTCTCACACGTCTTGCCAGCGTGTCAGTGAACACCCTCCTTTGTGCCAATGTTGGCACTGCATGGTGCCTATAAAAGGTTGCCTATACCCCTGTTCTACGTCATAGTTTTAGTCGACCAAATCAACACTGCGACAGCGAGGAGTTTTCACCAGGAGGTCATAATTAATGCATGCAAAGGAAGGAACACGCTTATTATTCCTCTTGGTTCCATACCCCGTTTAACCCTCTAGCACCCAGAGTTGCTTTTTAGCTACAATTTTATTTTAATTAATTACTAAATTATTATTATTTTTTTCTGTTCTTTTTTCACCTGAATGTCATCAGTGATGTTCATTGCAATGCCAATTCAATGCCATTAGTCATGATATTTGCATATAAATACCCCCCACAGAGGCTGAAATTCACACAAATAAAAAATGTTTGGACATTTTTTAACCTAAAACTTTTGACCTTTACCCTAATAAAAGTAGGTAAAATAATTGTAATATATGTTTTTTTGTGATCATTAGAATGTCTAGAACATGTTTTATTCATTATTGTGAAAGATATCCCCCAAATGTAAATTATTAATTTATTATATTATTATATAATTATTATAAATTTTTCATCAAACTTTATTTTTTTATTTTTTTTAACATCTTTTTTAGTGTCAGTGCTAGTAGTACAAAGTAGTAGTAAGGTTGAAATCTATTTTTTGCAAGTAGAAATTAATGCGGGTGTTAGAGGGTTAATAAGCCCCTGACCAAACTGTAGCGGCCTGCAGTCGCTACAACAGGCAACTCTATTGTTTTTTTATTTGAATCCTGAGAAGTAATAGTCTTGGACATATGAGGTTTCCACCCGACAGAGACGATATGTTTTAACTTTTAACTAAAGGAATTGTTTCTGGAAACAAATGTTTTATATACTGATCAGCTCAGCAACCACACATCTGCAATTGATCGATTCATTATCCAGGTTTCTTTTCTTTTCAGTTTATATTCTTCTGACAACTATGACTGCTAAAATGTATAGGCTCCTTAGTTGTTTCACATACAGTAAATAACAACATATTAAGTGGCCGCAGTGCTTCAATTGAATCTCTTCCTATGTGTATACAGTCAGTGCTGTTAGTCACATGCAGGAAACACTGAGACTGAGGTATATACTTAGAAAGAAGCCAGACTCTGATTTAATACTTTGACAGGCTGAGGAAAAGACAAAAGAGTCTGCCATGCAGTCTCTTCAGTCGATCCTGTGGGACTTCCGTTTGATGGCGCAATGCTGATATTCTTCAAACTAAATAAGGGGTTGGACATAAGATTATACCTGCCAGAGCCATGCCTTTTCTTTTTAGCAGACGCAGCTTGAAGAATTGACTCGGGCATAAATAATATACCCACAACATTACGATAGTGTTATATTTTAATAGATATAGCAGCTAGCACACAATATGAATCTCATTTCTATATAGATTACTATGATTCCTGCAACGGATTCAACTCTGTGAAACCAATTAACCCATTTTGGGCGGAACCCCTTTTGGTGTTTTAAACATACTTATAATTTAGCTATTGACCGAGTGGCGCGCTATGAGCTTGTATAGGTCTGCTATTTTTGAAAGATCGTGAAAATATTTATTTCAGAAAACCTTTTGAGGTCAGGCCTAAATGGGTTAAACGCGGGGGTTAAGAACAACAATATTTAAAAGAAAAGGGAAATCGCCATCATGCACCGTAAGCACTTTGACAGTTTGACCGCTGTTACTGCCGACTATAGACTCCTGGCGGCTGGAAAAGGATTCCGTAGCTTGGGAATTACTGTATATACTGTACCTCCAGGTACAGTGACAGAAATCGGCGTTATATAGCCGTACTGTGGAGGCAAGGGCCTGGAGGCTATACTGTATATCCTCCTATGTGTTCCCACATACATTAAAGGGGTTTGAACCCCTCTGCAAAAGATTATATGGATCCTTTGTTTCTGGACTATTCTATTGCTCCCAAGAGTCCCGTAGTGAGTGAATAAGGCATTTTCAACACCAACAAACACTCCTCTACGTATATCGGCTTTATTCAGCGAGCTGCGTCGCCCTATAGTGTGCTGCTGGCTATACGGCTGCACAAGCTTTGTTCACCGCATGCCGATGGGAAGCAGGCTGTATGTGTATGTACTGTATATCTGGCATGAAATATGTATTCCTCGTAATATAGTCCACTGTGCCAGGTGTCTTCCATTGTCCTCTTGCATCGTATACGGTCACTGACTGCCAGGTGTAGAAACCTATCTTATCCGTTTTCAGACAATACTGTCACCGAGGACACTCAGATGGGTCATTGACAAGGAGTGGGTGTCACACACACACACACACACACACACACACACACACACACACCAAATAATTAACCACTAAAGTCTCTATTCAGACTTTATGAAATAAAGCGGAGACTCCTTTTAGAGGAGCTCTCAGCAGCAGCACAACACAATGGCGTATATCGACTGCGCCGATACGCCATTGTAAATGAAAAGCGTCTGTCCTTGGGAGTGTGACACAACCTTATCCCTTGGACTATATCTGGCCACAAGGTATATATATATATACACTTTGTGGCAACATAAAGAGATGGAATCGTATGACTTTGTATATACATTGTGTATACACACAGACACAATGAGATCTTGTGTTAAAGATAAAAATAAATGACACCATTCATTCTACGAATATAAGCTTCATGTGGCTGGTCCAATGGAGCCTTATACAGGTCAGTAAACTCGGAGAGTGATCAAAATGGATGACACTTTTCATATCCAATATGGAGAACATTACATACCATAACAGAACTAACAGCTTGCCTCATCATCATCATCATAATCCTCATGTCTCTATATCACCAAGCCAGCTCTATTGGAAATGATAGCGTGCGTGACGTGTGTCCGACCTCCCTTTAGTCCGACCTACGTGGCCGGTTAAAACTGAGATTAGGGTTAGCGAACCTATACGTGGCCAGTTAAGACTGAGGTTATAGTCTGCTTGCACATGCAAGCAGACTATACACACTCAGACTTCATCAGTCATCACTATTTGCAGCTGGTCGCTCTCCTGGCCAACAACAATGTTCTCCATGGTTCGACACTCGGTGGCGCTGTTCAATCCACGCCGCGTGGCACAGCCTTGAAGATCCTCGTGTTTATACTTCCTTTCATGTCTCATTTTGTCTCATGTCTTATACTGGTAATGATCATAGCCACATTTTGGGGCTCTGGGCTAATAGACGTTACTTGGAATTCAGTATGGAGGGCGGCTGCAACCAAAAAGCGTGTTTATTCACCACCACAAAGTGGTGAACTGTGAACTGTGCTGTGCAACTGTAAATGTATTGTTATAGTTACTGTGCTGTGCTGTGCTGTGCTCTGTACTGTATTGTAGTGTACAAGTTACTAAAGTGCCACTATGCTGCTGTGTATATACAATAAATGAAATACATCAGGTTAAAATATACTGTGCAAAAAGGAAGGGTAACGAAGGAACTCTTCGTCACAAGCTATATATAGGGCAGTGGTTTTCAAAGTCGAGGCCGAGAGTGTTAACTTTAGGGCATCCCCAGGTAAATCGTATATAGGAATCCAATGGACCCTATACAGGTTAGTAACTCGGAGAGTGTACAAATGGAAAGGCACACACGTCCAGCATAAAATCTACGAAGAATTAAAAGTATTTGGGAAGTTATACTTCCTTAAGTTGGTCTACATGCAGTATGGTGCTGTTCTGTCCAGTGTTTTACGAAATTAAAAGACACACTCTCACAGGCACGCACGCACACACACACACACACACACACACACACACACACACACACACACACACTCTCTCTCTATCTCTCTCTCTCTCTCTCTCTCTCCTACACAACACGCCACGGTGTAAAGAGTGAAATATAAGATGATGGAAAGCTTATGTTTCTCTCATCAAGTTTCATAGTGTGGTGTGTGTGTGTGTGTGTGTGTGTGTGTGTGTGTGTGTGTGTGTGTGTGTGTGTGTGTGTGTGTGTGTGTGGGTGCACTCTGCTCTTTTAAAATGGATATTTCCTTTTTTTCAAATGAAAGCTGGTATAAGCCACACAGCGCTCGCGCACACACACACACACACACACACACACGCGCACACGCACACACACACACGCACGCACGCACGCACACGCACACGCACACAGAAAAGCTGGGAAAGCCCTGTACTTTAATGGGTCATCGTAGATTTCACAGTGGGTGAAATATGCTTTAATTTGTGGAGTGCTGGAGGGCCTGTCGATAACTCAGGTCCACGTGAGCCACAGAGGGAGAGAGAGAGAGAGAGGGGAGGGGGGGGGCACAGGGAGGGGGGAGAGAGAGAGAGAAAGAGTGAGAGGGAGGGAGGAAGGAAAGGAGAGAGGGGATGCAGGGAGCTGGGCGAGTAAAGGAGATGAAGAGAGACATGAGAGAAAGGGATAAAGAGAGGGAGAGAGAGTTGAAGTAAGATAGACAGAGAGAGAGAAAGGGACACACACACACACACACACATATATATATATATATATATATATATAGAGAGAGAGAGAGAGAGAGAGAGAGAGAGAGAGAGAGAGAGAGAGAGAGAGAGAGAGAGAGAGAGAGAGAGAACAGGATAGAGACTGAACTGGCGCGATTCATGTCAGTGGAAGTTGCTCAGTGCATGGCGTTTTGAAGAGAGAGAGTGAGAGAGACGGAAGGAAGGAAGGAAGGAAGGGAGGGAGGAACGAACGAACGAAGGAGTGTCCGGACAGAGAGGACAGAGAGAATAGTGCATGGCGTATACTGGAGGTGGAGTAACAAAGAGAGGATTTATACAGGAAGAGAAGAGAAGGGGGTGGACGGAGACTGCACAGTGGAGAATGGAGCTATAGAAGCAGAGAGGGGTTGACAGAGAGAGGAGAAGAGAGAGCCGGGGGAGCAAGAGGGAGAGAAAGGAGACAGATCAGATAGAGAGAGATGTATAGAGATAAAGAAAAGAAAAAGAGGCAGAGGGGAGGAGAAACCCCCCCCCCCACCCCCCCCCAGACACACACACACACACACACACACACACACACACACACACACACACACACACAGCTACACGCCCCTACTTCACTCCCATGGTCTGTAAGTTTCCATGGGAACGCTGAGCAGCAGCGAGGCGAGCGGAAGACGCATGCCAGCAGACAGACAGGCACACACGTGTGCGTGCGTGCCTGCGTGCCTGCGTGCCTGCGTGCCTGCATGCGTGCGTGCGTGCATGTGTTATTCATGACTTCATGCTCTCAGATGCATTATCTTTCTTTTGCACATGGATGAGCACAGGGCGCGCTGTGCAGCTTGTTATAGGGACCCGACATCTGCTCAAGGGCTCTTCAGCAGAGCAGGGCACAGCATTGGAACCAACAGGTCCTTGTCCGAGGGCACTATACACTGTAGTGTCCCCATTTAGGTCCAACAATTACACCGAAGATAGCGCGCACAGACTGACTGACTGACTGACTGACTGACTGACTGACTGACTGACTGACTTGGGTCCGAGTCAAGACCGAGACCGGCGGGAGGCGAGACCAGATTTATTTTTTAGGTACAGCACAGGGGCATTTATGGTGATAGACAGTACACCATTCACAACACCCTGAGGTGATTTGAAAATGTCCTGAAACAATTATGGGATTCATAATAGATATCGTCCCGCCTTTAATTAAACGACCAGTTTAAAGCCGAAGATGTCCCTGCAGTCTTCCACAAATGTTTTGCGCACATGCTTGTGTATACAGTATACAATGTATATACTTTCTTTGGTACAGTGATTCTCAGCCCTTTTCAGGACCCTGCAGTTTGATATGCATCAGACACATGATCCCCCATATTTGATGCCACTTTTTGAATCTCTGAGACTCCAATCTATACACTGTAAAATCATGTTGAAACGGAAAAACATTCTTTAAAGTTGCTATAGGTACTAAATGGGGTATAATTCAACCCCTTCTTTTTATTTGATCTAACGTTACAGAATTGCTCTAATACAGCCGTTGAGTACAATTTGAATTGTGCCTGCAAAGTGCTCTTGAATGTTTTGGTTGAAGAGGGCTTTTAACAGTAGCCTATAGGCTACAGTTACAGGTGTAGTGTGTATTGAATGTGAAAAAATAGCATTATGTGGCCGATGTTGACATCAGACAATAATAAAGTACGCTGGTATGGTCTTTTATGCCAAGGAACTGGGGGGGTGGCATTCGGATCACAGCCGGCTGAATATCCATGAGTGTTACAAAAAGAACACTTTTTCTTGCTGTTTATCTAACCCTCTGTCTCTGTTTCATATACTCTCCATGACTCCATCTGTCTTTATTCCACATGATCTGAAGTTTTTGGGAGTGGGAGCTATGTCACTGCGTCTATGCTTCTCGTGTGAAGTCTCTTTTTGTCTTTTCTACTGCCTCTCTGCCTGCCTTTCATTCTATTATTTCCTAGAAATGTTCAAAGGTATACTTGGTATCAGTCAGTGGACCGTCTAGGATATAGTCTTTCTCTGCATGTTTCATTGATGAAAAATGAATTGACGGCTGAGAGAAGTCAGGCCTATATATAGTGCAAACAAAATGCATACAGACATTTCCCTTCCAAGACATGATGGTTACAACAGAAACAGAGTGTGTGTGTGTGTGTGTGTGTGTGTGTGTGTGTGTGTGTGTGTGTGTGTGTGTGTGTGTGTGTGTGTGTGTGTGTGTGTGTGTGCGTGTGTGTGTGGCGTGCACGTTATTTTCTTTCTTCAATCCTTCTATATGTATTATACACTCATTTTAGGTGGATAAATGTTTGAACTCCAATGCAAATATTGCAAGCCTGTGTGCATCCGTCACATATACTGTATCAGATGCATAAACAGGAGCATTTTATATGTTGTCCGCCTGTGTAAAAAATGGTGGGCCGAAATGTTCCAGCAATAGTCCTTCAAACAAGGTGCAAATTTGAGTTCAGTAGAGCAGTGAAGAAAGACAATAGGTTTAGTGGCGTGCACAGATAGACACTAGAGGGTGCACCTGCCCGTTTCCCTCTGGACAGCAATTTGCCCGTTTTTACAGTGTACAGTACACTGACTGTCCAGTATGTGGACCATGGTGACATTGATCAATTCTTGATAAAAAAGGCTTCCAATATATTATTTAGGCCCCAAAATCTATAAACCTCATTAACCGACCGGTTGGGTCACTAATATCCTATTCACCTTTGTATTCGTGTCATCATAAATTGACTTTGATTGATTGATTGATTGATTTGATGGACAAACACCAGATCGTTGTTCTCGCTCCCTCTATAGTATTATAATATTACCTATTACAGATACTTAAGTAACTATATAGTTACTTATTAATTATTAATTATTTAAAAATCCCGTCCCCAGTAATTGCATCTTTTGTCCAAAAAGTGTCACACTACCCAGTTTATTCCAGACGATGTAAGGCCCACCCTTCCTCATCCAATAATTCACAAGTGCGCATAATTTCCTGCAAAGCAACTCCATCCCAACCTAGTCTACTATTAATGAACACTCAAGCCTACAGTATACCACCGAGGCTTGTTTAAATACTAGTTATTTTGTAGTTATTTTTGGAAAATAGTATTACTTATTAGTAATATTATTACTCAAATTGTAAAGTAATTAGTTATATTACTCGTCACTGGAAACATGTAATAACATTACTTTAAGTAATAAGTTACTTTAGTTACTTTACAACACCTAGACCCTAGGGTACTGAGGGAAATTAAGGGCAAAGCCACATTTACAATTTTGAATGCTTTTCAATTGCTTAACTCTGTCTATACTATACCCGGAGCGAGCCCAGGTGGCAAAAGGCCAGGTTAATTGGAAACTAAATCAGTACACATCATCTGCTGGGGAGGATGAAGAATGTGCACAGCAAATTCCATGACAATCCAGACTGTGCTTTTTATTTTGAGACACCTCGTTTGACCGAGCGACTGACCCCCCATCGCTATCCTTTCACTAGCGGAGGCTAAAATATGTTAAGGTTTGAGATAGGTGGGCCGCAGACAGTGAAAGGCGGTGGTTATGCCCCCTGCCACTCATTCTTGTGCCAGAAGCCTGCACTCTCAGAATAAGAACGTCTCCATGGCTTCTTCATATAGGCACTTTCTGTTTTGAAAGTGCATAAGAAAGACAGAATTTCGGTACATTAAGGTCTATTTCCTTTCTTTGACAGAAGCTAAGTGGCTGTTTACAATAAACAAACCTGCATTTAGCATTAGGCTGCCAACACAGATTCGTCATCGTAATCATACCCAGGGGTGCTCCCCCAGCGCGAGAGCCAAGCTGAAATGAACTCGGCTAAAGAGCGGTGTCATAAAAAATGCCCCCTTGAGGAGCAAATGACATAGTAAAATCCTGAGCATTCATTTAACTCCGAGCGTCCAAACGGAACCAAATGGACCTGTATAACGGGTCCATTTTGGACACTGTCAATGTTTAATGAATGCTGTGGGGTTTTACAGTGGCACTGGCTCAACACTTATTCAAAGAATTATACGTATACACACATGCACAGCAGACCACCATTGGAGAGATGCTCATTACCTCCACTCTGTTTACTGGCATGGGCTGAGTGTTTAGCATAGATACAGTCATTCAATTTCCTCAGCTTAGGCTCAGCATTATAATGAATGATTTAGAGTTACTGTACCGTTTCCTCATCCCTGGCTGCACATGTACTGTAGCGCCCCGCCCCCCCCTCGAGAGACTTTTCAGAAAGTATTTATATTTTAAAGACGTTTATGCGCCGCAGACAAAGCCAACTCTTGTCGTGACAAATCATGACAATAATAAACACAATGTTTTGGGGACAAACAAAGAAAGTAGAAAGTCTTTAAATAAATACTTTTTGAAATGTCTATGGGGGAAAATGCCTTGGGATTAATTTCCTGGGCCTGGCGTCGTCATGAAAGGGGGCGGGACTGCGACGCTCTGGTATACTGTATACTAGCATCCATCCCTATTTTGGGTGTGTACGTGTATCCGGACGTAAAAACAAATCCATATAATATGAGTCATATATGAGTCACGATGGCAAACAATACTAGTATCCCCATCTTCAACCATAGTCTAAAAAAGCCTTGTATCAGTACAAGTTATTGCTGCCTATTAGTTATTTCATCCAGATTTATTGTGTTGGTAATTACTTCACTTGCCTATACCACCCACCCCGCAGATTTATCTGTTATTTATAGATCCAGTTACTTCATATAGCACATGCTGTATAGCCTACTTTGTTTTCAGGAGCATATACGCTGTTGGCGGTCGACTATAATGCCATGCCTCCTACTCTAATCTTGTATACCTTGTGAGAGCATCTGTGTGTGTGCACAGTGTGTGTGTGTGTGTGTGTGTGTGTGTGTGTGTGTGTGTGTGTGTGTGTGTGTGTGTGTGTGTGTGTGTGCCTGCCTGCCTGCGTGCGTGCGTGTGTTGTATTCCGCTGACATCGTGGTGTTTAACCCACACACCGGTGTCTTTTAACCCATTCTGACCGGGCACCCATTTTGGTGTTAGCATCATGTTATGCTTTAGCTATTGAAAAATAGCAGATCTACAAGCTCATATCGCGCCACCGAGTGGCGCGCTACGAGCTTGTAGGTCTGCTATTTTTTGAAAAATCGAAGAACGACTGACATTTTTAGAATCTGATCTCAGGTCAGAATGGGTTCATCAGACCAGTGTGTGTCCAGTGGAAACCTCGTATGAATCTGATCTCAGGTCAGAATGGGTTAATAAAGCGGCTCCCAGCAGACTGGACAGCGGGCAGCGTGGCCAAGGCTGTGCCTGACCCGCCCGGACTCCATTACTCACGTCATCCCAGCCGGCTCTTCAACACCATCCCATAATTGGCACCAGCTGTGGGACGAACGAAAGAAGTTGTTTAGTAAGTCAAAGTCTCATTGACTGAGTATATTTTGTACAGTTTCCAAATAGTACAGATGTACAGTTATAGTTATACTTTTTGATTGATTGATTGATTGAAATCTTTATTAACAGTTTGCAGAATTACAGTACATTTCAAGCACAAACTCAATACAAAGACTGTTAACTGTGAGTGGACGACCCAATTAAGCCTTACACTTGTTTACAACAGGGTCCACATTGTTCAATTCATCAAAACATTTAGAGACAAACAAATAGACACTTCTATGTAGTTAAAGAACAGAACAGGAATTCATCATATAGGAAGCGAAAAGGGAAAAAAAGTATATATACAGTGAGGGGAACAGGGGGATAAAAGAAAAGAAAACGAAAGACAGAGTGTAGGGCGCCTGCACACAACACCATGCGTTGATGCCATGTGTGCATATGTGCAGGCACCCAACACCACGTCCATACAAAAACATAGTACAATCCATAGTACAAAGACAGAGTGTAGGGCGCCTGCACACAACACCATGCGTTGATGCCATGTGTGCATATGTGCAGGCACCCAACACCACGTCCATACAAAAACATAGTACAATCCAGATACAAATTCAGCTTTTACAGAGGCCAGTTTCGAATTGCAGCCATCCGTAGGTGCCCTTTGAGAGCAGTTTTGAAGGAGCCAAGGGATTCACATGTCTTAATGACTGTTGGTAGGGCGTTCCACATTTTGGTCGCATAGGAGCGAAAAGAATTTAGTCCCTTGTTTGTGCCGAATCTGGGTTGTACATGGTTTGTTGCACTCCCTCTGGTGTTGTGGGTGTGGACTTCGTTTACATTAAGGAAGTATTTAGACAGGTACATGGGTATCTTGGTGGTGTATCTAATCTTGTGGACCAGACCCATTGCAAGATGCTGTACTCTGTCGTCGACCCTAAGCCATCCCAGCCTGTCAAAGTGGGCAGGGGTGAGGTGGGTTCGGGGGGTGAGGCCAAGTAGGAGCCTGACCAGTTTGTTTTGGGAGGTCTGGAGCCTTGTTTTAAGGGCCTTTGAGGTGCTGTGGTACCAGGAGGTGGATGCATAGTCAAAGAAACCTTGTACAAGGGCTCCTGTTAAGGTCTTCAAGGTGTTTTTGTCGACCAGTGAGGAGATCCTGTAGAGGAATCTTGTTCTTTGATTGACTTTTTTGATTACGTTGGTGGCCATCTTATCACCGGAAAGATTGGCCTCCAGGATGGAACCTAGGTAGGTAATTTGATCCTTCCGTGTGATAATATCATCACCAACTCTAACCAAGAAGCCATCTGCCTTTTTGAGATTACTATTTGATCCGAAGAGAATGGATTCAGTTTTTCCCAGGTGTAAGGATAGTTTGTTATCAGCGAGCCAGGTGCAGATTCTACCGAGTTCAGAGCTGAGGGTCTTTTCAACCTGCAGTTTGTTCCTGTCCGAGACCAGCAGTGCTGAGTCGTCTGCGAACAGGAACAAGTTGCAGTCACAAGCTGAAGTCATGTCGTTTACATATATTAGGAACAGTAAAGGCCCTAGTATGCTTCCTTGTGGGACGCCACAGCTCACTGGGAGGGGGGGGGACAGTGTTCCGTTCACTTCCACCATCTGTTCTCTCCCCTCCAGGTAGGATTGCATCCAGCTCACTGATGTGCTATCAAAACCAATAGCTTTAAGCTTGTTAACCAGTATGGAGTGGTTCACGGTGTCAAAAGCCTTTTGGAGGTCCAGCATGACCATGCCGCAGTATTTTCCAGCATCCACCTCGTGTTTGATGTGGTCGCTCAAATAGAGAAGGCATGTGTCAGTGGAGTGGGATGTTCTGAAACCAGATTGGAACTCGTACAACAATTTATTAGTGGCAAGATACTTTTCAACCTGTTCATAGACTATACAATAATACCAACTGGCTTAATTGGTTAATCTATGTTTTGTAATAGCAATATAAACTTACAAGGCACTTGTGCGGCCTTGACCTGTGCACTCGCCTGTTTTCGAATATTTGCAGTTGAGTAAAATGTACTTCTACTCCACTAAATGTAATTATTGTACAAAGTGTTGTTAAATGGAGATACTCAAGTAACAAGTAAAAGTACCTCAACATAGCTATTTGAAAAACATTGGGAAAAATGGCTTGTGTTTTGTTTCTTTGTTGTTGTTTTCTTTTCAGTAATGTTGTCCTTTTTTTATGTACATAAAAAAAAAAGAAATATACCTCAACAATGTGCAGTGAGTACACAGGACTTGAGTAACGGTACTCAGTTACTTTTACCGTTTCCTCCACTGACGGTATATCGCGTCGTCGCCCCCGGCAACTGGAACGTGAGAGAACTGTGGAATGTATACTATACGGCCACGGGCCCATGAAGCATACCACGACACCCAGGGCCCGACATCCACACCGGCAGAAATGGAATGGGAAATCTGTCCACGGGAAAATGAACAGAAATGTCAAGAGACATTACAGTCAAGATGGAGAGAGAGAGAGAGAGGGAGAGAGAGAGAGAGAGAGAGAGAGGGAGAGAGAGAGAGAGAGAGAGAGAGAGAGAGGGAGAGAGAGAGGGAGAGAGAGAGAGCGAGGGGAAAGGGGATAGAGACAGCCAGGACGAGCGAAAAAACAATGGAGAGAATTGAGGGGAAGAGAGAGAACAAGGGTGAAAGCAAGAAAAAGATATGCCAGCAGCCAGAGTGCTGGACGTGCTTGCTTGTGCGTGTGTGAGTGTGCGTGTGTGTGTGTGTGTGTGTGTGTGTGTGTGTGCGTGCGTGTGTGTGTGCGTGTGTGTGTGTGTGTGTGTTTCTGCTAATGTATTTTGAAATGTCTCACACACACGTATTGTGTGCATGCATGCGTGCATGCCTAGGCTATGCCGGCTGGCTGCTTCACTGCTGAATCACTTTCCAGTTTGGTCTGGAAATGAGGAAGGAAAGTGATTTTGCATTCTCGACGTGCGGAAGCAGCTCGACCGTCGAGGTGCTTTTTGGGAGAGTGCTATAAAGTTAACCTCGTATTTACCTGAAACTTTTTTTCCCCTTTTTTTCCCCGGATGGACAGTGAAAGGCCTCAGGTCATGGTGTCAGTACTTGCGTATGCTATACCAAGCAAAAACATCGGGGTAAAAGAGCATCCATTAGTCAACTCTCCTGTATATACAGTATAACAGTATATGCGTGCATGCGTGCGTGCGTGCGTGCAGACATAATGTGTATACGGTTCGTGTCTCAGTGCCCCAGGTGCCTCAGGCGTAGAGTGGCCCGGATAGGTAACCACAAGGTTGCCAGTTCAAACCTGGGCTCCCCCAGAGTTAGTGTCGAAGTGTCCTTGAGCAAGACCTTGCATGCACGGTTTCCGCCGTCAGCGGCGTGTGTGTGTGTGTGTGTGTGTGTGTGTGAATGTAATGCACAATCTATGTCGCTAAATGTCGTCAGTATATGCCTCACATTCCCCCTTTTTTGCCCATAATATGGAGCTGACTGATTTGTTTGCGCCTGATGCCATGACAACACATTGAGCTTAGACAACGTGTACTGTAGAGAGACTGAGCATTTGTTTCGTTTCAGATAACTAATATGTGTGTTTGGTTGTACAGTATTTGTGAGTCTGTCTGTGCCATTCCTCCAGGGGCCGTGAGAAAAAAGGCAGAGCTCAGGAGCAGGATCTTACAATGCTAGAGTTAGAATAGATAAACCCTAATGATGACTCATTCCTTAACTATGGCTGGCTTGCTGCCCATGTGGCTCAGGTTTTTTGTTTGTTTTTTTTCCCAACAAAAAGGAAACATTCAGTTCTCTTGACTATTATGGAGGGTGGGGTGTTCAGAATAGACTGTTATGGTAGGATTATTGGCCATATAGGGACAGGTGTCTTAACCAAAACATCTTAATTACCTTATACCATCTCCATTTCTGAGAGAACAAACTCTATAAAGTACATTGTCTCTGTTGGGTGGAAAACCTCATTATGTCCAAAAAACTGTTGGATTCTGGATTCAAGTTCAAAAATAGCAAAAGTAGAAGTTCGACATGCAAGCTCAAAACGCATCCAAGCTTGTCTGCTACTTTGATGCTTTTGTGTGATACTGTATTAGGATCACGTAGGTAGGGCATTCATTTACAAAAACTATACCAAAAGTATACCAAAAAGCACATAAGGACATAATGAGCAGACGGTGCTCAGACAGTATGAGTGCACAACTGCACACATCACACACACACACCGGTCTGGCCTCTCCATCGCCAGACTGGCATGAAACAGAGCATGCATGTTGACGTAATAACTTTTTGTGTTCCACTTATAGCTATTGAAAAATAGCAGATCTACAAGCTCATAGCGCGCCACCAGGTGGCGCGCTATGAGCTTGTAGATCTGCTATTTTTGAAAAATCGTGGAAATGTGGCCCAAATGTTTGAATATATTCTTTCCGAGCGAACATTTTTTAACTCAAATCTTTGCAACTGGGGTGTCCCTGGAACATCATATTTTCAGATGGGGGGGGGTCGGTGGCCAAATACGGATAGTTTTGGGGGGGTCCTTGACATGAAAATGTTTGAGAAACATGAGGTTTTTCAGAAATGTGTAGAATGTGTATAGAATGATAGAATCGTTCCCAGGTCAAAATGGGCTAACTTGCATCACTTCATGGTGATTGAATTCGGGTGGCGTTCAGAACCACAACTAACGGATCGTGACTGCACTGCAAGGAGACATCGTTTGGAACCAGGATGCCAATATTGATTTGTCTCCTTAAAGTCTGCCTGTTTCTCTCTGGCTTTGAGGTAAACCAGCTATAGTTCTTGCTGTCTCTGCTCTATGTTGTCTTGCTTATACTTCCTTGCTCTCTCTCTCTCTCTCTCCTTCTCTCTCTCTCTCCCTCTGTCAGACCAAGACAGACAATGACAGGGAGAGACTCTCATTGTGGCCATGTCCCTTTTCCTCCGAATACTGTGTTCTCTCTTTTATTTTATCTCTCTCGCTGAGTCATGTTTTTGCTACAGTCTCGTCTCTCTGTCTTTGCTGACCTCCCCCTCCCCTCCTCCGCCTCCCTATCTCTGGATGCAGGATGCATCTAGTAGTGGGAAGATCATGTCCTCATTATGCCCGGGATGCCCTTAAAAGCCCGCCTTCCCCCTCAATCTCCCATGCATCACAATGTGATTATTGTGTACAGTGTGCCGTCACAGTGCAGTGTGTGCGTGTGTGTGTGTGTGTGTGTGTGTGTGTGTGTGTGTGTGTGTGCGTGCGTGCGTGTATGTGTCAGTGTGTGTGTTTCGCACCACTAAATCAGGGTCATAAATTCATTAATGAGCACTGACTGGTGTTTCCCTATACTACCCCCCTCTAGTGGCCTCCTACCAGCGTGACACATGTTGTGTCTCTTTCTCGCACCGGCTGGCAAACGGCCGGGTGTTTGTTGGCGTTTTTTTTCTTTCTTCCCCCTCAGTAATGCAGAGGATTATAATATCCTAAAAAGCTCCACGCCGTCCCCAGCCATCTGTTCCCTTCCCGGGGATCCTGCTCCGCTAACCAAGCGTCGTCGGTTTCCCAACCCCAACTTCTCGGCTCTCAATTCCACTCTCCACCCCGCGTGCTGCTCTGGCTGTGCCTCATCCAAGTGTGTATCCATTCACATGTCCATGCATACCAGCATGAGGAAGGTGTGGAAGGAAGTGAGTATAGCCAACTAGGCTGCTATAGAGCACCGAAGTCACAGTCTTTTTTTTCTTTTTTGAGTGGTGCAATGCACTCCTATACAACCAGCAATGTCCGTGTACCTGTGTACGTGTGTAGGTACCTGTGTAAATGAGCACGAGTATGTGACTTATTTATACCAGTAGGGGGCGCCAGAAACAGAGAGAGGGGTAGTGCTGTGTCTCTAATGAGAGAGAGAGAGAGAGAGAGAGAGAGAGAGAGAGAGACGTGTGTGATTTTTTAAATCTGAATTCCCATAGACATTTTTTATATTGTGTCAAATAAGCACTGTGTTCCAAAAATAAACAAAATGATCCCGGCGGTTTCACTCGTAATGATGTGAAGAATTGAGAATCAACTGCCGAATTAATTAGGTATACAATTTCGCCAGGAACAGACAATCAAATCAAATACGAGTGACTGACTATATCGAAAAACAACACACAGAGCGACAATATTGCCCGAGACAGTTTGTTTATTTTTGGACCACAAAGACGGTTCTAAGATGACTCTGATGTTATTCTCCACTTCCGCAACCCAGGGGATGATGAACGACTGATGACCGACTGCTAGCAGAAATGCGTTATGCTGCAGGACAATCCCAAAAGTGAGCCAATATGACTCCTTTCTATGGCATTAATGAATGATTGAATCAAGTAGGCCTATACATTAAATGTATTCATTAATCAGTTAACGCACAGTTATTGGCAATTTATCTATCCCTGTCTGTCACTCAACCCTCCCACACCCATATCCCACCATGCACCAGCCTAATAGTCTCCTCCTATCATTCCACCTGAGACGGGTCATACAGATTCTTCTTCCATTTATTGCACAGGTCAGGTCATCATGGTCCATGTCATAATAACCACAACGGAGGAGAAAAGGTCAAACCATCTCTCGCCCCCTCTCTTCCATCTGTCTCCCTGAGTGTGTGTGTGTGTGTGTGCGTGTGCGTGCGAGCGAGCGTGCGTGCGTGCGTGCATGTGTGTGTGTGTGTGTGTGTGTGTGTGTGTGCACGTGCGTGCGTTTAACTGTGTCAGCAGCATGATCCTGGCTGATACAAGCTCTCATTTGAACCAGCAAATGGCAATTCGATGAAGGAACACCTTTTTATGGCTAATTCCCGTCAGGGGTTAATGCCACGGCGGATCAGTTTCCATCTGGTTCTGTTTTTCTGCGACTCCTACCATATTATGCCTGCATGTCATCTCTCACCGCACCCATTAACCTCCTACATACATGCGGCCTCCCTCTTCTCCTCTTTTGCCTGACAGCTCCATCTTCAACATCCTTCTCCCAATGTATACCCTCCATCCTCCTTTCCACGTGTCCAAACCTCAACCTTGCATCTCTTTGCTTTATCCCGACTTTATAACATGGACTGATCCTCTTATCCTCCTTGTCACTCCTGATGAGAAGCAGCAGCATTCTCTACCACCCAGGGCTGGACTGGCATACCGGCATTTGCCCGGTGGGCAAGCAGGCAGGCCAATAGGCGGCCATCAGGAAAGGTCGGGGGCGTGCTGCCAATTCTGCCAGTTAAGTGCCATCATGATAATGTCACTGTACCTGTATCAGTGAGTGACAAATAAACCCTCTACAAAGGGTTGTGTGTAGTTGTCTGTTGGTTTGTATCATTTATGTTGTTCTGTAAAAGTGGTGGTATTATTAGGGCTTTGTTTGTTTGTGTGTGCCTCGACGGAGCGGGCGGTAGAGTTTCTGCTATCTGCACGCTGGTTGTGGTGGGTGGGGCCGTTCTGGACCAAATTCACGCGAAAAGGCCCAGGCCCAGGCCCTGCTACCACCTCCAGCTCCGGTACCTGTCTATGAATTGAGTACAATGGACCACAATGGAAATAAGTCACTTGTTTGTGTCATCCTTTTAGCCGAAATGTTTTACTGTACTAATAAAGTATTCAATCAACCAATCAATCAATCATCAATCAATCAATCAAAGAGCCTCATGTCTTTTCCTCAGTGGTGCTGTTTTCAAGCATGACATGGTCTCGCTACCGCCTTATACAGCTTCCCTCTCACTGTTGATACCCTTCCGTCATAAATCACTCCTGTGCACTTTCCCTCCGTCCATTCCACCCTCTGTTCTTCGCCTCTCTCTCCCACACTCCCCGTTACCTCGGATGGTTAACCCCAGGTATTTAAACTGCTTCACCTTCGCCACACCTACTCACTGCGTATGCTCACCATTCCACTGTCCTCGATCCCCCCTTGTTCATGTATATGTGTGCCTGTCTGCCTGCATATTATTCTGCCTTTTTCTACTTCTGCTGACTTTCATTCCTCTTCTCTCCAGTACTTTCTAGAGTCTCTTCAACCTGTCCCCTCATCTCATAGACCATGCTGCAGGTGCCTCCTCTGCTGCCAGACTCCATCTGTCAACCCGTCCATTACCAATGCTAGAAAGGCATATACAGTATCATATCTACAGTATACCACACTTCCACTCTCAGCACCCTCTCATGCTTTCTCTTCTCTATAGGTCCACAAAGACAGTGTAAACCCCTTCTGACCGTCTCTAGTCTACGTTCCTCCTTCAACACTCTCAGAAAAATGAAGCATTTTCCATGTATTTGAATTGTCACCTTTTTTTGAGCAACCAGCAATGTCCGTGCCATATATGCGCCTATGTGACTATGTGGCCATGCATGAGCGCGAGTATATGACTATAAAGGGTACCAGTAGGGGGCGCCAGAAACAGAGAGAGGGATAGTGTAATGTTGCCTGCTAATATGAGAGAGAGAGAGAGAGAGAGAGAGGTGGGGGAGGGGGGGGAGAGCTGCACCACTCAGTTCACACGGGTGTGATTTTTTTTGTATTGTATCTGTATCAAGACACGTAGAAGCCCCAAGGCTCAGAAAACAACATCAATAATACAGTGGTTTATACATGTGTTTTCAATATGATCTAAGAAAACGCAATAGTTCTGACAATCCAGGGGCAAAAGGTCATTCATTCCACCTGGTGGTTCAAACGGAAAATCTATATGTCCGCAACCTCAGGCCATAAACACATACACTTTCGACCCGGTGTTTGTTTGATGCGTTGGCATCACGACGAATTCCTGAGGTTGTATAGATTGTTATATTTCTGCCTTCGACGCCACCATTAACCCATTCTGACCTGAGATCAGATTCATACGAGGTTTCCACTGGACACACACTGGTCTGATTAACCCATTCTGACCTGAGATCAGATTCTAAAAATGTCAGTCGTTCTTCGATTTAAAAAAAATAGCAGACCTACAAGCTCATAGCGCGCCACTCGGTGGCGCGCTATGAGCTTGTAGATCTGCTATTTTTCAATAGCTAAAGCATAACATGATGCTAACACCAAAATGGGTTCCCGTTCAGAATGGGTTAAAGTGGTTAATTGTCAGTGTTGTGTGTTAAGTGCTGAGTCTGACATGCAGCGTTGTGCTATGAACGAGACAACGTTCCAATCTAATCTATAAGGTGCCATTTCAATTATAGTGATAAGAGGATGATTAAGTTGAATATAATGGAGATGATGTGAGGGATGACGACAGGAGTCTAGTGGCGGCAATGATGATCAAGGCGAAAATGAAAGATGATCACAAAACTAATCACAATCGTGAGGACGATGACGGGGTACTGATTTCTATTTTGTGTTTTAATTACTCTGCCATATGATAGCGATTGTAGGCTGTGTGTGTGTGTGTGTGTGTGTGTGTGTGTGTGTGTGTGTGTGTGTGTGTGTGTGTGTGTGTGTGTGTGTGTGTGTGTGTGTGTGTGTGTGTGTGTGTGTGTGTGTGTGTGCGCACGTGCGTGGCGCGTGCGTGCGTGCGTGCGTGCGTGCGTGCGTGCGTGTGTGCGTGTACTCTATGAGTGTAGGGGGGAAATATCCAGTATGTCAGTTAGTCTCAGTAATATCATATGTCATGTTTGTACATGAAGTGCATCTTTTGTTCTTAAAAGACAATATACAGATTCTTGCTAATGCAATAGTGTGTCTGTTTAACGTGACCCCACTGGTTAGAGAGTTATGCAATGATCACATATAGTGACGTTGTCTGTACGCTCTGGACTGCACTGTGTAGACTGAGGTCACTGTTTGTCTCTGTTTAAAATCTTCTGACAGAGGAGAGATACTCACACTGTTATTTATTGTCACTCTCTCCTCTCTCCTTATGCCCCCCCAGCTCCATCCTCCATATTATGAATATATTTTACAAGCCCCTCCAGACAGTTTTATTTGATGTATACATACTAAAGTCCTGTGCACAATATTGTTAAACCGTTAAACATTCGTACACTCCCAGAGTTAAAAGAACGGTCAGCCGTATACAGTTTATGAAATAACTGACTACCGGTTATCACTGCTGTTCCTGTTAATGGAAACGCAAGGCTATAGATTATGACGAAGGAGGAAACCAGGATACCAGTCCCCCAAGAACACACAAGGCAGAGAGAGCTTCCTACTAGTTCTGGCAGGGGAGAAAGGAGAAGTGGGGGGGGGGGGGGGTGCCCTGGGCGATGGCGGGCGCTGGGGTGCGGTCAGCACTGGTTTGCTGCACCTGGCCGGCATGCAGGTTTCGAACCACAGCCTTGTTGGCCGGGTGTGGCTCGCCCTCCCGGTGCTGCTGGTTGCGCCTCGGGTGATGGCTGCGTGCGGGGTTCCCCTCCGTGGACTTGTCTATATAGCTGGAAGCCTGCATGGAGGAGAGGAGCAGTGACTTGGCCCAATCACTGCTTTGCTGACCCGCCAACTGGAGAGTGTATATAGTGGTTGAGGGTTGAAACACTCTAAGAAGGTCGGAGACCACCTGACGACCTCTCCTCCTCCAGGCCAAGGCATCCATTATAGAAATGGATTATATTCGCATCTTTGTATGTATTTACAAACTTGAGACATATACAGGAATTAGCCACTGAGCCTGAATGTTCATTTTGTTTCACTTCATTATCAGACGTTTATTTCTAATGGGCGTGGCTATAGCAATTCAGGGCTGTATAGCCAGGCAAAACAGGAATATACCAGAGAAGAGGAATGCACGCACGCACGCACGCACGCACGCACGCACGCACGCACGCACACACACACACACACACACACACACACATAGGAGAGTGTGGTGTACACTGCGGCTTGACCCCATTTGGCAGCATTGTTTGGGCATGGTTGGGTCCACTATAGTCCCCCCTATGAGGAAAGGTTCACTGCAAATCAATACAAAGTGTATAAGTTACAAGATGTTCGGGCGTGATGCATTTATTGATACTATACGAGGAAACATTCCATGTTTTTGTTGTTTTTACTCCATTCTTCTCCATAATTTAGTGGTCAAAGCGATTGATTCCTAGTCGCCACACATATTTCTGTGTGTTGTCACCGCTGTCGTATCCTATACTGGCTCACCTGCCATAGGACGTAGAAGAGCCTTCGTTCTACTCCTCCCGCTCTTAAACGTTCCCCTGCTGACCGGTATACCGGCCCCAGCCTGTATAGAATTACGTATAGTGCCTCGGGCACGGGCCAATTGTGTACGTATAGACACTCGACTTCGATGGATTAGAACCCACTAGACTCCGCGATGGTGGGCACTGCGCCACCTGAGCACCTCTGATGGGAGTATGGTCTTTATACCCCAGCCCCCCCCCCCCCCCTGCACAGGGCATGATGGGTCATTAAATGGTTTGAGGAGTATGAATGAATGAATGAATCATATATGCTCTGGCCTTCATAGTTGCTATAGCTCCACCCAGTCGAACATTCAGAGGAGATTTTGGAGTGATGTGTTAGGCGAGTTCTGTCTTCCCCAAAACTCAGGTTTAGTACCACCTCCCTGTCCCGGGGCGTAAATTAGGTTCATAGCGAATGGAAACAACTGCAGAAGCCCTGAAATATATGACAGACAGAGACAGACAAGACAAGACAAGACAACACATAAACACAAATCCACTGTCCTAAGAACTACGGCATGCAAGCTGTTTTGGCAGTTAACAAATGGAGACGACCAGCTGTGCCCGTCAAAATGTGGAGGGCAACGCAACAAAACAAGGCAGAGATTTGTCTGAATTTTATGCCAATTGAGGTTTGAACCTCAAGTGTGATTTTGGCAGACTGTCGCATGCTGTGGTTTGCCCTAATTTGCTTCTTTTCTTCTCTCAACTTCATCCAGAGAGGGAGTGGACGGGAGTGGAAGGCGTGCTGTGATAACTGTCAGGAGAGGATTCTATCCAAGGATACCACATTAACCAGATGGTTATAGAAGAAGAGGAATGACAAGCATGCATACTGTGTGTGCACCGCTTTTGGACAGAATCTGAAGGAGTAATATCAAAACAATGGTTTTGAGCGGTGCCTCCGTTCCATTACGAAGCTATGTGTGTTTCTGTACGTACGTGTGTGTATGTCTGTCTCTGTGTCCGAGCACGGAAAGCAGCAACAAGGTAACTCTGTCATTTCTCTACCGTTTTGGACGCGGGAATTCTATAGGCTCGCTGGAACCGGGCAGGGCGTGTTCCTGGGGATCTGGATGTTGCAGGGATCCCCCGGGGACCCCCACACGGTACAGTTGCACCGCTCACTTCACACAGGTGTGATTACTCCTGGTTGGCTGTGCATGGTGGAACTATAAAAGGCTGATGTGAAAAATGCAGGTCAAAGAAAACATACTCTCCGCCAACTATCGCCTGGCGGAGACAAATTGCACTATATATATTTTCTTTTACCAAATACCAATATTGTGTTGATATTGGATTGATTGCAAAAATAACAGCTCTACAAGCTCACAACATGCTTTCACTATTTTTTTGGTTTAATAATAATAATAATCATCATCATCATCTTAGCACCTTTCATACATAAATGCAGTTCAAGCGGGTGTTTAAAAATAGAGTAACAAGTTCAAATCTAGTCAAGATTAAAACAGTGAAATTAAAGGGGGGGAGTTAAAAGGAGTTAAACGCAAGGGCCTCACTCACACCTTCACATCTAGCATACAACATTGTTGGACGCTAGATGTAAACAAAAGGTATAAGTGTCATGGCCGCCCCAATGCATTTCCAATGGAAGTCACATGGTTTGACACAACATTTCTGTTGTACGGCTTTCGGCTGTGTTTCGACTGCCCCCCCTCCCCCTCATACAACAAACACGTCGTGTCAAACCGTGTGACTCCCATTGGAAATGCATTGCGAGCCTGCATCAGTCAAACAAGTCTCATGCATCAGCTATACAACAATCTGTTGTGCAGGTTGTGAGTGAAGCCAAGGTCATAGAAGTGTGCTGTTTAGCTGCCTCTTGAAGCCATCAACCGAGGTTGCTGTCTGATATGCAGGGGGAGTACCGGTAGGTTCCAATTGAAGTTCTCGTGCATAGCTAGCAAAGGCAGCTTCACCGTGTCTCTGGCCATTTTGTCGATAGCTCAGTCAGCCGTCCAGCTCAGTGACCTGAGGGGGCGGCCTGCAGGGACATATACTAATGCAGGCAGTCCGACAAATAGGGAGGTGCTAGGCTAGGGTGTCCCACGATTTGATTCGATTCCGATTACGATTCTTGGAGTCACGATTCGATTCAAAATCAAAATCTTTTTTTTTTTTCCAGATTCAAAACAATTCTCTATATTCAAAATGATTATCGATTCAATATACATATATCACAATCTATACTCCAGCCAACTGGAGTGACTATACTAACTTGAAAATGACTGAAGACGTGATGTTTACTGTGATTAGGGTAAGCTTATACATTTCATATCACAAACACCATGTAGTGAAAACTTCCAAAAACAAAAAAGGAGAAAAAAAAAAGAATCGATTTTTTGGAAATTATGAATCGATTTTGAATCGTTCATAACGGGAATCACCTCATATCTCAATGTATAATACCAATATATTATATCCAGCACTTATTTGCTAGTAATACATCTCACATGTTTTATTTATGTTTTAGCCTCATATTATGCAACTCAGCTGTTAGTGGAGACCAGCTGAGTCTGAGACCATGCAGGGAGAGATCGAGGAATGTATTTAATAATTCATGATTCAGGCTTTTAAAGGTGATTGATTGACTGTTGAATGATCAATCACTTATACATGTGAGTGATTGATTGATTGACTGTTGACTGATCCATCACTAAACAGTTTTCCCAATTCGATTGGAAATGATCCAGAGATCAATACAATGATTGCCCAACAGAATAATATTGCCAGAATACGCATACAGTGAGTGCATGTGATTCAGTGTGTGTGTGTGTGTGTGTGTGTGTGTGTGCGTCTGTGTGTGTGTGTGTGTGTGTGTGTGTGTGTGTGTGTGTGTGTGTGTGTGTGTGTGTGTGTGTGTGTGTGTGTGTGTGTGTAGGGGAAGCAAGTGAATGGGAAGTTCCCTGAAGGTGTTGTATATATATGTACACACAGACACGCACGCACACGCGCACGCACGCACACACACACAAACGCACACAAACTGCACTATATAATGCATACAGTATGTCAATCAAAAGTGATCCCAGAATCTTCCAGAAGCCCTAGGGAGAATCCCCCAGAGATAACATCTCTGTAAATCACTGGCACTGCTGTCACCACACACACACACACACACACACACACACACGCACGCACGCACGCACGCACGCACGCACGCACGCACGCACACACACACACAAACACACACACATGTACACACACACACACACACACACACACACACACACACACACACACACACACACACACACACACACTATACGGTACATACATACAGTATGCCTACATACATACTGTAACATAAGGGACCTGCTTGTCACAGTGCTAACTATAGATACACCAGGCCAGGTCAGGTTGTGGCCTCCTGGTGGCGCTATTAGTGCTATAATAGGCCAATGTGAAATGGAAATGGAATTTCTTCTCATACGCCTTGGATGGCAATTGGATGATTTGAGCCAAGGCATTTGGTTCCAAAAATGTGGTTTTGCTAAAAATCCACCTGTTGGTGGCGCTATAACAGGCCAATGTGAAACGGGTGGGATATATTCATCAGCCTAGTAGGAAAGTCCATGAAAGATTTCACGTAAATTGCACGATTTGTATGATTTGAGGCTTTTTGTTCAAAACAGGCCAATCCTGCAAACTTTGAAAGCCAATGTTAGCCGATTAGGATGGAATATGAAATATCGGATAGATCCGTCTTGCACACTAGAGATTGTGTAAAAGAACGCCTAGACCAGGCATCTCTTCCGGGTTTTTAAACAGCAGTAGCACTGGGACTTTTCGGAAAGCTGCAACACGATAACTCCGTCATTTCTCGACCGTTTCGGACGCAGGAAGGCTTGCCGGAACCGGGACGCCCCCGCTCACTTCACACAGAAGTGTATTCTTATATTTGTTTGTGATTGTTAATTAAGCCTATAGTTTATTGCATAACTATAATAATGCTGCCTTCAGTTTCCAGTCTGTCTACTCCAGCCACTGGTAATGGTCCAAGTTCAGATAATATCCTGTTGGTCAGATGTTTCAAATAGCTTATAGGCTATTATAGGTATAGCCTAATGTTTGTTGCAAACATGTTTATGCACTTTAAATGTTGTTTGAAAGCAATTTCAGATGTTGAATCACTTACCTATGCAGAGTAGCCTATTAAAGCTAGTTGAAAGAAGTGTGAATTGTTTTAAAGTGATTCAAATATCACATTATGAAGACACAATGTGTCTGGCAATGTTATAGCACTTTAGTGTTTAAGATAACAAATTGTACAGGCTATTAAAGTTGTTTATGTTGTTGTTGTTGAAAGCAAAGTTTTAATTAAAAAAACGATGCCTTCTTCACCCATTTCTTACAAATGTATCTAGTACAACATAAAGTGTGCTGCATTATAGCCAAAGTCAAATAGGCTTTATAGGCTCTTTACGTTATTATAAATTCCTTCCTTTTAACATTTAATTACAGGGCATAATAAAGACATGGTTTACAACTATAAAGGACCTTGGTTATTAGGGATGTTGTAGTCATTTTAAAACTTAGTGTGTCTCTCCAGCTTAAAAACAAAGTGTTTTTTTAATCACATTCTTCTTCTGAAATCCCATTGGTTCACTATAACACTATAGGGACAACCAACCCGCGGGCAGTGTGACAAGCTAGCCTACCCCGTGAAGGGGTCGGTTGTCACAGACGTGTCAAGGCGACTTTGATGACTAATAACGTCCCGATGGAATAAGTTACGCGGAGAAAAGTTATACCCATTTCAAGCCAAGACCTTAAGCTTCCTTCTTATGTATAGGAGTGATTATCATGTGACGTTTTGTTGTCACAAACAATGTGTCAAGGCGACTTTGATGACTAATAACGTCCCGATGGAATAAGTTACGCGGAAAAAAAGTTATACCCATTTCAAGCCAAGACCTTAAGCTTCCTTCTTATGTGGGTCGGAGTGATTATCATGTGACGTTTTGTTGGGCAATTCAAGTCAGAGTAAAACGTGTGACAACCATGTCTCCCCTACACAAGCACACAAACCACTGCCACCGAATAGTGAAAAGTGAAAAGTGAAAAGTGAAGAAAACACTCGTCAAAAGGGGAAGTCCACTCGCCAAAAGGTGAAGACATTTCGCCCCGGGCCCAGTGGTCTTCCCCTTTTGGCGAGTGGACTTCCCCTTTTGGCGAGTCGCCTAGACCAATTGCCCAGACTGCTCGCCAAGGGCGAGAGGTCTTGCTACCCTGCCACCACCCATATAACGTTTCATGTATACAGTATGGTACAAGTTCTAATCTTATATGGATAATAATAATATAGGTAAATGGTGAATTTATGTCTGGGACCTCTGGGTATACAGTACTATATAATAGTCGTTAGACTGTGTGTGTGTGTGTGTGTGTGTGTGTGTGTGTGTGTGTGTGTGTGTGTGTGTGTGTGTGTGTGTGTGTGTCTGTGTGTGTGTGTGTGTGTGTGTGTGTACGTGCTCTCCAGGGAGGAGCGTTTTGCTCCGTTTGTCTCCTGTATGTATTATGCTGTTGTTTTTGGGGGCCTGTCGGGTTCACATCATGTTCTTATAGATTTTACCTCTTCTCTGTGCCGTGGGAATATTAGGAGTTGCCTTGGCAACCCCTAATAGGAATCCAGAGCAGACAGCATGTGTGTGTGTGTGTGTGTGTGTGTGTGTGTGTGTGTGTGTGTGTGTGTGTAGGGGAAGCAAGTGAATGGGAAGTTCCCTGAAGGTGTTGTATATGTACACACAGACACGCACGCACACACACACACGCACGCACACACGCACGTGTGTGCGTGCTGGGAAATAAGGTGTATGAACACGGTGCCAGTGGACATCAATGATAAGAAAAAAATCACACCTGTGTAAACTGGTGTGGTTTACACAGTGCAACTCCCCTCTCCCCTTGCCCCCCCCCCCCCCCCTCTCTCATTAGCAGGCAACAGTGCAGCACTATCTCTCTCTCTCTCCGTTTCTGGCACAACAGCGCCACTTTTGCCCCTACTGGTAGCACGGACATTGCCACATTTAGATAGCATCTAAAACTTATAGCATGTTATGTAGACAGCACTAGAATTGCATTGTATATAGTCATAGCACGCCATAGTACATATGTATAGCATAGTAGTATATATGTATAGTTTATACGTATAAGTTTCATTATATAGATATTCCACTGTTACTTTCTTAGCTTACGCATGTTTCATGATGAATGTTTTTATGTGATGTATTCCCATGCTTTTGTTCTTGCTTAATGTAAGTCGCTCTGGATTAAGAGCGTCTGCTAAATGCCTAAATTGTAAATTGTAAATTGAACCCATTTTGGTGTTAGCATTATGTTATGCTTTAGCTATTGAAAAATAGCAGATCTACAAGCTCGTAGCGCGCCACCGAGAGGCGCGCTACGAGCTTTTAGGTTGAAAGATCGAAGAGCGACTGACATAGAAGACCTGATCTCAGGTCAGAATGAAAACGGTCAGGATGTATAGAAGACATTTTTTAGAATCTGATCTCAGGTCAGAATGGGTTAAACTAAGCATGTCTGCAGGGTGCCCTCACTGGCACTGCATGCCCACCCTGCAGCTCCAACTGAAGGAGCCTTTGATCTCCTCCTGGTTTTGTCTGAAGCTCTTTTATGAGCTATACTCTTGTGTGTCAGAGCGATGGCCCACAGCGCCATCGCCTCCTGTCAGTCAACAGCCACGCTCCTCTCAGTTGTATTGTATTCTCTTGTGTGACGGGCCCCCTGGGCCTTTAGTCTATACTATATGGGTTCTGTGTGTGTATGTGTGGCTGTGCCTTTAACAGTTCCATTGCAGTGTTGGAGGGCGGAGCCAGAGATGATGAGTGGAAGGGGAGACACCTGGCCAGTGTCCTCCCCAAACACTATTTAAGACACCTGCTCTCAAAGCACTTCAGATCTGCTGTTCTCCACAGGCTGCAGGGGCGGCCGCAGGAGAGTTCCTTTGTTCATTTGGTTTCTAAGTTCAATTATTTAATCACTTATTTCTATTCCACAAGTATGAAATAAAATACTTGTTTTTCAATTGTCCTCCGGTGTGGTTTCCCCTTCTTCGTTATGGCCCCAGAGCCAGCCATAACACTTGCAATAAAAGCTATAGTATAACATCGACAGGGTAGAGAGTACAGACTCCAGAGTATAGTATACAGCAAGTTGCAATGGACCTGCGGTTTCAAGACACTCGAGGGACCTGCAGTGCCCATGTTAACTGTCAAACTACTTCAAAGAAAGTGAGTATAACGCCCACGGGCACAACACCAGAGGGATCTCCACTGATCTCATCCCCCCTAGATTCGGCACAAACATGGGGGTGAATTCATTCTACTTTAAGCCACCAAAATGTGGAATATTGCCCTACCACCACCAGCCAACACAAAGTGACTCCCTGCCTCCTTCAACAACGCCATATAGAGCACCCAAATCTGCAATTTGCAAATGGACCTACAGTATATATAGATCATTCTTATAGCATAACTGTATATATTGTACTTTTTGCACACTGTTAAGTATTCAATCAATCAATAGACACAATCACAACTTTCAGCTTCATCGTGTCAGCTATCAAAGTTATAGGCCTGTTTTTGTGTTGAGAGTTGAGACTCATTTTTTTCTCTTTTACTATACCGGTAATTACATTTCCCCATGGACCCCATTTTGAGAACCTGTCCAATGCAACAGTGAAAACGAGACGTGTGCATTCAGCCCCTAGTGTGTTTGACTCTGGAGTTAGCGGATGTGGATGAGTGTATACTGTATGAGTGCAGAGGGTGCATGCATGCGGTGTGCTCACACAGGGAACAGGGGCTGCAGGTTATAGTCATTATTTCTCCGCTCTCTTGCCCAGCCCCAACACGAGGTTAGACAGGAGCCAACTCCATCATTCTCCCCCGGCAACATGCAGGTCACCGCTGATGTTGTTGTTCCTCCACAGGCATTCACAGGCAATACTCATGGGCTTCTATATAGCCTTTTGAATATGTCTCCGCTGTCTGGGTGTAAACCTGTGCAAAACGCCGGCATACTTTTCAGGTTTTAAATGAGAGAATATAGCATCTTACTATACAAGTTTGAGCCTGTGCATTGGCAGGTTTTTCTGCCTGACGGTGGATTCTCACAGCGTCTTTTGCCAGGATGTTTTTCCGTTTCCGAAATGCACTGTTTATTCTGCCTCTGATGAGCACCAGGTTATTTTATCGTTTAGCATTTTTCCTGAGCAATTTTTAGTTTGTTTTGTTGTCTTTTTGTTTTCAATTTTAGTTTTGATTACATTTTAAAGTGGGTTTGAACATAAGTTTATAGTTAGTAGTTTTTTGAAGACTTATGGTAGATTAATTGAGTTTCAATTGTCTACACCAGACGAAGGTATGGGGAGAGTATATGTCCGTGCAGTGTGTGTCCGTCCGTCCGTCCGTCTGCGTACAGCTAATCTCCAGCACCGTTGGCCCGGTCGATGCCAAACCGTGCACACACACTCCCTGGATGCCAACGACAAACCTCTGCCCCAATCACTTCCACAACGGCCTGTTATAGCGCCACCATGAGGCCGTCGTTTTATAATACTCGTATACACATTGTATCCATACATCATGCAAATCGGTATACACTATTATCTATAGTCGTGTGATCAACACGGGCCTGTCCGCCTCCTCATATTCCATCCCCATTGGCTAAGATTGCCTTCCAAAGGTTGCAGGATTGGTCTATTTGGAACCAAAATGCTTCAAATCATAAACGCACGTTTCCGTGCAGTTATGCACACACATTCCTACTATAGGCCGCGAAAAAAATGGTATACTTAACCGTTTCCGTCCGTAGGACGGCTCCACACGTCCTAGGGAACCCACTCGGCACGTATACAAAGGACTAGCACGTCCTCAATGATATCAGGCGAGGGGAGAATATTCTGAATTTCTTCCTTTTTCAGGCACCCCTCGCTTCGCTCTGCCTTCATATTAGCTTATACCGTTCGATTAGCTGTTATAGCGCGGCAGAAAGAATGCCTCGTCTCTCCTTATCCAGGTTTTAGTAACTCTGCTCTGAACTTATAACGTTCTTGTTCCTCCATGTTGCATCATTCTTCTCCGCGGCATGGAAAAAGGAAAATCTAAACATATTTCCGCGTGTCTACTGAACATTGTCATCATGTTTCATTGGTGTGCCTGCATGGGGTTTGGTTTGTTTTAATCTGTGGGTGAGGCGATGTAGACACATGCTGGAGCACTCGGATAAGGACAACTTTCACGTTATTGTCAGCCCTGGCTTTCAGAATAATGCAGCGTTTGCAGAGGGACGGAGAAATGGAGGGGATGGAGAAAAATGTGGAAGGGATTCGAGACAGGGACAGGAAGGATGGAGGTGGTGGAAGCATGGAGTTTGGGAGAGAGGAAAGGATTATAGAAAGAAGAAAAGAGAGTGGGGGGTAGTTGGTGGGATGGAGGAGGGGAAGAATGTTTGAGTTTGGGTACGAACTTCATATGTCGAAAGTGTTCCGATTTCTGCAAGCACGCACGCACACTCACTCACTCACTCACTCACTCACACACACACACACACACACACACACACGCGCGCGCGCGCGTCAAAACTTCACTGTTGGACTAAGGTTAAAACAACAGCTTTCACTGTCAGAGATTTTAGATTACACATTGCGTGCTGTCTTCTTTTTTAAGCGCTTCAGTCTCACTGAGAAATTGATAAAGGCACATATACACGATACATTATAGACACAAATATAGACATTAGCTTCTGTAGAAGTAAAACTTTCTATTTACAGCACAAAGGCAAAAGGAGAGAACTATAATGCATTTGTTCATGTGCACACACAGCAGCCACTTTGCAAGCATAGAATCAGAGGGGGGCTCATGAGAAGAGAAAAGAAACATGGGATGAAAAATGGCTCCCATGGGGCCAAAGAGGGCCGTTCCAAGAGGCAAGGTCACCCTGTGCTAAATATGCCTGCTTTGGGGATATAGTGTCACATCAAGGTCTGCAGACTGAAATGTCGCCGTTAAGATATCACCCAATGCGCATCCTATACCCCGAGCTCTGTTTTCATTGTTCACCGGGGGAATTGCACACTGAGGTTCAGACATCAATCAGGGCCATGCACATCTTGTGACATAAACACGAGATAGAGATACACACGTTTCAAATGACTGCAAACCAGCTGTATACGTCGATTAGCAGAATACGAGCTGCATCTCCGTATAAGCAGAACTATGTGACAAATCGGCGTGTAATCAGTCATTGGTTTAACTTGATTGCTAATCCTTTGCACAATAGTGACTCCTTGAATGTATTGAAGACACCGAAGAAAGGCAGCATGACCTCCAGTGGTGCAAAAAGAGACGGTGGTTTTATGATAACTCTATGAAGTGTACAGTATGTGTAGGCCTACTGTATGTGAGCAGCAGAGCTCACTGCAAGAGAGAGCAAGTACAGTACCGTGTTAAAACCTTTCCGCCAGTAACTAAAGGTCATTTAAAATGTTATATACTGCAGCCTTCGCCCGGACCCTGATAGAATACACACACATGTTCTCCGCACTGACAATGTTATGGTGACCTTCACGGTTTGCTGGGAAATGTGCATTCTGTATAAAGGCTATACTGATGTTTAATAGATGACCTTTTTAACTATGCTCTAAATAAACACTTGTTACAGCTGACCACATGACCGGAATGTTATTCTTATTTGTATTTAATTTGATAGAATAAATTGTAATGATGTATTTTCATGTATTTAATCTTGTATTGTAATTATGTATTTTCTATGGACCCCAGGAAGATTAGCTGTCAACCTCAATTACATGTATATATCAAATAAGTATATGTAAACAATTTTCATAACGCAGCAGCAGAAGGAAACAGCAGTAGAGCTGCCTCATTCAAGTCTGGTTTTAGAGCAGATCTGTCTTATCCCTAAAATTTCGGGTGAACTTTGATCTGCTCAAGTAGGCAAACTTTGTGATTAGAGGATTGTGTGTGTGTGTGTGTGTGTGTGTGTGTGTGTGTGTGTGTGTGTGTGTGTGTGTGTGTGTGTGTGTGTGTGTGTGTGTGTGTGTGTGTGTGTGTGTGTGTGTGCGTGTGCGCGCGTGCGTGCGTGCGTGCGTGCGTGCGTGCGTGCGGATGAGGCGGATGAGGCGTATCACTGGGGCTACGTGATCTGGCAGAGTTGGGGTGACTCCCCCATCAGAGGAGGAGGAGCCAAGCAGTGTTCGAGCACCTAGGAGAAACTGACCTTTTTCATGTCTAAATAAGGCCAGTTTGTTGTGTTTCCTCCTCCTGACTCATAGCAGCAGGTTCTCATTGTTACAGAGACGTGCTGTGGGCCTGGGTGTCATTCTTACATCACCTGAGTTCCCCTCTCGCTTAAAAACATGCTGCGGCGAGAAGGTTTGAGGATGTGGCGAGCGCTTGCTGCACTTCACTCTCATGTCTCACTGTCATCATGCTAAAAAATAATGTGAACACGTTGGGTTTCTTTAATAGGTTTTTAATTCAGCCAAATGTGTTACAGAATACTGTCCTGAACTGAATATAACATGGGGAAACAACAATATGCTGTAGCCTAAAACATTAGATATTTTGTCTAAAAATAAAACTGATGACAGTGTCTGAACCAGAGTCGGCCTTAGAGCCTCAAATGGAGTTCTTGAAAAATCATATACTGGACACGCATGTCCTCCCAGTTCAGCCTTTTAATACCAGACATAATGTATAGGTACATAATAGACACGGCCATGCTTAATTTTATGAGCACCGTTTGAGTTAATTTCGAAAATTGGGGCTGCTGGCTATTTAGAGCAGGGGCTAATGAATTCTGGTTTACATAGAAGTCAGTCAATTGGCTTTGTGGGGAGAAACACCATTCCCCCCCGCCCCTGCCTACGTACTGTATATACACAATCAACCCGCCTAAATATTACAATTTCTCATTTATATGTGATCCACAGTTGCTCTGCATGCCCTGCACTAAAAAAAAACATATTTTCTGTCATTTAACATAAAGTGTTCTTCTGGTGTTCGGTGCAAACAAAAAAGGACCCACAAATATCAAATGAAGTCACTCACAAATGTATGCCACTTTAAATAACGTACAGAAGTCGAAGGAAGCGAGCTTCCTCAGTGTTTCTGAGACATATGGGGGTGTGAAATCTGGTTTTGAAACATGGCGAACACATGCACGTCACACTTAGTGTGAAAACATGCTAGAATCTCTTAGGCATTTTAACAGGTTATTAAGCCAAAAATCACCAGGGCTTTATCTATATCTCTGATAGTAGGCTAATCATCACTTAGTCACTCACTATAGGCTAGTTTTTCACTATACAGTATAGAGCTTTTCTTCGGTAAAAGTGTCCCCGTCCCTCCACCTCTTAAATAAACAGAAAAGACATGTTCGGGTGAGTTGCCATTTTTCAACCAATCAGGAGAGTGTAACAGCTTTTGCAGTTCCAATTTTGTCTCATTTCTTTGTGTCGCCACTTTCACCAATTCCACATAGTTTAATCAGTATAATTGTTAAATAAAGAGTTGAATAATGCTCTTGGCAAGTACATTTTTATTACAAGCTTTCATAAAAAAACAGGGTTAAAATACAGCTATGTAATATTGCAAAAATAGCAGCTCTAGAAGCTCATCACCTTTTTTGAAGAATGTCTGACTATTTTCTCAGAATGTTCACATATTATGACTTTGACCTATTATGACTAGAATAATAATAATGAATAATAATGCAAGGTTCATGTGGTTAACAATACGAATGTAAGAAGATCAAAAAGACAAGCAAACACAAATGACATATATAACAAAATAGAATTACATAATTTCGTTTCACCATCAGAACTTATTGGGTCATTTGGATTTTTTCTTTTAGCAAATGAAATGATATGACCCCAAACATATATACTCTTTTCATTTAATGAAGGGGATGCCTGGCTTTTTGGCCAGACCAATCTGCCGAAGGCAAAACTTATTTTTTTTGCCACCTACAGATTCGCGTCTGGCCACTGCGAGGCTAAACAGAACGAATTCAGGCACAGAGTTCAAAAACCCAGTTCGTCACATGTTCGACACATGCAGTTGCAACTTGCAACCAGCTGTAACAAATTGCAGTGGTCTGACTCGGGTATATGCACAATTTTGGGATAATATTGCAAGTTGTTGCAAGTGGTTGCAAGTTGTGACTTGTTGCATTGCGAATCATTGATGTGGACTGGGCTTTAGCCTTTCATGATCAGAGGTCATTCTTTCATCAGGAGCTTGGGCAAAAACAATCCCATGAGGTCTTTCTGATTGACTTGAATGAGCCCTTGTGGAGCGTTAATGCTCTGAGCCTCTGTATGTATGTGGGGCCTTTTTAGTTTCAGCCACTGAAATACAGGCTCAGGCTAATGAACAGTGGGTGTACAGTAATAGTCGCATCGCGATGCGTTGTGAGCTTGTAGGGGCAGTACTGGCTCAGGGGTTGACCGGATGGAAACCGCAAGGTTCCCAGTTCGAATACGGGCTCTCCCAGAGTTATAGTGTCGAAAGTGTCCTTGAGCAAGACTCTGAACCCCGAATTGCTCCCGATGTGCAGGTTGGTGACTTGCATGGTTTCCCCCTGGCATCGATGTGTGAATGGGTGAATGTAATGCACAATCTATGTAAAGCGCCTTTGGATAAAGGCACTATATAAATACAAATGTACCATTTGTAGATAATCTATTTTAACATGTTTTTAAAATGATAATACAAATAATAATAAAAAATAAAACGTTTAGGACATGAAATATTTCCAACCCAACATCCTGCATGATCTTGCCCTCGGCCTCAGGGCTCTATTCTTGGTCCTCCTACATTTTCTCTCTACATCAAATCGCTTCATCGAAAATAGAAATACTCTGACATTTTTCATGTCAAGGACCCCCACATTTATGTAATGATATGTATTTGGCCGCAGAACCCCATCTAAAGGTCTTTATGTCAAAGACCCCCCGAGACGTTTTTGTAAAAGTCTAAATTATAAATGTGTAGATTTTTCTAAAATGTACAAAAAAATAGCCAAACTACAATTCTTTAAAAAATATATATATATCTGGCGACACACTGGAACCTGCACCAATGACTCCTAGCGGCTCCCAACACCACACTTTGAGAACTTCTGCACTGCATCTTCACTGTGAAAATAGCTGATCTACAAGCTCACAATGCATCGTGGTGTGCAGGGTGGGCTTGTAGATCTGCTATTTTCGCAGAACGTTCGTCCCCAGAATAGGGTCAAGGTGTGAAAGCCAAATTAATAACATGCTAAAGCATCATACTGTAGTTGTTGGTTTGTGTTAAAGTGGTTATAGGTACAACATGTAGTACTTCAAGATATATATATATTTTGAGTTTTCATCATTTTCACTATAATTACTGCTGTAGCAGAAGAACACTGAACTGCAGTTTCATCAATGAAGTGAAAACAAACATCACTTAGTCTCACAGATTGATGACGCTGTAGCTGAACATCCACCATTAAACCATGTTCCAGGGTCAGGCCTGTGATCGTAGGCTGTACAGTTCCTGTCTCCATCATTAAGACGATATCCACTCTTCCAGTACCTGCACAATAAACAATGTATATATTTAACCACATCCACTCAGTCACTCAAATAAAGTGACTTTGATAGACTTTGATTACAATGAAAACATGTCAAATGTCTCACTGTGTTGTTGTCAGTGGTGTTCCATCCACCCACGTCCACGTCCAGCTGCCCTGAGTCCTGGTCAGACCAATCCATGATCCATAAGACCCCCTAGTCCTCAATCCTCCGATGAATGCCTGATTATTTGTACATGATTGAATCATCATTAATTGTATTCAATACACTTCTTCACTATAATCATCGACGCACGCACGCACACACACACACACACACACACACACACACACACACACACACACACACACACACACACACACACACACACACACACACACACACACACACACACACACACACACACACACACACACACACACACACACACACACACACACACTAACCTGCTCTTCTCTACTGTTAATGACCACCAGATCAGCTCCTAGACTCTGACACTCGTCTCTACCTCCCTGCCATGTTTTCAGTCCAGTAGTTCTGTAGTAACAGCTCTCTGCAAACTTCTTCCATCCACTGGGACACGGCTTGTCTACAAACATCAAACAGGACATTTTCTAACACATTATAGTTGTAATAATAATAGTAGTCAGAGATGTAGTGGAGTGGAGGGTAAAAGTATTCATCTACTTTATCAATGGTGTTTTCTTTTTCTACTCCATACATTTACTCAAGTAAACATTCCTGGGATTTTTTACTTCGGATAAGTATTTCAAGTTTGCGATGGGCCTACTATACACTTCACTACTTCTACAAATATTGTAGTTAGTTTTGACTCCACTACTATTATTTTATTTATACCATTTAAATTTATTTTGTATCTTCTCTCACCTGCTATCTCTGTCTTCAGGTTTACTTCACTTTGAAGCAGGTCCTTCTCCTGGTTCAGTTTGCTGTAGTCTGTTGTTGTTGCAAATATTGTAGTTAGTTTTGACTCCACTACTATTATTTTATTTATACCATTTTAATTTATTTTGTATCTTCTCTCACCTGCTATCTGTGTCTTCAGCTGGTTTACTTCACTTTGAAGCTGGTCCTTCTCCCGGTTCAGGTTGTTGTTCAGGATATTTATCTGGGAAAACTCCAGGGTCAGGGTATCGTAGCGGGTGTCGTTGGTCATGCTGTTACTGCAGGGTGAACGATCTGCAAGGACACAAATGGATGATACAGACAGTTATTGCTACTGTTCATGATGAGGTCAAGCATCTGCGTGGACATTTCTATTTGAGAAGAAGAAAAAACTCAATGTTGTTATTATTTACGTGCATTAAATTGTCAACACTAGGCCTACTTTATTCATCATCTGTTGGGAATTGATTACATGAAACAGTCACCCGTGCGCCCAGTCCCAATGTTTGTAAACAAATAATTACACACACACAAAAATAGACTTAAATGAAAAAGAAAAACAAAAAATGTTACAAGTTCTGGGTTAATACTGTGGTGGCCTTAATACTTGTCGCATTTACAAAAATGTCAGGCAACAAACTCCCTGAGTGAGTAATGTGCTAGTTTAGTGAATACCATTATACTCACAGTGCACACCTAGGGCTATGGTCACACCCATTATAAGACACAAAATCCCCAGACATACAGCAACACCCAGAACAACTCTGAAAGGCCTTCTCCCTGTTAAGACAAAAACAAGATCAGAGTAAATGCTGTTAGCTAAACCCAACCGGACCAAATAACTTTGAAATGACTTTGAAAATCACTTCTATAACTGTCCTCGGCCTCAACTCTCCTCTGTCTCACATTCTTTGTCAAGACTGGAAAAGCATAAATATATGTATAGACATCTTTCAAGGATGAGAGGCTTGAACTATTGACAAGATAATAAATGGTAACTATCTTGATTATTACTCTCAATAATGAATAAAACATGTTCTAGACATTCTAATGATCACAAAAAAACATATATTACAATTATTTTACTTACTTTATTAGGGTTAAAGGTCAAAAGTCATAGGTTAAAAAAAATTAAAAATTGCACAGAGTCCAGAAACTTTTAATTTGTGTGAATTTCATTCTCTGTGGGGGGTATTTATATGCAAATATCATGACCAATGGCATTGCAATGAACATCACTGATGACGTTTAGGTGAAAAAAGAACAGAAAAAGAAAATAATAATAATTAAGTAATTCATTAAAATATAACTTGTTGCTATAAAGCAACGCTGGGTCTTAGAGGGTTTTTAAAAGGTTTAAACGTCTTTGTATTGGTGATTTTTTGTCTTAGTAATATCTCTTACCAGACTTCTTCTTGGTCCGTAGATCTCCATAGACGGCGTCGTCTATCTTGTGCAGATCAAGACTCTCATAATGTCCTTCTTCAGACATTTCTACATCAGTTTTTTTTTTTTTCTTTTTCTTTTTCTTTTTTCTCTCTACATTAGTTCTTCTTGCAGTGATGGTGGTTTCATTCACGTAATCTGTATCGTCTTGGTCTCCATCTTGGACCTCAATGTTTTCAGAATGCCTCGCTACAGCCATATGTATACCTTTATGACTTCAATTCTTCCTGCAGGTTTTTGACCTTTTCACAACACACTGAGTTCCTATACTATCTTCACTACCCTAAACGATGACAGCACTGTTATTTTGACAGCTCACACTGTATGCACACACACACACACCCACACACACACACACACGCACATGCACACACTAGGGTTGCCACCTTTGAGATCTTGAAATAGAGCGGCGCAGTCCCTCCCCCTTTCAGAACAACGAACGGCCCAGGAAATGAAAACGCAATGCATTTCCCCATAGGCAGTTTTTATTTATTATTTTATTTAAAGACCTTTTAAGCGTCGTACGAAGTCAACTCTTGTCGTGACAAATCATGACAACACACACAATATTTTGGACCAAACAAATAATTACAAAGAAGAAAAACAACAAAAAAAGTGTTGTAACCTGCCGTTTTTTTATACTTTCTAATTCTGCTGAGGGGAGTATGATAGGTGGGGTTGGGTGAAGAGGTAAAGGGGGGTCCGGACTAGGGTTGGGATTTGTTAGGACTTTAACGGTTCCGGTTCCTAACGGTTCCTAATATATATTTTTTCCCCTTTTTTCTGACATTTATGCTTATATTATAACTAACCTAACCAAGTACAGTACTTAATAAACACAAATTAAATAATTGTATTTGCACTTTACAATTATGAGTTGGCACTATTATTTAAACTTCACCACCACCAGCTAGCCACCACGACAATATCATTGTTGCAATTTGTACTGTATATTAAATATACAGTACACATTGCAATAATGATATTGTTGTGGTGACAAATGTCTTTAATGTTCAGATTAATTTAATATATTTTTTTATTGTACTGTAGGCTATATGATCCTGTGCTTTTTTCTGCAAACTGTTTATAAAGTAATCAATGTATGGAGGTATATATGCACCTAAAGGCTGGGCTCTCAACAGTTGCGTGATTAATTTAGAGCCAAATAAAAAGCAATTGAGTTGCTTATAAGTTGTAAAAATAAGTGCAGACAAATTGATTTTTATTTAATTCATGGCTCTATAGTTAACGTGATTCAGACAGAAAGACGTCGAGTCATAATAAAAAGCTCTGTAGAAGTTAGTAGTTTTTATTTTCTAACGTTATTCGTGTAGGCCTATTGATTTTGAGATGTTTCCTGGTGCAAGTTGCAACATCCTTTGCAGGAAACTATATGGCATCACATTTATTGCACTTGTATGTGTGCGGTTAACAGAGAGGGAAATTACTCTTGAGGCTGAGCACGCAAAGTGCAATAAATGCAATGCCATATAGTTTCCTGCAAAGGATGTTGCAACTTGCACCAGTTGCATGTCCACATTGATGAAACATCTCAAAATAAATACGCCTACATGAGTCACAAGATGAATCTACTCACTCATGTAGGTGGGGGTCAGGGCATGCTGGGGAACGGAGTGTGGAGGAGGTAGAAACTAAGGAATTGGGGTTTAGCTTAGGCTGGGAGGAGTGTTATGTCGCCTGGCTTATAGTCCCACTGGTCCCATGTGGACCATGCTGGCCCTTACTCCCGAGATAGGACCTCTTTAGTTAGCATAGGTCAGGGGTAGGCAACCGTTATTATCAGAAGAGCCATTTTTGGCCCAAAAACGTATTACAATTCTATCTGGAGCTGCAAAATATGTTTGCTTCAATAAAGCAAACTTTATGGTCTTTTAAAATGACATTTTATTGTTTCTGAAAGCATGTCAAGTATACGTTACCAGTAAGCCAGCAGCATTGGTGGTGAAAACAAGACGTAGATGTCTTATCATGAATACATTCTTATATTCTTCTATTTTCCTTCATTACATTTGATTCTTATTTTTATATGGTGTATAGGCATAACTTTATGCCTACTACAAATTCAATAATAATGATTAAATGTTAAAAAAACATATATAAAAAAATAAAATAAAAACCTTATTCCTTTTCATACTTTTATGCCGTAGCAACAGGGAGCTACGGGAGAGGGCCTGAAAGAGCCACATGTGGCTCTAGAGCCGCAGGTTGCCTACCCCTGGCATAGGTAGTGAGGACAGTCTCCACTGATGGTGGTTATAAGACCTCGACTGTCAGGCAGTCGTGTTCTTAAATGTATGCATGCTGGTCCCAAATGGTGCAAAGACACTCAGCATTGTGAGCTTTTATAGATCGCCTATTTTCACAATGTTTGTCCCGGCCCACAGTTTGGGAACCACTACCATAACCTGATCAGTAAAGAGGAGCTGGATAAGTGGCATTACCTCCACGATATCCAGATCCCTAGAATTGCAGCTAATGTGGACCTGTTGATCGGTACCAATACCTCAAAGTTAATGGAACCGAGGGAGGTGATTAACAGCCATGGAAAGGGACCTTATGCTGTCAGAACCCTACTGGGATGGGTAATGTCGTATAATTTCTATAAATAAACCAAGGTTAGTATTAAGCAACAGTAAGTGAAAATGTCTCTGTCTGTGATTCTCCCTCTTAGAGGAGAATAGTCATTTACAAACTCACACCCGAATCCCAGGCCTTTGTCTTGAAACCGTTTGAAGCTCCCTCCGGGACAAAGGGTTTCACACGTCACAAGAATTGTCATCACTGTGAATGCATCTGCTACGTCTATGCTAGATTTCTCTAAGCCGGTTCCAGTTGGTGACTCTTGGTGACTGATTTTCACTGAGTGAACTAACAGCTAAAACTTAAGAAAACTACTTTAAACTAGACTAAACTATTAGATAGTTATAGTCATATATAGTTATATACGCTATAACTATTAATAAGGAGTGCAATTGATGTATTGATTGAAAATGTGCTGGGAGATTATAAGATTATAGCTTTTACTAGTTTGGGGTTAAAAACTGTGTTAATCACCTCTTAAAGATAATATGTTCAGGTTCATTCTTAGTTCCGTTTTTAAACATTGCTGAGATATTAACTATGGTCATAGTATGTTTTAGTTTGCATTTAAGTTCTGTTGTTTAACTACATTTGTCAGTGTAACAATTAGTCATTTTTGTATAAAGTTAGGCCTCCATAGTAGAACAGTGAGGAGATCTGTGTCCTGGTCCCGCCTCTCTCTAAACCGGAAATAAACAGATCCCAGATCTCATTGGTCAAAAGTCAGGAAACGCCTGTTTCCATGTCCGGAGGAGGCGGGACTCCGAAATAGATATAGACGGAGGAGCAGTGTTCAAATGAGACTGATCTGGACCAGGTTCTCGACTTTGGGCGACAGAGAGCGGTGCGTGTTTTATCCAGACAGTCCGGGAGAGTGTTTTGTCTCTCGTGTGTTGTTTGCTGTGAGCGGAGTGACTTCTTCCTGCAAAATAAAGTCTCTCCTTACAAATCCAAGTGGACCTGGTCAACGTGTCTTCCTGAACGAAAATATACCACAAAACTTGGAGCCTGGATACATTTGTTTGAGACAGCGAGAGGCCTTGGTTTGGGTGAGTTTTGTTTTTTGAATTCACTACAAGCGTCTTGCTGTGTCAACTAATTGGACCGTGGCGTTCGGGTGGGCGTGTTGATGGTTCGTTGAATTTGGTCATGGCAAAATAGTCTGGGTGTTGGTTTACATTTCTACCCGGGGTCATTTTCTTTAGTTTCTGGTTTGGGATTTCTGTCATAGGCTTTGTTTACATTCTGGTTGGTTGTTTGTAGGTTTTTAAGTCGGACTTGCGCACAGCTGTCTGTCGTGAAAACGCCTCGTAATGGGTGGACGTCGTGTTCACAGCTATGAGTACATTAATGTTAGGGGCTTTGATAATAATTTACCATTTACCTGCATAGATTTCAGTCTTTTATTAACACATGGTGGAAGTTCTGGGTTTAGCTGCGCGGAATGGCTGTTTGTATTATTATTTTTTTCCTTTGTCTTTTAAGCACGGTGATGGGGGTGGGTATTGTGTGCCAGTCCTGTTGTGAAGCCGTGAATGCTTAAGGCCTAGCTGTGTCGAAGGTGCGACCGTGTTTTTGTGGTTGGTAGCGGTGGCTAGGGGGGCTTATCCTGTCTAGCTACGGTATGAGACGTGTTCCCGTATTCTGAGGCTTTATTTGATGAAAATTCGAGTTCGTTTTGGGCGGTTTACACTGTGTAGCCTGGGGGGTGTGGGTTGGTTCCTTGTTAGTAAAGGGGTCAGTTGGCACAGGGCTACGAGTAACAGCGTCTGGGCTTGCAGAGCGCTTTGCAGGGACCCTAAGATAATTGCGTTTTGGTGGAGTGACTAGTTCTTCCGTTTAAGGGAGAGGCGGTGTAATATATAGCGTGGCAATTACGCGTTTGATGTGGTTTATTATGTGGCCTGAATCAGGCAAAGTGTGTAACTGTTTGGTTTTTTTGCGTTTGGTGGTGAGAAGAAGCGCTGGGTTTCTTTGTTCTTTGTTCTTGGGTGCAGGTAAATGTGAGTGTGTTTGGGGGGAGGGTCGGTCGGCGGCCATTTTGAAATTTGTCTTTGTTGTTGTGGGGGGTGCGAATGTTAGCCGGTGGAGAGAAGGGGGGATGGGGGTTTGGAAATGGTGAGAGTGGTGGTTGGGGAGTTTTCTTTGTCTGGTGCGAATTTTCGAAGTTGTCTGTAGGTTGTTGGGTGTGTTTGTGTTTGTAGCCGTAACATAGTTATGTTCCGGTGGGGGGAAAGATATGGGCAGTTATGAGATGGACATTTAATGGAGGGATCAGGTTATAATTGTAATTGGGTTAAATTGGGGTTAGCAGATTTAAAAAGAGGGGTTTAGCGGGATGTAGTGTGTGTGAGGTGAATGTGGTTTGGTGGTAGAGTTCTCAGTTCTGGATAGGGGCATGGCGCCTGGTGGGTACGACTAGGTAGTGAGAATATTGATGGCTGGTCCATGATGTTCGGCGTGTCAGGTTTCTTGTAGAAATGAGGGTTCTCGGTCATAAACGACATCAGTGATGCATTTATATATTAAAAAAGGTAGGTGATTAAGGTGAGTAAATTTCTGGGGTTTTAGTGAGTGGGTGGGATGCAGTTTGTCCGAGGGGGTTGAAACACAGACTGAGAAACTATAGTCATTTCAAATTTAATGTGGAGGAGTCTCTTATAAGAGTTTAATAAAGAATTTGCTTATTGGTGTGTGGTGTAGTTTCTCCCTTTACACTGACTAATTAATAGAGTTAACAGAGTGGCCCAAGTCTACAGAAATGCAGACTTTTGGGGATGTGTGGTTAGTAAGTTTCTTGGTCTGATAAAATTTCTCCCTCTACTGGCGCTGTAACAGAACTCTCTTTCCATTATGTGTTGGGAATAACGGGTGGTTTCTGGTCTATCTTTACTCCCTATTCTGTCTGATGTTAAATGTTGGTGTGAATTTTTTCCATGCCCTTTGTTTATGTGGAGATGTATGTGTTTCTTTTCCTTCGATTTTGTATCAACTTGGACTTCCCCTGGGAGGATAGTATAACCATGATGGGGCTCCCATTGTTTCCTCGTTGTGTGGTTAACATTTCATATTTCCTCCCTGTTTAAACTTTCTTCCCAGTAAATTCTAGGGGTACGCTGTAGGGTGGAGCTGATCACTTCCCCTTCGCGGCCTAATCTTTCCTTGTAGGGAGGACGGCGATGTGGGTCTGAATTAACTACTGTTAACAAAGAATTACATGAAGGGTTTTTGCTTCATGTGGTTTGAGAGGGGTGCTCAGTAAATCATGGATTTTTTAGGATATACGTGTAGTACTGGCACATAAATCTTTGTAAGGGTTGCATATGCAACACGAGGTGCGGGTAACATACATTTAATGATAATCCCAGTCACACATTTGCTTGCAGATGATAAATATTCTGCTGAACTGCGATTGATTACTGCACTATAATACTAGATGTGCACAAGTGTATAATCCTACAGACTCCATAGGGAGACACCTCAGTGAGAGGTAACTTGGACAAAGGTTACGGTTCAGTGACTTAAGGTCACACATAGTCTATTGATAATAATGATGATTATTATCCAATATCCACAAAGGGTGGGGAATGCAGAAAAGAGGATTCAATCTGCACGGGAAAGCTTTTCATCCTGTCTAAGGTGGTTGACATGAAGGATGAGCAAAGTATCTAGGGGGGAGCCTTAGATATCAATATTTTACCTTTGATTGGTGTAACAGGACATTTGTTATCAGTATTCTGTGGTGTCAGCATGACTCATTGTTAAAAAGCTATTAATAGTGAGCAGTGCATGATTCTCTCCGTTAAACAGGTACTGTACGATAATAATGTGTTGAGTTATATCTTTCAGTTTGAAGGAGGATCAAGGAACTAGGTGAGTGAGTATCAATTCGTGTAAATATCAAGTCTTTTTTCACTATTCTTAATTAACAGTCGGGATAAATTAGGTGTGTCCCAAATTGTGAGTTGCTAATCGTCAGTGAATTACATTTGGTAAACATAAATTGATATTGTTTTGACTTGTTTCATTGGTTTAATGTAAGTTAAAAGCCAACTGCCTTAGTAGTTGTTATTGAACGAATGTGGAGTTAGGTGTCACTATTCCGTTTGAGGGAAACCATTCGGTTGTTTAAACTCTCTCACAAAGCGGTATAGTCTTTGGTGCATGCATTTCCTTGTACTAACGAACAAAACCTAACTGCATGTCTGATTTTTTTATTGTCTAAATACTAACTCTGACTTGACAGTGGATACTTGGGGGGTGTGGGGTCTCTTAAATACCTGTGTTTCTTTTTTCAGAAAGCAGGACAGGGTGGACAAGTGGAATTATTTTTCTGCTTGATCAAGGGAGACGTGTCGTAAGGGTTTTCTAAATTTAGGTCAAACGCTGTATCTTTTACCTTCCAACTTAATATAGTCCATTTCGTTAGTTTTGTTTAAGCTTATAGTCAGTTATAAACATCTCTCACACGTGTCTCTGGACTCGTGTATAACATATACAGTAGTTTTGTTGCATTTCACATAATTTACAGGACATCTTACATTTTCTGAGTACACATCTGCCTACCGTTCGCAAGTAAGTCTTCAGTCTGTAAGTGACTGGCAAGTTTGGAGTTTCTTGTATATTTCCTGTTTCAGTGAGGTGATATTTTTAGGAGCATTGCAAGTAGGACTTTAAAGGTTAGTTTGACGTGACATTTATTGTAATTTAATACCTCTGAACTCAGTGGTTAAAAATACTGATTATGGCGACAGCTAGTCGGCAAGCTTCCTACCAACTTGATGAGTTTATCGACAAGTTATCATCAATTCAGGGGAGGTGGGAGTCACATGGTCCCATTAATAGTCAATGCTGGCCGCAGGACAGCATATTTCATCCAGGAAACAGTGAACGTCTGGTAGCCAGTGTGCACGATTACGGAAAAATGTTGAAATCTAGGTTCAGGGAACAGCAGAAGATTATGAAATTGTTCCTTAAAACGGGAAAGAAAATTGGCAGAGCCTATGACCTCATCACCAAGCAGAATCGCGCTAACATGTTGCAGCGAGGTGCCCATGATTTTGACAGCTCCAGTTCCAGCTCATTGGGGTCTTCCGAGGATGGGTGCACGGATGACCAGGACTTTGTGAACGCAGTGTTGGGGAAGGAGGCGCGGGAGACAGCTGAGGAGAAGGAGTTGAGTGCAAGTCAGCGTGGCGCTGGAGGTCGATCCGAGGCTGCGTCCGCCCACGAGAGGGCAGGGGTTTATTTGGCTTCACTCAGGGAGCCAACCGCCAGGCAGACCAGGGGCCCCGCCAACATGATGCCTGTGACAGAGTCTCCACTGCAAGGGCTGGCTGAGGGTAGATGTAACCGTCCCCCACCTACAACTACAAGTACCGCCACTCGGTCCACAGGTGCCAAGGGTCCTGAACGAAGAGGAGCTACGTCAGAGGTCACCGACGGGGGGCCGGAAGCGGTGAGGTGTCCAAGACCGGTGGACATTAACCCAGCTGAAGTATTCTTTTGTCCCTTAACGGCAGTGGAACACCCACAGGGGTTCGTGAGACGCGCATACCAGGCGTGGGCAGAAATTGCAGGCTGTGAACCATCCCAGGTCGACGACGATGGCATGTCCAAAGCTGTCCTGAGAGACATGATTGTAAGGGGTTTGCCGGACAGTGTACAGCAGGGACTGAAGAAGGAGGTAGGCGTGGCACGTGTTTCCTTGTCATCATTTACAGGCCTGGTGGTCCATCATGTCGGTGTAGTCCGTGCCAAGGAGGAAACCCAGCAGCGTAAGCATACAGAGACTGTCAGAAAGATCGCGAGACTCCAGTTACAGCATCTGGAACTACAGCTGGCGAGCCTGGCCACACCGACGCCGATGCCTCAAGACACCAGGTATCAACTAACAAGGGGGGCAGGGGCCAGGGAAATGACACCAAGTGAGGGCCCTGCGGTCAGGACACGAAACCTGCCGGTGGTGGTCAGTGGACAACATCTTTACTACGCACCATTGTTTCATGAACATGACCTGGAGGAGATCACAGCACAGCTGCCCCCACTCCAGGAAGGCGCATATCCCTGGTTTGCCAAATTCGATGCTTTGATGATGGGCTCTCTGGTGGCCGTGGGAGACATGAAGAGGTTGTTGACGCACCTGGTAGGGATACAAGGGTTGAATGACATTTTTGCTCAAGCAGGCATGCAATCGTACGCAGACACGGCGAGGGGGGACGCAGACCTACTGGCAGAACACAAGGGATCCCTATACCAGGCAATGAGTGAGCTTTTTCCCACCACAAACTCCAATCAAGGGTTCCGGGACCACATGGGCAGGAAGGCTGTACGACCACATAATTTCACCGGCTGTTACAGATGTGGCAGCTTAGATCATGTTGTGAGGAGTTGTGACGAGGTCCGTAGATTTCCCTAGGATCTAACCAGAACGACAGGTGCCACTGGCCCAAAGCAGCCAGCAGGGTGACAACAGCAGGGATCACATCACCACAACTAGACTATCATCACAATGAGTCCGTCCTACTTTTTCAAGGTGCTTCCGTTGACTTCGGACATATGGTTGTGGCAAAAGGAGAAGCCTTTTTCTTGACAGAATGTGGAAAAGAGAAGCCCCATTCTTGCAATTTGGTGAATTAAAAAAAAAAATGAGAGAGGCAACGACAATATTTTCCTGTAGGGGGGTGCAATTTCTAGAATACCTCCTGATTCCTTTCCTACTGGTTCAACATTAGTAAGAGTGTTCACAATATATGCTATCAGGGGAACAGTGGGACAGCGGATGGTTCAGTAAAAGGGAGGTGTGACTGAAAGCTATCATTGACGTGTTGACACAATCAGTATATGTATATAGTCTGTCACTCTTGTCGAGTGGCAGAAGGGGGGAGGATATAATAAAATCAAGTTAAGTGGGGGGGTATTTTTTATTTTTCAGAGTGCATTCTCCAATGCAATGGGACTAAATTCTTTAAAAACGTATAAACATCTTAGGAGGAGTCAGAGTGTCACTTTTGTTTATTTAGAGGAAACATGCAATACATTTTGAACTTGTGACTTATAAATGCTTGAAGAAATGACTTTTCGTCAACAAATGTGCAGTCTAATTTAGGATACATTATTCACATATAGGAGTAATTTGGGTTGTGCTAAAAAACAACCATGGCATTAATAAGAGGAACGGAAAATGAGACTACATTGTTAAGGTTTCTAGGAGTTGGCAAGATAAAAGATACATCACAATAAGAATAATTTGATTTTAATATGAGTGGATGATTTTCAGGACTTTGGGAGTAACACTGAACGGTCTGCTACTAACTAACTAATAGTTCAATGCATGGGGGTGGTGATGCAAAAGGATGTTTAATCTTGTGTGGAGTTGTTTCATATTTCCGACAGGAAGCTGATGGAGAAAAAGTTGCAGTTACAACAACATCTTGTTATATGCGAGGGGGGCCAGTAGACATCTGAGATCATGTCCTAGCAGAGGCTGTCCGTCTACTTCTGCGCTACTCCATGTCGAGTCGTGATTATCAGCTCTACAACAGCTATCCTGAGGACAGTGGTCCACATCATCGACAGATGTCGTCAAAACTACATCATCGATGGGATATCAATCTTCAGTCCATCTTCAGGTCACGCCTACACGAAGGGCTCTGATACACTTCAGCTGTGTCATGACTGAGGCTGGTATACAGTCGTATAAGTCAAAACCGATTTCTGATTCCTGCGGAAATAGGTGATCCGACATGGAAAAAGAGTGTTCGATCCTGAGGAATGCTGTACAGCTTCAGCCACCCATCCTTTGTGCAAAATGCCCTGGTGCCCACAATGAAGATCGTTGCCATTCCTGTTGAACTACTGGGATGTACAGGACAGTCCAAAACCAGGATTCATCTGCGTTTATATTTTAGTCGAAAAAAGGAGTATGCGCGTGAACCGTCATCGCAGGAGAAAGAAAATATGTCAATACTGGATTGTGATGATTTTGTGTTTATGTTTTCATATGTTTCAAATTTGCGGGTACAAGGGATTATTGACTTTAGATAGGTTACTTTGAATGTATTGACTTTTCAAATCCACAGGTGTGACTTCGTGAATCATGACGGATGTTGTGATTCTATTCTTCGAGGTTTATTGTACTTCAGCTTTCAAGTAGATCTGGTAATTCTTGGTGTATCATTCGAAGTTAACTTTGATGGAATTTTCAGTCATCATTCAGGGAAGGGGGGTGCAATAACTGTATAATTTTCATTTGTACATGTTCAGTTCGATAATTGTGTAGGTATTACAGGGGCCAAGGGAGGAGGCTAGGACTCGGGTACTGTTTACATATGATTTGGGATTCGGGGAAGATGTCTGATTCGGTATTTTTATTATTACTGTTATTAATACTACCATTAGTAGTATTCTGTTGGTTCATACTTCATATAATTTGACAGTCAGTTAGGCGATATAAAAGGGAGGGGGTAGGTCACATTCAATGTTTTCACATTCAGGTTTTTACTATGAAGGTATTTTTGGGGGTTTTAAGGATAAAAGGGAGGACCTGTTTCTTTGGGTTCATTTATGTAATAGTTTATGAAGCAATAAAGCTCCATAAAAGGGAGGTTATGTCGTATAATTTCTATAAATAAACCAAGGTTAGTATTAAGCAACAGTAAGTGAAAATGTCTCTGTCTGTGATTCTCCCTCTTAGAGGAGAATAGTCATTTACAAACTCACACCCGAATCCCAGGCCTTTGTCTTGAAACCGTTTGAAGCTCCCTCCGGGACAAAGGGTTTCACACGTCACAAGAATTGTCATCACTGTGAATGCATCTGCTACGTCTATGCTAGATTTCTCTAAGCCGGTTCCAGTTGGTGACTCTTGGTGACTGATTTTCACTGAGTGAACTAACAGCTAAAACTTAAGAAAACTACTTTAAACTAGACTAAACTATTAGATAGTTATAGTCATATATAGTTATATACGCTATAACTATTAATAAGGAGTGCAATTGATGTATTGATTGAAAATGTGCTGGGAGATTATAAGATTATAGCTTTTACTAGTTTGGGGTTAAAAACTGTGTTAATCACCTCTTAAAGATAATATGTTCAGGTTCATTCTTAGTTCCGTTTTTAAACATTGCTGAGATATTAACTATGGTCATAGTATGTTTTAGTTTGCATTTAAGTTCTGTTGTTTAACTACATTTGTCAGTGTAACAATTAGTCATTTTTGTATAAAGTTAGGCCTCCATAGTAGAACAGTGAGGAGATCTGTGTCCTGGTCCCGCCTCTCTCTAAACCGGAAATAAACAGATCCCAGATCTCATTGGTCAAAAGTCAGGAAACGCCTGTTTCCATGTCCGGAGGAGGCGGGACTCCGAAATAGATATAGACGGAGGAGCAGTGTTCAAATGAGACTGATCTGGACCAGGTTCTCGACTTTGGGCGACAGAGAGCGGTGCGTGTTTTATCCAGACAGTCCGGGAGAGTGTTTTGTCTCTCGTGTGTTGTTTGCTGTGAGCGGAGTGACTTCTTCCTGCAAAATAAAGTCTCTCCTTACAAATCCAAGTGGACCTGGTCAACGTGTCTTCCTGAACGAAAATATACCACAGTAATCAATGGTCCTTTACAAACCAATGGCACGCATAGTGGGAGTGGCCCCACAGTTACTGCTAATTGCACAGTGGTAAACCAAGAGTCTACAAAAGATGGAGGTGAACCATGAGCAGCAGACTCTACTATCACCAAAAAGAAGAAGAAAAGGAAACGTAAGGCAGTGACTCAGTGAGGTCGAGGATCAAAGTGATCGAGGTGCTCTATTCCTCTGTGGAAAAAGGCCAGAGGAGGAAGAAGGAAAGGAAGAGCCCAGTGGTGATCAAATCCAAGGAGATGCAGGCAAGGCAGCAGGATACTGCAGAAGTGCAGGCTGTCACTAAATGGCTGCACAGAATGCTAAAGGAGCCAGATGGAGAAAGGCATCACCCAAAGGAAACATCTGACCATGACGGCAGGAGAGAGCTGCCTCTAAAAAAAGGAAAGATGGAAGACCTCAAGAAAGAGGAAGAAAGGAAAATGGCTGAGAAAGAAAAGGCTCAAAGGCCAAACAAAAGGAAAATGAAGGAACACAAAGTCTAATTCGGAAAAGGATTCCAATCTAAAGAGACTGAAAAGAAGAATTAATAGTGGGTTGAAGAGGAGGGCCTTTTAACTAAAATCTGCCTTATGTGAGGGTACAGATTAAACATTGAGTTTTGTTATGGCAATAATGAATATGGAATATTGCCCTGGTATTGGATACTTAAAGGTTTTTTATCTTGATTTATGGCTCTTTTTATATTATTTTGTTTTTGGAATTGCTCTGTTTTGTCCCACCAGTAGCAATTAGGGGCTGGTGTGTAAGAGCCATTTCTTCTCTATTCATTTTATTTCCATGTGTTTTTGATTACGTCATTCCAAGGGCTTGGTCAAGGGCAAGGTTGGCCAGGTTATACTTAATGAGAACTGATTGAATGCTCTGTTGTTGTTCTGATGTGAAGGCAAACAGCTTTTTGACTGTGAGACACAGGCTGGTGATTGATAATATGGTTTGACACTCTTTTGTTTTATTTAACAGGCTACAAGTTACAGTGAATAAACATCATTTTGGACTTTAAGTCAACGTTTTGGACATAGTCTTTTTATCACGTCTGAACTAGATCCTCGGCATCGGGCAACCAGTAGCCCAAAGTAATAGGACTTTGACGCTACTGTCATGGCAGCTTGATTGTCTGTCTGTTCTAACTTGTCATTTCTATGTCCTTTAGGTTGGAGCTGCATTCTACCTGTGGAGAGGTGTGTCCTTGTGATTACCTGGCTGGTCCCCATCTGGCAATCACCTGGCTGGCTACTCTGTGCTTTTGTACTAGGTCAGTTGAATTCTAAGACTCAAGAACATATTCCGCTCCTCTACTGGCCAGATCCTAATTGTTACTCTCATTTCTCAGTACCTGCCTGCCAGTCTGACCACCTCTCCATGCAGCTCCAACTGAAGACCTAAGTATTATTTTCTGGAACCTGGGACCTTTTGGACTAAGTTATTTTTGCCTTGAACTTTGCCAACTTCTGTGTTTTGGAGTGAATAAATACTCTAGTTTTTGCATCTACCAAGTTTCCTTGTCTGATCTGTCTGCATCTGGGTTCCCTGTCTGCCTTGACAGCTACATTCATATTTGAAAAGAAAAGAGAGGTCGCACACAATGCATCGCAACGTAGATCAGCTACTTTCAAATGGTCGAAATGTATATAGGGTTGAAGTGGTTACAGTAATGTATGTTTTTCTAATCAAAATGTAAATCTCCAAAGAGTAACTAAAGTTTTCAAATAATTGTAGTGGAGTAAAAGTATACAAATGTTGGCTCTGAGATGTAATGGAGTAGATGTAAATGTATTGGAAAGAGTACAAATACCTCAAAGTTGTACTTAAGTACAGTATTTGAGTAAATGTACTTAGTTACTTTCCACCACTGAGTTATAACAGCAGGAGGATGAGTTAAAAAACGTCAACAAAGAATTATATGACCAAGCTGTCCGGCTGATGACAAAAAAGATTAAGAAAGAAGAAGTGGTCAATGTTATCCTCAACTTCAAATTGACATCTGTTGTCCAGATCATATCTCACACCAGGGCTGCAGGGCTGAATGATTCAGGCCGCGGTAGTCAAGTCATACGCCCAGCCAGGCCACCCTATATCCATATACCCACACACGTGTACGTATATACGATATTACCGTTATAATGTCATATTCTACATTTTAAGTGTTGCAACACTTATACATACGCACGCACACGTGTGGGGATTGAAAAACCATAAAACCTGCAGGGTGATCTACTCTACTGTATGCTATCAAATTGTATGTTTATTCACGCAGCATAGTACTGTACAGTATACCGAGTGCCGCGCTACGAGCTTGTAGGTCGGCTATTTTTGAAAAATCGTGAAAATGTGGTGCAAATCTTTTAATATATATTCTGTCAGAGCGATCGTTTTTAACTCAATCTTTGCTTCATGGGGGGGGTCCCTGGAACAACATATTTTCAGATGGGGGTCGGCGGCCAATTACATGTATTTTTGTGGTCCTTGACATGAAAAACTTTAAGAATGACTGACATAGAAACAGGCTTTTCAGAAAACTGTTAGGATTTATTTAGAAGACATTTGCAGAAATGTCTTCAGGTATAAATGGGTTAAGAGCGTACCGGACCGCATCTTCTCCATGATATGATCTAAACTGCACCACGGATATGTCAACATGAAGTCATAGTTCTCTCTTTTTGTATCTTTTTGTCATCATTTTCCTCCTTTAAGTGAAAGAAAAGTAGTGTCAAAATATCTTTTGTATATTCGGTTCCAAGACAGGCCGAATACGGGTACACATGATCACACGAGTGACGTGACATTGTAATTGGCTGGCAATATTGTCATAATTCAAGTCTTTATGTTACTATGTGTTTGTTTTGCAAAGGTTTAAGTGTTTTGACCAACTATTTAGTGACATTTTGGTAGTTTGTTTAGCAGCACTGTCTCTACACGCACACACAGCAGAGACTGCAGCATGCTTGATTGTCAATTGTCCTTCATTACAGCTGGTGTGCTGTGCTAAATGCCTGCTGCATTTTGTGTGTGTCTCTTTATTTCATACAGGTATGTTTTTGTTGCTCCCAGAGTCCCATGATTTATTGTATGTAGTGTTTTGTTTTATTTACTTTTATATAAAATAATGTTTAGCCAGTGGTGTATTAATTTCAAATGTATTTGTGATGTAATGTGAATGTTTTAACTTTTGTGACGGATTATGTATTTTGTAAGTCATTGTTGGCTTGCTCTCTCTTGCTTGAAGCCAGCTTGGAGAGAGTTGGTGTGTTGCAGAGGTGTAATGTGAATGATGTAAAGGCCTGCTGCATGTTGTGTGTGACTCTTTATTTCATACAGAAATAAATATGGCAAAGGCTAAAGAAAGAGTGATCCCGATCGAGTCCCCTTGTCCTACATCTAAACACAACGCAGAGCCAGTGGAGCCTGCCTGGCAAATGGCATGGGGGGGGGGGGGGGGTCCTTTTTGTGGGTGTTGCCAAAAGTGGGCATTACCTAAAGGTGGGCGTGACCATGGCCGCCAGAACTCTGTCAGATTTTGACAGCTTCAAATTACTGTTAAAAATAATATAACCCAATTGACTCCGCAGTCCTCTCTGTTTAATTCACTACAGTAAGCACTTATTTGTAAAGTGTTCTTAGAAGACAATTGTCCCTGCAGGATACATTGTAAAAGTATACTGTACCAATTTTATAATCATTTATAAACTGTTTAAACAAAAATAAAGTATGGTTGATTATTTGAGCTTGTTTCTAAAGTGTAGTTGCTTATGGAGAGTATAGGTAACCAAGTGATTAGATGTAAAATTGTGTAAAATTCAGGGATAATGAAAGTTAAAAGAACTCCATGACACATTCATTTAAACCAAAGATGAGGCACTTTATTTAGGGGAGCTGTATCATTTTTTTGTGTCACCACTTTCACCAATTCTAGTTTAATCAGTAGAATTGTTAAATAAAGAGTTGAATAATGCTCTTGTCAAGTAAAGTTTTATTAAAAGCTTTCATAAAAAAACAGGGTTAAAATACATAATATTGCACTACTACTTTCTCTACAGCGGCTAGACCAAAATCAGCTTCATCAAAAATAGCAGCTCTAGAAGTACCTGACGCGTTGTGAACTTATAGATTTGCTATTTTTGAAGACTTTCGCGGAATGTTCACCTATTATGACTATAATAATAATAATAATAATAATAGTTTGTTGTGTTTCCTCCTCCTGTCACATAGCAGCAGGTTCTCATTGTTACAGAGACGTGCTGTGGGCCTGGGTGTCATTCTTACATCACCTGAGTTCCCCTCTCGCTTAAAAACATGCTGCGGCGAGAAGGTTTGAGGATGTGGCGAGCGCTTGCTGCACTTCACTCTCATGTCTCACTGTCATCATGCTAAAAAAGAATGTGAACACGTTGGGTTTCTCTAATAGGTTTTTAATTCAGCCAAATGTGCTACAGAATACTGTCCTGAACTGAATATAACATGGGGAAACAACAATATGCTGTAGCCTAAAACATTAGATATTTTGTCTAAAAAGAAAACTGAGGACATACTTATGCACATGATGACAGTGTCTGAACCAGAGTCGGCCTTAGAGCCTCAAATGGAGTTCTTGAAAAAGCATATACTGGACACGCATGTCCTCCCAGTTCAGTTCACTTTTAATACCAGACATAATGTATACAATTTTATGAGCACCGTTTGAGTTAATTTAGAAAATTGGGGCTGCTGGAGCAGGGGCTAATGAATTCTGGTTTACATAGAAGTCAGTCAATTGGCTTTGTGGGGAGAAACACCATTCCCCCCCGCCCCTGCCTACGTATATACACAATCAACCCGCCTAAATATTACAATTTCTCATTTATATCTTTGTGAACCTGCACAGTTGCTCTGTGCCCTGCACTCAAAAAACATATTTTCTGTCATTTAACATAAAGTGTTCTTCTGGTGTTCGGTGCAAACAAAAAAGGAACCAAAAATATCAAATTAAGTCACTCACAAATGTATACCACTTTAAATAACGTACAGAAGTCGAAGGAAGCGAGCTTCCTCAGTGTTTCTGAGACATATGGGGGTGTGAAATCTGGTTTTGAAACATGGCGAACACATGCACGTTCTCACAGTGTGAAAACATGCTAGAATCTCTCATTTTAACAGGTTAATAAGCCAAAAATCACCAGGGCTTTATCTATATCTCTGATAGTAGGCTAATCATCACTTAGTCACTCACTATACAGTTTTTTACTATACAGTATAGAGCTTTTCTTCTGTAAATGTCTCCCCGTCCCTCCACCTCTTAAATAAACAGAAAATACATGTTCGGGTGAGTTGCCATTTTTCAACCAATCAGGAGAGCGTAACAGCTTTTGCAGTTCCAATTTTGTCTCATTTCTTTGTGTCACCACTTTCACCAATTCCACATAGTTTAATCAGTAGAATTGTTAAATAAAGAGTTGAATAATGCTCTTGGCAAGTAATTTTTTATTACAAGCTTTCATAAAAAAACAGGGTTAAAATACAGCTATATAATATTGCAAAAATAGCAGCTCTAGAAGCTCATCACCTTTTTTGAAGAATGTCTGACTATTTTCTCAGAATGTTCACCTATTATGACTTTGACCTATTATGACTAGAATAATAATAATGAATAATAATGCAAGGTTCATGTGGTTAACAATACGAATGTAAGAAGATCAAAAAGACATGATATGAGCAAACAAGCAAAAACAAATGGCATATAACAAAATAGAATGACATAATTTAGCTTCACCATCAGAACTTATTGGGTCAGCTGGATTTTTTCTTTTAGCAAATAAAATGATATGACCCCAAACATATATACTCTTTTCATTTAATGAAGGGGATGCCTGGCTTTTTGGCCAGACCAATCTGCCGAAGGCAAAACTTTTTTTTTTGACCGGATGGAAACCGCGAGGTTCCCAGTTCGAACACGGGCTCTCCCAGAGTAGTGTCGAAAGTGTCGAAAGTGTCCTTGAGCAAGACTCTGAACCCCGAATTGCTCCCGATGTGCAGGTTGGTGCCTTGCATGGTTTCCCCCGGCGTCGATGTGTGAATGGGTGAATGTAATGCACAATCTATGTAAAGCGCCTTGGATAAAGGCACTATATAAATACAAATTTACCATTTGTAGATAATCTATTTTAACATGTTTTTAAAATGATAATACAAATAATAATAAAAAATAAAACGTTTAGGACATGAAAGATTTCCAACCCAACATCCTGCATGATCTTGCCCTCGGCCTCAGGGCTCTATTCTTGGTCCTCCTACATTTTATCAAATCGCTTCATCGAAAATAGAACTACTCTGACATTTTTCATGTCAAGGACCCCCACATGTATGTAATTGATATGTATTTGGCCGCAGACCCCCATCTAAAGGTCTTTATGTCAGAGACCCCCAAGACGTTTTTGTAAAAGTCTAAATTATAAATGTGTAGATTTTTCTAAAATGTACAAAAAAATAGCCAAACTAAAATTTCTTTAAAAAATATATATATATCTGGCGACACACTGGAAACGCACCAATGACTCCTAGCGGCTCCCGCACCACACTTTGAGAACTTCTGCACTGCATCTTCACTGTGAAAATAGCTGATCTACAAGCTCACAATGCATCGTGGTGTGGGTGCATGGACTTGTAGATCTTGTAGATTTTCGCAGAATGTTCGTCCCCAGAATAGGGTCAAGGTGTGAAAGCCAAATGAATAACATGCTAAAGCATCATACTGTAGTTGTTGGTTTGTGTTAAAGTGGTTATAGGTACAACATGTAGTACTTCAAGATATATATATATTTTGAGTTTTTATCATTTTCACTACTAATTATTGCTGTAGCAGCAGAACACTGAACTGCAGTTTCATCAATGAAGTGAAAACAAACATCACTTAGACTCACAGATTGAGGGCCCTGTAGCTGAACATCCACCATTATACCATGTTCTAGCTGGGTTAGTCCAGCTGTGACTGTAGGCTGCACAGTCTCCATCATTACGATGATATCCACTGCCCCAGTACCTGCACAATAAACAATGTATTTATTTAACCACATCCACTCAGTCACTCAAATAAAGTGACTTTGATAGACTTTGATTACAATGAAAACATGTCAAATGTCTCACTCTGTTGTCAGTGGTGTTCCATCCACCCACGTCCACGTCCAGCTGCCCCGCAGAGTCCTGGTCAGACCAATCCATGATCCAGAAGGCCCCCTAGTCCTCAATCCTCCGATGAATGCCTGATTATTTGTACATGATTGAATCATCATTAATTGTATTCAATACACTTCTTCACTGTAATCATCGACGCACGCACGCACGCACGCACGCACGCACGCACGCACGCACGCACGCGCGCGCGCGCGCACACACACACACACACACACACACACACACACACACACACACACTAACCTGCTCTTCTTTACTGTTAATGACCACCAGATCAGCTCCTAGACTCTGACACTCGTCTCTACTTTGCTGCCATGTTTTCAGTTTAGTAGTTCTGTAGTAACAGCTGCATCCAAACTTCTTCCATTCACGGGGGCACGGCATGTCTACAAACATCAAACAGGAGATTTTCTAACACATTATAGTTGTAATAATAATAGTAGTCAGAGATGTAGTGGAGTGGAGGGTAAAACTATTCATCTACTTTATCAATGGTGTTTTCTACTCCATACATTTACCCAAGTAAACATTCCTGGTATTTGTTTACTTCGGATAAGTATTTAAAGTTTGTGATGGGCCTACTTTATACTTCTACACTTCACTACTTCTACAAATATTGTAGTTAGTTTTGACTCCACTACTATTATTTTATTCATACCATTTAAATTTATTTTGTATCTTCTCTCACCTGCTATCTGTGCAGTCTTCAGCTGGTTTACTTCACTTTGAAGCCGGTCCTTCTCCTGGTTCAGTTTGCTGTAGTCTGTTGTTGTTGCAAATATTGTAGTTAGTTTTGACTCCACTACTATTATTTTATTTATACCTTTTTAATTTATTTTGTATCTTCTCTCACCTGCTATCTTTGTCTTCAGCTGGTTTACTTCACTTTGAAGCAGATCCTTCTCCTGGTTCAGGTTGCTGTTGAGGATATTTATCTGGGTATAATCCAGGGTCTGGTTATCGTAGCTGGACTTTAGCGTGTTATAATGATGCACCAGGGTGTCGTTGCAGGTCATGCTGTTACTGGGTGAACGATCTGCAAGGACACAAATGGATGATACAGACAGTTATACTGTTCATGTTGAGGTCAATAAGCATCTGTGTGGACATTTTGATTTGAGAAGAAGAAAAAACTCAATGTTGTTGTTATTATTTACGTGCATTAAATTGTCAACACTATAGGCCTACTTTATTCATCATCTGTTGGGAATTGATTACATGAAACAGTCACCCGTGCTCCCAGTCCCAATGTTTGTGAACAAATAATTGGTCTATAATACACACAAAAAGAAACTTCAATTAAAAAGAAAAACTAAAAATGTTACAAGTTCTGGGTTAATATCTGTGGTCTTAATACTTGTCACATCTACAAAAGTGTCAGGCAATAAAAAAAAACCCTGAGTGAGTAATGTGGTAGTTTAGTGAATATATATACTCACAGTGCACAGCCTGGGCTATGGTCACAGCCATTAGTGTAAGACACAGGATTCCCAGACACGCAGCAACCACTCGGAGAGGCCTTCTCCCTGTTTTAGAGCACTGTCCTGAAACAGAAAGTAGGCCTACAGCTAGGTGTGCCGAGAGAGAGAGAGAGAGAGAGAGAGAGAGAGAGAGACTGAATTAGACTCTGAAAGCTCTGCTATAACTGAACAACAGCTGTCTAAACCAGGGGTTCTCAACCCATGCGTCGCAACCCCTAGGGGGGGGTCGCCAAATTATTTTGGGGGGGTCCCCAAATTAATTATTATTATTATTATTATTTTGCAACTGAATGGCTGGATGCAGTCAGTTTGTATTGGGGGTGGGGAGGGGGGGGCGGGGTGGGGCGGGGGTCACGAGACAGGCCAGGCCAAAGCATTTCCGGGGGTCCCCAGCCAAAAACGTTGAGAACCCCTGGTCTAAATCATCATCATTATAGTGAAGGATATGCACTTGTTATACGTTTTGTGCTGTAAGAAATTCTGAATCAAATATGAATAATCTTTTATTGAAGGACAGACAGCTGCTACATGCATGTATTTTTATTTTATTTCTTTTACGTTTTAAACATTTCAGACGAAAATGTAAAAAGAACCATGCACCGCTCATCCGCTGACAAAACTTAAGTGAGGTGATGGAGAGATAAAGGGAACATGAGAAAAATAAAGGGAACCTCCGCACACTCAGATCTGTGCACAGTCAATGTTTATGTAGCAAGCTTTCTGTCTGTATACTGACCTTCAGGCATGCCTGAATGCCTGAAGAAGGTCAGTAGCTTGCTATAAATACATCATATTGTATAAATACATTGATTGTACGCAGATCTGTGAGTGTGCAGAGCTTTCCCTTTATATATTTTTTTACATTTTAAACAGAGAAATCACATTGACGACGATTTAACTATACTTGATCAAACTCACCCTGAGCCTGTCTTCCTGCTGTGTCGTCCCGCACCGTCATGACCCCCTGCTGCGGTCCAGGGACGAAGTCGTCCGCACTCTGGTAGATGTCCACCACCATCTCTACACGGTCCTCAGCAGGGTCTCCTCTCCTCACCATGTCTGGCTCGGCATAAATATGTGCATCCATCTTGAAAAGTAATAACTTCTGTTGATTACAGATAGTAACTATGTTGTATTTGCCGCTCCTGTGTCATTGTCATATCAAAATCATTGCGCATGGACTATATGACCATAATTATACTGGCTTAGCAAAATGTGACCATGTCAGCCTGCAGTGGCTGCAGGTTTGGCACAATGCTTCAGCGTTAAGGAAGTACAAAACCTAAATTCTTAAACGTGTGTGCGTGCAAACACGCACGCATGCATGCACGCACGCACGCACACACACACGCACGCACACACACACACACACACACACACACACACACACACACTAAACGTATATGATGACATATTGACCATGCAGAGCACAGTGACGACAAAGTAGACAAAATAAGGAAGTTTGAAAACGAAATGTATACCTTCCCCATCACAACCTGTGTTCAGTGTGTTGGGTCATTTCAATGTTTGACCTAATGTGAGTCCAGAGCACATGAAGTTTCAGTAGTAAAAAAGAAAACTTTTTTTCAATAAATTTATATCTGTCACGCCTTGCTCCTCTGCCTTTGTATTTGAGCATTGACTTAGGTCCAAACTACTGGACTATTATTATGTGGCTTGACCTAATGGTTATGTGGTTGTTTTATGTTCAGTATTTTGCCATGTCTTGTTCTGTTTGGTTTTCTGTTACCCGGTTGGTTTTGTGTATCTTATTTTGTATATGGTCCCTAGTGTTTCCTGTCTGCCTAGTTGCTGTTCCCTACCTTGTCTCACCTACCTTGTGATGTGTCAGTGTTTTCACCTGTGTCCTCTTTGTCCTGTTAGCCTATCCTGTGTTTGATTGTATTTTGAGTTCACCTGTGTCTAGTTAGTCTTTGTCTATTTATATACCCCAGTTTGTTCAGTCCCTTGTCACATCGTCATTTCATGTCAGAGTGTCAGTGTCTGTGTACTTATTTTGCCTGCCCCATGTTATGGGAAGTTTAAGTTTATTGTTTAATAAACATCCTGAACTGTGAATCCTGCCTTTTGGTCGTACTGCTTTTGGGTCCTCTGATCGCACCCTGACAATATCATTGATGATGATTGAAGGTCACATGCTATTATAAATAAATACATACAATAAATGCTATCCTCTATGAATACATCTGAATAGATTAAACAATTAGACTTGACTTGAAATGACTTGACACATCGAGCACATAATAGTGTGTCTCATAAATCAACATTTTGATGTAGCTTATAGTGATGTGACAACATGTAGCCTACATTTAAAAAAATAAAAAGACAAACCACATTTTAACATAAGGGGAAGTGTTAGTCATAGTCGTCGTCCGTCCGTCCCCCGTCCCCCCCCCCCCCCCACACACACACACACACACGCATTGCAATGTAAAGGCGCCACAGCCACAGCCAGAGCCAACCTACACGCATCCACGTCGAGTGACACTCTAGTTCTGCAGTCTACTTGCATTCAGAGCAACCAAACACTCCGCATAATGTGCTTATAACTGAGGAGATATCAGCTCTTAAAGTATTAGGTTTTATCATCCAAATTAAGGCATATTACGGTATATTGTGATGGGCGAAACATCCCATGTGGCCACAAGTTCTGACTGACTTGAATGAGCCCGTGTGTATAGCTTCTTGCCTCTTCATAAAATGCGACTGTCTGTACGTGGGCCCTTTTTAGGTTCAGCCACAGACATTCAGGGCCAGGCGATTGGACAGTATGGGTGTTCAGAGATGGAGCTCAGATCAGATGTGATGTTATAGGTCATCATTCAACAACGTGACACCCATCTTAAGTATTGTTTAAAATTGGGCCTATAACTGTGAACAGCACTATGACTGATCTGTATAGCCTACAGCACTTAATTGTTTAGTAAATAATTATTTACTAAGTAGGTCAGTCAGACTCGTTTATTGTCCCCGTCAGCTGAGAACGAGGGTGTCTATCCTTTGCACTAGACCCCTGCCTATGGGAGATATGGAATGAGCACCACATATATTACCTCCCAGCTCTTACCGCACGCACATCTTAGATACCCAAGCCGTGCTACTCATACGCTGAGTTGCCGTTGCCCGGGACCAAATTAAACCCAGACAAGGTTCCCTCCCTCTTTGCGTGGGACAGTCCCTCATTTCCAAGACCGACTTTTCAGGCGTCCCACAAATTGGGACCCTGTCCCACATTGTGACTGGCAGGCAATTGCGTCAGTGTTCAAATGCCCTAATAGTTTAGTCCCCTAATAGTTGGCCTTCTGTTGTAAAGCTCTCTCATATTGTCTCTTGCTTTTTTGTTTGCTTTTTTGTTCTTGCTTAATGTAAATCACTCTGGATTAAGAGCGTCTGCTAAATGCCTAAATGCCTAAATTGTAAATTGTCTCTTCCTGCAAGATGTGTTTTTAAAGCCTGTTAAAATAGCATAAAAATAAAAAAATAAAGCATGATGATTTTAAAACAAAATGTGAGACACCAGAGGTGCCAATAGGCCTATGGTCGAATATGACATCAAGGCATTTAATAGCAACTCAAGTAGTAGGTTGCTAACCCGGTACTCAAGTATCGCTTGTGTGGTACAAGTGGGATGGGGTCCCCCCCATCCCACTTGTCCCACACAAGCGATACTTCTGTCCCTCAAATGAACAGTTTGGATCTGGTCACCCTACTTGTGATACAAAGGGGAGTGCTCTACTAACTATACTGTGACCCTGGCAGCTGTCTAGAAAAGGCTGGATCAGGCTGTAACCGTTATAGTCATACAGTAAGTACAGTACTCCATCATAGATCAGTGTTTCTCAACTGCAGAACTTGTATTGTACACTGTGACTCAGCATGTCTGGTGAAACTTTGCATCGCCCAAGCTGTGTTGAAAAAGCAGGGCTAAAGAAGGGCCATTCGCATCAGGCACTGTCCAGAATGGACAGTCTGCTGGCCATTGACACACACACACACACACACACACACACACACACACACACACACACACACACACAGCATCAGTAAGTATACCCTGTCACCATACACTGTATAGTCAAAGGAAACTCGGAGTATCTACTGATAAACGGGGGTGAGGCCAGAATTTGCTTGAATCAGACATATATGCACAAAAAGACATTGTCTGGCTTTATTTTTGCAATAACCTGCCGCTATTAGTTAAACAAAATTGAATTGAAACTTCAATTAAAATTCAAGTAGGCCTACAGTAGTACACTGTTGACACTGGTCTACTCAGGAACGAAAGTCAGGAACAATGCATGTTGGGAATGAATGCCCCACCCAGTTAAGCAATACCCATTGTAACCAATATCCAATGTAACCAGTGTGTGTGTGTGTGTGTGTGTGTGTGTGTGTGTGTGTGTGTGTGTGTGTGTGTGTGTGTGTGTGTGTGTGTGTGTGTGTGTGTGTGTGTGTGTGTGTGTGCGCGCGTGCGCCTTTAATGCCTATATGGAAATATCTGTTTCGGTCTGTCTGTGTTGTGTCTCTTTTATGCCCATATCTGGAGTTCCGTATAGAGGGTATAGAGCATCTCAGTCCCTCCCACTGTCATGACGACACCAGGCCCAGGAAATGATTCGCAATGCATTTTTCCCATAGACATTTAAAAAAGTATTTATTTAAATACGGTTACGCCGCGGACAAAGCCAACTCGAGTCGTGACAAATCATGACGACAATAAACACAATATTTTGGACCAAACAAATAATTACAAAGAAGAAAAACAACAAAAAAAGTGTTGTAACCTACCGTTTTTTTCTTTTTTCTAATTCTTTGTTCGTCCCAAAAAATTGTGTTTGTTGTCATGATTCATCACGACAAGAGTTGGCTTTTGTCCGCTTAAAAGGTCTTTAAATAAATACTTTTTGAAAAGTCTATGAGGAAAATGAACGGAGAATCATTTCCTGGGCCCTGGTAGGGGGCGGGACTATATAGCACGGGTCTGCCCGGAACTGAAGACAGAGAACCGAGCCGGGTCCCTATAGCGGACCACGGGTAAAATATGCTCAGTTTCAATTGCCACGGATCTTCGTCGGTCCATTACAAACACACCCCCTCAAACAAGCTGCATAAAAATGAAGGGTTGGATCAATAGCTTCTAAAATGGCCCCAAAAGACAGAAGGTGGCACTTAAACGCTGCTTTTTCTGTCTCGTTAGTGTTATATCTCAGACGGGTATCGATCACATTGTCATTTACTAAGTGAATGAGGAGTAATTACATCGGCTCGGTCTTCTGCTTTTAAAAACGGTATAAAAGTAGACAATTGTTTCGTGTAAAACTTGACTCACATGGGATTGTTTTGGATCAACAGCGCAGTCCATGGCAGTGACAACATGTAGTACTGTATGTCTGTTGCTCTGTTCATTTGTGAACGTGTAGCTCTTGATTCTCGTGTGTGTAGTGTGTGTGTGTGTGTGTGTGTGTGTGTGTGTGTGTGTGTGTGTGTGTGTGTGTGTGTGTGTGTGTGTGTGTGTGTGTGTGTGTGTGTGTGTGTGTGCGTGCGTGCGTGCGTGCATGCGTGTATTTTTTGTCTTTTTGTTTTGACACAAATCATAACTTATATTATACTGTCTTACTATACTTGCTTACTTATGGTCATGATTCATCACATAACTGGCTGGATTCCAGACTTAAAACTCTTTATATAAAGGATTTTATTAAACTGAGAGAGAGAGAGAGAGAGAGAGAGAGAGAGAGAGAGAGAGAGAGAGAGAGAGAGAGAGAGAGAGAGAGAGGGGGGAAGTGAGAGAGAGAGAGAGAGAGAGGCCTTTACAGAAACATACTGAGAGGAAACTGAATGCACTCACTCACACCATATCCTGCATGCACACACTAGGACGCATGAGTATACGCACACATGTCACATAAGATATATACTGACAAATAGTTTACCTTTTACCTGCTATGCAGCAGTTACTTTGCAGCACATACTGTACTTGTTGTTGTCTTATGACTAATGCATTTCCGCTTGGGCTTAAGGAGTTAAACTTGTATAGCCAGGGCCTATATACTGCTGCTTGCTTTCCTTCCCACTTATCTCCTCTTTCAATGCATGCCCCCCATCGCCCGAAAACGTAAAACACAGGAAGGAGGGGGGACGGAAAGAGCGGGGGAAAAAAGCATGCGCAAGGGGGAAAGGCTATTGCAAACAGAGAGAACGGAAGTATGGATATAAAGATCTATTCTTCTGTGTAAAAGGATGCAATCAGTGGGTGCAGAATGTGACGCAGGGGAGATGGAGAGAAATTGCATGGCGAGGGAACGGGTGCTATTCAGAAGCACTCATCGGAACCCATGGCACTCTTTAACTCAATAGAAACCTTAATTCTATCCTATCACATGTGAACACAATGGCACACGTCACGCATGAATGTATGTGTAGGCAATACGTACTACACACATTATCCACTCTGATGTTATGTGCACACATACACACACTGTGCCTGTGTGCGTGCGTGCGTGCGTGTGTGCACAGTGCTCACATGCATGTGCGATTTAGTGTATGTGTGAGAGCAAGAGAGACCACTAATCAATACTCCCAATAAGACACTAATCACTCATTGATCCTCTATTTCAAATGGCTTCCCATGAGACCGAAACGCAAATTACACATTCTCTGTGTATGTGCTGTATATAATCCCTCCACGCACCCCGTAAATCAGCCTTGCACAGCAAGTTCAGCCAGGAACCTCTTTACAGTTTCATGGCGGCCATAACTATTGGGGTATTATTGTATATATCTCCCTGCTCTTAATGTGTAATGACGGTTGTTTAATTGTGCCCCGAGCAGGGAGAAAAATGTCGGCAGAGCCGAATGCCAAGATAAAATATTATATATGCACACTTCTCATTCTATAATAAATATTGGTTAAATCTATCCATGAGTTATATCTGCCTGAACTACATTTGTTTGCCATCCAAGTCTATGGACTTTTAATGTTTGTTTAGAGCACTAAATGACGACGTGAGACATCATGTGGCCAATATAAATACATCTCGTGACAGATTCATGTCTCGTGACGTAGCCTTATATGGAGTGGAGAATCTGACATCATGCGGCAGCCACAGTGGCCGCTCCTCACTTCACACCAGTGTGATTTTTCTTTACGGAAGACAATGGAGTGAGTTGAAAATACAGTATGAATGTCCAGGACGAAACTGAGGGGGTTGGGGTCGTTTTCTGTGTCTTTTTTTCTGTGTGTTTTAAGAAAGAGGAAGCTCAGAGAGAGAGAGAGAGAGAGAGAGAGAGAGAGAGAGAGAGAGAGAGAGAGAGAGAGAGAGACAGAGAGACAGAGAGACAGAGGGAGAGAGAGAAACAGAGAGAGAATAGAAGAAATTAAGAGAAGCAATAAGGTGTGTTAAGAAAAGACGAAGACAGTAAGGAGGAAGTGAGGTGAAAGAAGGAAGGAAGGAATTAATGATGTAAAAATCTACTACGCATTCTGGGACGGGAACCCATTTTCGTGTTCTAACCCTTCTGAATGGGAACCCCTCTTGGGGGTTGTGTACAGTATGTACAGTATTAAAAAAAAAAGTATTCTACAATGTAAATATTTGAAGTATTTTAGAAAACGTAGGTCAATTTAAAGAAGGCGTTTTTCGAATCGGCATCAGTCCAAAATGCTAGTTAACTAAAATAAACATATATTCTGCTCCCCCTCTCTCTCTCTCTCTCTCTCTCTCTCTCTCTCTCTCTCTCGTTAAGTTCTCTTACCGTTAAATTCATTTCCTTCCAGAAGCTCGTGGGCAGTGATAGGGCCGGTCCAGGCTGGGTTTGCCCACATAGATGTCTCCATGCATTTGCAGGGAATTAAGGCTGCAGAGCAGTGAGAGCATGCAGGGCCATAGGGTTCACATATAGTCATTGTAAGAGCCATAGTGGGGGTTAACGAGTCCTATACAATGCACCTGTGTGATATTAGGAGGTTAACATGCCCTGTAGAATGCAGCTCTGTGAGTTCTGAGTTAATTGTATTAATGAGCCTTTAGCCAATGGGATATCTCCTTGCCATGTTGATTAGCAACTCATATTGTCTGGGGGGGTTTGCTGGCAGTGTGAAGTGAAGCAGCTTTGGAGCAACACAGTTTTTGACCACACATACACACACAGAAAGGAAATGCGTTTTTTTTAATAGTTTTTTGATCAAGTAAAGAACCTCTTTTTTGTACAATACTGTGAAGAACTCCTTTTGTGCGTCAAGCTTTTGCCCTAGCCATAGACTGCTACATTTAAGTGTGCAAACTTAAAGAACAGGAAGTTTGCCACTATAGTCATCATCATCCACGTGACAGAGCCACCTGGTGTCTTTAAAAGTCGTTAAAAGTCCAAACGGACTACACTACACTACCAAACAGACTACACTATACTACAGTTTAGTAGTAGTTTAAACTTAAACAGCACACTAAAATATGTATCTGAAAACATTTGCAGAATTCATAATGTGACTAATTCCTATCGAGCTAGATGCTAGAAATATGACTATCCCTGTAAAACTAGAGATGCGCTTGCAACTCACATGAACTCCAAATGATACAGCAAAATTTGCTAATTTATTAAAATGTATCCTTTTTTTCTGCTATCCCATGTCACTTATTCCTGCTGAGTCCAACCGACAAATATAGAGAGTGTGCCAAATAAAATTATGCTTTCTCTTTCAAATCCAGCGCTTGCACTTTTAGAGTCTATAGCTGTCATTTACCCCAATCAAGCGTACAACAAATATTTAAATGGAAATCAATAGTACATTACCCAGCATTAGTGCAGCATGCTACTCTCACATAAAACGCTAATGGACACATTCTTGTGGTTCTGCTTGCTACAGAAAATACCATAGTATTTTGTATGTGTTTAAAACCGTTTTACACAGTCAATGGTCTAAAGTAAACACATATCAACTGGTGCAGCTAGGGCCTGCAGGCTAACGTACGTATAACTTATATTAGTGGGTAGAGAAGCCATCTGGCAATCAGAAGGTCACCAGTTGGCTCCCTGTCCCCGGTGGTATTAAGAGATCAGATTCTAAAAATGTCTTCTACATCCTGACAGTTTTCTGAAAAAGGTATGTTTCTATGTCAGTCGTTCTTTGATTTTTCAAAAATAGCAGACCTACAAGCTCATAGCGCGCCACTCGGTGGCACGCTATGAGCTTGTAGATCAAATAATGCATACAAATAATGCATACGTGAAAATGAACGTCTGTACGAAAATAAATAATACAGGCGGAGTCAGGTAGGACATAGACAAGGTTATCATCACATTCTGTGTATGCAACAGTGTGTTTCCTTTTTAAACATCCCTGGCTTCAGCACTCTGACAGTGAACAGAGACAGTAGAGGATAAACATTCTCTCTCTCTCTCTCTCTCTCTCTCTCTCTCTCTCTCTCTCTCTCACTCACACACACACACACACACACACCGCCGACACAGCGACGGTCTCCAGAAATTTGTGAGGGTGCTATGGGTGCTGGCTATTTAGAGGGCGGCTAATGAATCTTGGTTTATAGAAGTCAGTCAATTGGCCTTGTTTGGAGGGGGGGGGCATATATGGGGGGCTAAGCCTCCACCAGACGGAGCTTAAGTCCCCCACCCTGGAGCCGTCCCTGAGCCGATATAGTTGGGAATGTGACAAATTCAATCTGACATAAGCGAGGTTCCCTGGTGTGAGCAAAAGATGAGTCTTCACACATCAACATTGCTGACACACAAACACACATGGTCACTGTGATTGGAGGAGTACCAAGGTTGAGTGAATTCATTCCCTGGCAGATAGGCCTATATAGACAACATGACATAAGTCACTGCCGACACACACTACTACAAAATGACTCAATCCTGACCTTATAGCTGTCTCTGATAACCGTACTAATGGAGACGAGTAACACGCACGCACGCACGCACACACACACACACACACACACACACACACACACACACTGACACACACACACACACACACACACACACACACACACAGGACGTTTGCCCCTCCTATACTCTACAATACTCTGGCCAACGCTCCGAGCTCATAGACCATTGGTTCCCCAAACAATAATAAACTAAGTAAGTAAATAAGTCTGCAAAGTAACTAACAAACTGACAAATATGCTTTCATTCTACCTTTGTCTATTTTAATGACAACAAATTATTGTTTACTCCATGAACATGAATGGTTAAAGAGTGACACCTGCTGGATTTAACACTTACTGCAGTCCTTCTCAAAGCTTTTCATCTCAAAGACCCAGCTTGATATTGATCAGGACAAAAAAAAGGATGTACAGTACTATACAATTGCTTTTTCATGTCAAGGACTCATAAATCAACATTTATTAGCCTAATTAGGCTAATAACATACATCTTGAAAATATATGCCGGGACCCCCATGAGAGAAGGTTTTTTTTTACGGTTCTAGCAGTGATTCTCAACCATTCCCCCCAAAGGGACCCCAATCTTAAAATCAATGTTAATTTAACTCTGAGAGTGTACACTCTCTGAGTTACAGACCCATATTTGGTTCCCAACTATCATTCAGGCGGGGACCCCCTGGAACCTCCTCATGGAGCCCTAGGGGTCCCCGGAACCCACTTTGGGAACCACCTGCTTACGTTAGAGGACAGACAGAGTACAGCGCCTTGCAATGGGCCTGGTACAAGATACACTACATTACCCAGAATACCTATGGGCCTGGCCTACAGGATACACTACATTACCCATGGGCCTGGTCTACAAGATACACTACATTACCCATAATACCCATGGGCCTGGTCTACAAGATACGCTACACCACAAAGACACCCATGATGTACCTGTCTAACTGCTTCACAGAGACACCCATCTACCTGTCTAACTGCTTCACACAGACACCCATGTACCTGTCTAACTGCTTCACAGAGACACCCATGTACCTGTCTAACTGCTTCACACAGACACCCATGTACCTGTCTAACTGCTTCACAGAGACACCCATGTACCTGTCTAACTGCTTCACATAGACACCCATGTACCTGTCTAACTACTTCACAAATGCACCAAGTCTCTGTGTATGTGTCTGTAATCCACGTAACTCGAGAACCGTCAGCCCCACCGACTCCAAACTAAACACACGCGTTCCACACCACCATAGGGAGTGCAGTGCCAGGTCTCGAGTCGGTCATCGGGCATAAAAGAGACACAGACATAATATCTGGGTGAGGCATCCATTTCCACCTGACATCATTCGATTCATTCCAAGTATATAGGCCAGTGCCCAACGGGCAGTTGAGCCTTTGCATAAATGGTAAATGGTAAATGGTGCATTTATATAGCGCCTTTATCCAAGGCGCTTTACATAGATTGTGCATTACATTCACCCATTCATACACCGATGGCAGCGGAAACCATGCAAGGCACCAACTAGCACATCGGGAGCAATTAGAGGTTCAGTGTCTTGCTCAAGGACACTTTGACAGTAACTCTGGGGGAGCCCAGGTTCGAACTGGCAACCTCGACGGTTCCCATCCAGGCACTCTACCCCTGAGCCACCGCCGCCCCTACTTGCATGCGAGGATAGGTCAAGTGCTACGGGCTAAGATGGAGTCTGAAGACGTGGGTTTTCAGACTACAGCGGAATATTGGGAGTGAGTCTGCAGTTTTGATTGCAAAGGGAAGTGCATTCCATAGTTTTGGAGCCAGAAGGGAGAAGAGTTTGGGACGTGTGGAGCGTTGTCTCTGGGTTTTTAGTGAAGGTACTTCCAGTTACCCCGCGGTTCGATCATACTTGCAAGATATGGGGGTGCCATACCTTTGGTTGCTTTGAATGGCAGCATCAGTTTTGTACTCTGTGAGGGCGCGCGACCGGGAGCCAATGGAGGGAGCGGAGAAGAGGGGAGACATGTGATAAGTTTGGCTGGTTGAAGACCAAGCGAGCTGCGGCATTTTGGATTAATTGGAAGTGTGCATGCCGGTAGGTCAGTATAAGGAGGGAGTTACAATAGTCAAGTTTCTTTCAAGCACATGCTTTCTTACAAAAAAAGGACGGATAGCTCCATCCGTGGCAGTCAGTGTGTGTGTGTGTGTGTGTGTGTGTGTGTGTGTGTGTGTGTGTGTGTGTGTGTGTGTGTGTGTGTGTGTGTGTGTGTGTGTGTGTGTGTGTGTGTGTGTGTGTGTGTGTGTGTTGGGGTGGGGGGCAAGGGGGGGAGCGAGATCAAAGAAAACAAACAAATGATCTACATATTCACACATAGTACCCGAGATAAGATATAAAATCACACCTGTCTTATCATCGTGCATCATCATGACATAACATGTCGATTTGCTCGTCCACAAATGGATGGACCTAGACTAGGCAATTTTGTAAGATAATTATGTAAAATAATAGGCAATTTTACTAGGCAATCTTTTTCCTACATTGACAATAAATGGACTAGGTCACCTAGTCCATTTATTAATTGTCAATGTAGGGAAAAAATTGCCGATTTGCTCGTCTAGATGACATTGTCAATGGGAATGGTTTGTGTAAGACGAAAATCTACACTAATAGCGGAATACAGGAGGGGCTGATGCCCCTCAATAACACCAAAACCTAAAGTCTGTGAAAAAAGGTAGCGCGTGTGTCAGGTAAGCTGACACAATCCACAGGACCATGAGGAAAAAAAAGTAAAGTGACAATTTAAGGACTTTAATTAAAAGCCTAAAAAGGAGGTAAGGTGGGGAAAAAGCCTAATCAACAAAACTATACTATAAACTGGTCAAACACTGGCAGAAAGTGTCATTGGAAAGGGGTGCTTTTTTTTCTACATTTTTATCCCACGATTTTGTAACCCAGTTTTCTTTTTCACCCAGTGCCAATTATCTAATGTAATCCTGGGCGCTACACTTCCTCCGCCAACCTGGGGGGGCAGCGGACTGACCTCATGCCTCCTTCTATGCATGAGGAGTCCAAGCTGCTTCTTTTCACCTGACAGAGGGGGATTTCCCCGGCCGGACGTAGCGCGTGGAAGGGACACGTTATTCCGACCAGTTCCTTTCCCCTCCATCAGGCGCCCCGGCTGGCCAGGGGGAGGTAGTTTTAGAGACCAGGATTACGGCATGTTTTTGTGAGGGTATCTACCCTAGGGGACACGGGGAGAACATGCAAACTCCACACAGAAATTATAAGCTATTTTCACAGTATGTGAAATCTGTGGAGCCGAGTCAAACTAAATGGAATGCCTATACAATTCCAGTGTTTGTCAGTGTGGGGATCCCCCCCGTTCAAATATATAGTATTTTTTATTTATTTATTTTTTTACTTTTTTCAATCTGCACCAAACTTGGCAAAAACACTGCTCAGAGTCTTCTAAAGATGCCAAAAACTACAATGGATGAGATAAGAGGATTATGATGATATATGATATAAAACGATAGTTAGAAATCAAAAGAAAGAATATGTATAGGCCTACAGCAGAGGCTGGGGGGGGACTTTGATATGAGACTCTGTGAGTGCTGTAGCAGTGGGTGGAGACTGGAGAGTGGGTGGAGTTTAGTCAGAAAGCAGAGCAGAGGACAGAGTCAAGTCATTGACCTCACGACCATCGAATGCCAGCGAGGAAAGTCCCAGACGGTAAAAGCGGGCTTCGAATGTGGACCATCAGATCAGAGTGAACCGAAGGAGATGAACTATTTGGAGTTTTTTTAAATAGAGATGTCGTCCGACAGCTTTTCAGCTGCTGCACCAGAGAAGGAACAGATCTACGACTACCAGGCAGCCATGCTGAAGCAGCCTGTGATAAAGTTACACAGGATAGAGGAGGAACAGATCTACTACCAGGCAGCCATGCTGAAGCAGCCTGTGATGAAGTTAAACAGAAAAGGTACGTGCATGTTTTCATGTCACTACAGACATGTTGTCGGTACTGATTGGAGAATATTATATTCTCTGTTCATATACAAATCCCTTATTTTTCATTTTAACATGTTGCTCTCACAATGTTCCTAAAAACTCCATAATGCTTACTTGGGGGGGTCACAGCTGTGTGCATCTGGTTCCAATCCTCACGAAATGCACACTCCCCTGCCTTCTCCAAGGTCAAGCTTAACTACATCTATCAATGGGCCAGTCAAGCTCTGGTTTCAACCGGTGCTTGAATGACTCATTGCCCAGTTGCTGCCCAGTAGATCTCAGAACTTATCATGTCAGGACATTTTCTGATTTCGTGTCTTCATATATCCAATGAATGTGCATTTTTCCTGTTGTCCCAAGCACGACTTGAGAGAGCATCACTTGTATACATTTTAATCAAACTTGTAATAAATTGAACACCATAGACCAGACTTGTCAGCTTTGACTTTATTCTCATCTTGTGCTTAAAACGGAATGTGTGTGTGTGTGTGTGTGTGTGTGTGTGTGTGTGTGTGTGTGTGTGTGTGTGTGTGTGTGTGTGTGTGTGTGTGTGTGTGTGTGTGTGTGTGTGTGTGTGTGTGTGTGTGTGTGTGTAGCGCACATCATCAGTCATGGTGATGGTGAGAGAGAGAGAGAGAGAGAGAGAGAGAGAGCTGCAGTCAGGAATCTGCCTGGCTGTTGCTGCTGCCATCATAAATGTAGAACATTATCAGATGGTATATAACACAGCTTGCATGTTACTAATTTTTTTAATAATTATTTATCTCACAATTTTGCAACCCATTTTTTTCACCAGTGTCAATGGCTTGCATGTTATTTCCTCTCTCCTCATTCTCCATTCCAGATGTCTTTCCTGCCCAACTCAAACATACCTACAACGGAAATAGACCTCTCAACCAACACCAGAGAATTCACACAGGCTTGAAGCCCCACGCCTGTGACCAGTGTGGGGCTAGGTTCAGCCGGAGCAGTCATCTAAAAGTTCACCAGAGAATTCATACAGGAGAGAAGCCCTACGCCTGTGACCAGTGTGGGACTAGGTTCAGCCGGAGCAGTCATCTAAAAGTTCACCAGAGAATTCATACAGGAGAGAAGCCCTACGCCTGTGACCAGTGTGGGACTAGGTTCAGCCAGAGCAGTGATCTAAACGTTCACCAGAGAATTCATACAGGAGAGAAGCCCTATACCTGTGACCAGTGTGGGATAAGCTTCAGATGCAGCAGTAATCTCAAATATCACCAGAAAATTCATACAGGCTTGAAGCCCTACGCCTGTGACCAGTGTGGGACTAGGTTCAGCCAGAGCAGTTCTCTCAAAAATCACCAGAGAATTCATACAGGAGAGAAGCCCTACCACTGTGACCAGTGTGGGACTAGGTTCAGCCAGAGCAGTCATCTCACAAGTCACCAGATAACTCATACAGGAGAGAAGCCGTATGGCTGTGGCCAGTGTGGAAAATGGTTCAGCTGTAACAGTGCTCTCAAACGTCACCAGATAACTCATACAGGACTCTCTAATGATGTCATGTAGTCAGAGAGCTGGTAACACTGGTGTAGCTGATCTGCAAGCTCCCTCGCAACACGTTGTGAGCTTGCAGATCAGCTATTTGTTTTTTTTTCCTAAATTTTTATCCCACGATTTTGTAACCCAGTTTTCTTTTTCACCCAGTGCCAATTATCTAATGTAATCCTGGGCGCTACACTTCCTCTGCCAACCTGGGGGGGGCAGCGGACTGACCTCATGCCTCCTTCTATGCATGAGGAGTCCAAGCTGCTTCTTTTCACCTGACAGAGGGGGATTTCCCCGGCCGGACGTAGCGCGTGGAAGGGACACGTTATTCCGACCAGTTCCTTTCCCCTCCATCAGGCACCCCGGCTGGCCAGGGGGAGGTAGTTTTAGAGACCAGGATTACGGCATGTTTTTGTGAGGGTATCTACCCTAGGGGACACGGGGAGAACATGCAAACTCCACACAGAAATTATAAGCTATTTTCACAGTATGTGAAATCTGTGGAGCCGAGTCAAACTAAATGGAATGCTATACAATTCCAGTGTTTGTCAGGGTGGGGATCCCCCCGTTCAAATATATAGTATTTTATTTCTTATTTATTTTTTAACTTTTTTCAATTTGCACCAAACTTGGCAAAAACACTGCTCAGTCTTCTAAAGATGCCAAAAAAGTACAATGTATGAGATAAGAGGTTTATGATGATATATGATATAAAACGATAGTTAGAAATCAAAAGAAAGAATATGTAGGCCTACAGCAGAGGCTGGGGGGGGACTTTGATATGTGACTCTGTAAGTGCTGTAGCAGTGGGTGGAGACTGGAGAGTGGGTGGAGTTTAGTCAGAAAGCAGAGCAGAGGACAGAGTCAAGTGACCTCACGACCATGGAATGCCAGTGAGGAAGTCCCAGACGGTAAAAGCGGGCTTCGAATGTGGACCATCAGATCAGAGTGAACCGAAGGAGATTAACTATTTGGAGTTTTTTTAAATAGAGATGTCGTCCGACAGCGTTTCAGCTGCTGCACCAGAGAAGGAACAGATCTACTACCAGGCAGCCATGCTGAAGCAGCCTGTGATAAAGTTACACAGGATAGAGAAGGAACAGATCCAGGCAGCCATGCTGAAGCAGCCTGTGATAAAGTTACACAGGATAGAGAAGGAACAGATCCAGGCAGCCATGCTGAAGCAGCCTGTGATGAAGTTACACAGAAAAGGTACGTGCATGTTTTCATGTCACTGTGCACTTTGATTTCATCTTCAACGGGAAGCACATGGAAGTACAGGAAGTACAGAAATGTTGTCGGTACTGTGTGTGTGTGTGTGTGTGTGTGTGTGTGTGTGTGTTGGGGTGGGGGGCAAGGGGGGGAGCGAGATCAAAGAAAACAAACAAATGATCTACATATTCACACATAGTACCCGAGATAAGATATTTAAAATCACACCTGTCTTATCTTATATGTGTGTGTGTGTGTGTGTGTGTGTGTGTGTGTGTGTGTGTGTGTGTGTGTGTGTGTGTGTGTGTGTGTGTGTGTGTGTGTGTGTGTGTGTGTGTTGTGTTGGGAGAGAGAGAGAGAGGGGGAGAGTCGGGAGACGCGCTGCGCTCTGATCATGTTCAAGACGGATATCTCGTGGTGTTGTCATTATAGTATAGTGTATTAAAAGTAAAGACGGTTGTATCCACACTCAAAATGCACACCTTCCCAGTCGGCCAACCCGGTAGCAACCCTCACCAGTCACCAACCCCTGATGAACTTAACCATTATTTCACTGATAGTCTATCTATGCAACGTCGCCCCGGAGGATCTATTTATGAATTGCAGCCTGGTTAAAAGCACTCGGAGAAATTAATTAATTTGAACCAATTAACCAAATGGTTCGGATGTTCGCTCGGAAATTCCTGCAAATGTTCGAGTCCTAAAAACAGGGCTAGGGTACAGCCTTAATGTGTGTGTGTGTGTGTGTGTGTGTGTGTGTGTGTGTGTGTGTGTGTGTAGCGCAGTCATGGTGATGGTGAGAGAGAGAGAGAGAGAGCTGCAGTCAGGAATTTTCCAACGGCCAATCTCTGCCTGGCTGTTGCTGCTGCCATCATAAATGTAGAACATTATCAGATGGTAATAATACAAGTAAGATGCGGGAAGCGAATGCAGCTCGTACATATTTGGGGTTTTTAAGATTTTTTTTAAAGTTAATTTTTTTTAAGGTTAAGGTGTGTGTGTGTGTGTGTGTGTGTGTGTGTGTGTGTGTGTGTGTGTGTGTGTGTGTGTGTGTGTGTGTGTGTGTGTGTGTGTTTTGTGTGTGATACACTCATGTCACCATGACTCAGCCATAACCAGGAGTCCCCAAAGCAGCTATACGTCCAAATATGGAGTGTGTTGCATCAATCACAAACAAATCACTCAGCTCCATATATGGGCACAAAAGCGGGACAGACAGACACACAGACAGACAGACATGATCTGCTAGGTCTCATAGTTAGTGCTCACTGCGTTCGCAACTTCGCAACAACACAGCTTGCGTGTTACTCATTTTTTTAATAATTATTTATCTCACAGTTTTGCAACCCATTTCTTTCACCCAGTGTCAATGGCTTGCATGTTATTTTAAAACATTTTATTCATGTTTTTTTCCTCTCTCCTCATTCTCCATTCCAGATGTCTTTCCTGCCCAACTCAAACATACCTACAGCAGAAATAGACCTCTCAACCAACACCAGAGAATTCACACAGGCTTGAAGCCCCACGCCTGTGACCAGTGTGGGACTAGGTTCAGCCAGATCAGTAATCTAAAAGTTCACCAGAGAATTCATACAGGAGAGAAGCCCTATGCCTGTGACCAGTGTGGGACTAGGTTCAGCCAGATCAGTAATCTAAAAGTTCACCAGAGGATTCATACAGGAGAGAAGCCCTACGCCTGTGACCAGTGTGGGAGTAGGTTCAGCCGGAGCAGTGATCTAAAAGTTCACCAGAGAATTCATACAGGACAGAAGCCCTACGCCTGTGACCAGTGTGGGGCTAGGTTCAGCCGGAGCAGTCATCTAAAGGTTCACCAGGGAATTCATACAGGACAGAAGCCCTACGCCTGTGACCAGTGTGGGACTAGGTTCAGCCAGAGAGGTGATCTAAAAGTTCACCAGAGAATTCATACAGGAGAGAAGCCCCACGCCTGTGACCAGTGTGGGAGTAGGTTCAGCCGGAGCAGTGATCTAAAAGTTCACCAGAGAATTCATACAGGAGAGAAGCCCTACGCCTGTGACCAGTGTGGGAGTAGGTTCAGCCAGAGCGGTGATCTAAAAGTTCACCAGAGAATTCATACAGGAGAGAAGCCCCACGCCTGTGACCAGTGTGGGAGTAGGTTCAGCCGGAGCAGAGATCTAAAAGTTCACCAGAGAATTCATACAGGAGAGAAGCCCTACGCCTGTGACCAGTGTGGGAGTAGGTTCAGCCAGAGCGGTGATCTAAAAGTTCACCAGAGAATTCATACAGGAGAGAAGCCCTACGCCTGTGACCAGTGTGGGAGTAGGTTCAACCGGAGCAGTCATCTCAAAAGTCACCAGAGAATTCATACAGGCTTGAAGCCCTACGCCTGTGACCAGTGTGGGAGTAGGTTCAGCCAGAGCAGAGATCTAACAGTTCACCAGATAATTCATACAGGCTTGAAGCCCTACGCCTGTGACCAGTGTGGGACTAGGTTCAGCCAGAGCAGAGATCTAACAGTTCACCAGATAATTCATACAGGAGAGAAGCCCTACGCCTGTGACCAGTGTGGGAGTTGGTTCAGCCAGAGCGGTGATCTAAAAGTTCACCAGAGAATTCATACAGGAGAGAAGCCCTACGCCTGTGACCAGTGTGGGAGTAGGTTCAACCGGAGCAGTCATCTCAAAAGTCACCAGAGAATTCATACAGGCTTGAAGCCCTACGCCTGTGACCAGTGTGGGAGTAGGTTCAGCCAGAGCAGAGATCTAACAGTTCACCAGATAATTCATACAGGAGAGAAGCCCTACGCCTGTGACCAGTGTGGGACTAGGTTCAACCAGAGAGGTAATCTCAAAAGTCACCAGAGAATTCATACAGGCTTGAAGCCCTACGCCTGTGACCAGTGTGGGATAAGCCTCAGCTGGAGCAATCATCTCAAATATCACCAGAGAACTCATACAGGAGAGAAGCCCTACGCCTGTGACCAGTGTGGGACTAGGTTCAGCCAGAGCAGTCATCTCACCAGTCACCAGATAACTCATACAGGAGAGAAGCCGTATGGCTGTGGCCAGTGTGGAAAATGGTTCAGCTGTAACAGTAATCTCAAACATCACCAGATAACTCATACAGGACTCTCTAATGATGTCATGTAGTCAGAGAGCTGGTAACACTGGTGTAGCTGATCTACAAGCTCCCTCGCAACACGTTGTGAGCTTGCAGATCAGCTATTTGTGCTGGTTAAAAAAACACAATTCTGAGTATGACCTATGTATTTAATGGACATTACAGTATATAATCTTTTTAATTCATAAAATGAAAGTGCTTAGGTGTGCCTGTGATTTTCTTTTCTATTTTACATAATGAAAGTATTAACAAGAGCAAATTATTGTTTACGTAGTGTAGCCTATAAAAGAAATAGATGCATATATGCTTCCATACACTATAGCCACTGCATTTCTCCCAAATTGCTCTCAGGAACAGCTCAACTGATTTGGTCATGTGATGTCATCTGTATTGCCATACTTTTTTATAATTCCTTGCCCTCTTCAGTCTTCAGTTCCAAGTTAGCATTTCCACTTTGTGGAATAAATGGGTTTATCTAGCATCAGTATTATTGTTAGAGCCATTTTCTATTCACGATTATTTGTATTTATTCTGATTATTATTGCCTGCTTTATGAACTGTATATGTTTTTTGTGGTTATTTAATTATCTAATTATGCTATGGATTTGACATGCTGAATGGAGGTTTCCCCTCCCCTTTTGAGAAAGGATAATGTAGGTGCAGGACACCTGACGACAGACAGGTGACTCCCTGCTGGGAGATAGATATTGAGAGCTTGATATTGATCAGGACAAAAAAGTACTACTATACAATTGCTTTTTCATGTCAAGGACTCATAAATCAACATTTATTAGCCTAATTAGGCTAATAACATACATCTTGAAAATATATGCTGGGACCCCCATGAGAGAAGTTTTTACGGTTCTACTGGGACGGTGGGACCCCAATCTTAAAATCAATGTTATTTTAACTCTGAGAGTGTACACTCTCTGAGTTACAGACCCATATTTGGTTCCCAACTATCATTCAGGCGGGGACCCCCTGGAACTCCCTCATGGAGCCCTAGGGGTCCCCGGAACCCACTTTGGGAACCGCCTGCTTACGTTAGAGGACAGACAGAGTACAGCGACTTGCAATGGGCCTGGTACAAGATACACTACATTACCCAGAATACCTATGGGCCTGGCCTACAGGATACACTACATTACCCATGGGCCTGGTCTACAAGATACACTACATTACCCATAATACCCATGGGCCTGGTCTACAAGATACGCTACACCACAAAGACACCCATGATGTACCTGTCTAACTGCTTCACACAGACACCCATGTACCTGTCTAACTGCTTCACAAAGACACCCATGATGTACCTGTCTAACTGCTTCACAGAGACACCCATGTACCTGTCTAACTGCTTCACAGAGACACCCATGTACCTGTCTAACTGCTTCACATAGACACCCATGTACCTCTGTCAAGGAATTTCGAGGTGAAACATTCAAAGCACCTTAGGCAGTGTCTATGTAGCTGTAAAACACAGCTGTGGTTTACTGTTTCTTCTCTTCTGTTATAGCCTTGATTACTGTTGTAAATCTTTATTGCCTTAGACTTTCCCATGAGGGTCTAGGCCGGGGTGGACTTCCGCTTGAGTATATGAAGGCTGTGTTCTCACAATGTGCGCTGTGACACACTACTGTGGGTTTTCCAATTACATGTCAAATGTGGATACATTGAATGTAAGTTTGTGTGCTCTCCATTGTGGTACCTCAATAATAATAATCACTCAATCCTCTAAACGCTTCTTTTGCCTCAATTGATTGTCTCGTTGTCTTTACTGGCTGAGTTCCCATACACAGATTGCATGGACATTTGTCTAACTGCTTCACACAGACACCCATGTACCTGTCTAACTGCTTCACAGAGACACCCATGTACCTGTCTAACTGCTTCACAGAGACACCCATGTACCTGTCTAACTGCTTCACATAGACACCCATGTACCTGTCTAACTGCTTCACAGAGACACCCATGTACCTGTCTAACTGCTTCACAGAGACACCCATGTACCTGTCTAAAGGCCTATTCATAGTCTGGATTTTCGGTGGTGAGGTGACCACCGCTCCGGTGGTGAGCTGACCACCGGAGCTGAAATAACGTTGAGCGGTGGTGAGTAAAAACAGAGAGAAGGGCTGGAGCGGTGGCGGTGGTTTGCTCTTCACCGCGGCTCGTGACGTCATGTTGTAGTTCGGTGGTCACCCCACCACCGTAAATCCAGACTATGTATGAGCCTTAACTGCTTCACACAGACACCCATGTACCTGTCTAACTGCTTCACACAGACACCCATGTACCTGTCTAACTACTTCACAGAGACACCCATGTACCTGTCTAACTGCTTCACAGAGACACCCATGTACCTGTCTAACTGCTTCACACAGACACCCATGTACCTGTCTAACTGCTTCACACAGACACCCATGTACCTGTCTAACTGCTTCACACAGACACCCATGTACCTGTCTAACTGCTTCACATAGACACCCATGTACCTGTCTAACTGCTTCACACAGACACCCATGTACCTGTCTAACTGCTTCACACAGACACCCATGTACCTGTCCATAGGCGGCGGGTGCATAAGGCTAGGGAAGGCTTAGCCTTCCCAAAAATTATGCTGGGTATTTTTTTAAATATATATAATATATGTGCGCAGCATTATAGAAGGCTATTGTGTTTGTGTGTGTGTGTTGTCGCTGCCCCCTGGTGATCGCTGATCGGATATAGGCTATACACTATACAGCAACTGGCCTAATCAGCATATGATTGACTAGCCTACTATTGGTATGTCTGTAAACCTCGTCCTTCCAGTCGCTTTGTAGGCAGCAAAGAGTAGCGCGCGCTGGTTTGTTTTGGGAAACAGCAAAACGCAAAATGTCTTTTTCAAGGCAAAGATAAAGTAGCCTAATTCAGAAGAAGAAGCTGTGAGTCGGCTGTCAGAACTCAGTGCCCGCACGGTTCACAGTTCACACCACTGCAGCAACACTGACACGTTCAGCGGAGTGACTGCTGTCTCTGTGCCGTCTAAGAGCCATGAGCCGCGACTCCCGGAGGGGCAGCAACACCGCCGGGTAATCTACACTGACTGACTCGAGACTTGAGAAAAAGACGTCCAAAAGTCGTTGTCTGTGTATAGGCTAATTCATTGGTAAAAGTATGCTAAATAACTCATTTTTAGACCATCTGGGAAATAAATAAATAAATAAATCCGCGGCGGCGGCCTCGCTCCGCTCGGCCGCGAGAGTCCCCCCCCAACGCAATTCTATAGCCTACCCAAAGGTAAAACGCACCCGCCGCCTATGTACCTGTCTAACTGCTTCACAAATGCACCAAGTCTCTGTGTGTGCGTCTGTAATCCACGTAACTCGAGAACCGTCAGCCCCACCTGCCCACATCGGGCATAAAAGAGACACAGACATAATATCTGGGTGAGGCATCCATTTCCACCTGGCATCATTCCAAGTATATATAGGCCATATTCTTTGATATGAGACTCTGTGAGTGCTGTAGCTGTGGGTGGAGACTGGAGAGTGTGTGGAGTTTAGTCAGAAAGCAGAGCAGAGGACCGAGTCAAGTCATTGACCTCACGACCATCGAATCGAATGCCAGCGAGGAAAGTCTCAGACGGTAAAAGCGGGCTTCGAATGTGGACCATCAGAGTGAACCGAAGGAGATTAACTATTTGGAGTTTTTGAAATAGAGATGTCGTCCGACAGCTTTTCAGCTGCTGCACCAGAGAAGGAACAGATCTACCAGGCAGCCATGCTGAAGCAGCCTGTGATAAAGTTACACAGGATAGAGGAGGAACAGATCTACTACCAGGCAGCCATGCTGAAGCAGCCTGTGATGAAGTTACACAGAAAAGGTACGTGCATGTTTTCATGTCACGGTGCACTTTGATTTAATCTTCAACGGGAAGCACATGGAAGTACAGAAATGTTGTCGGTACTGATTGGAGAATATTATAGTCTCTGTTCATATATACAAATCCCTTATTTTTCATTTTAACATGTTGCTCTCACAATGTTCCTAAACTCCATAATGCTTACTTGGGGGGGGGGGGGGGGGGGTTCATGTCTTCATATATCCAATGAATGTGCATTTTTTCCTGTTGTCCCAAGCACGACTTGAGAGAGCATCACTTGTATACATTTTAATCAAACTTGTAATAAATTGAACACCATAGACCAGACTTGTCAGCTTTGACTTTATTCTCATCTTGTGCTTAAAACTCGGCAAACAGTACTCAGTGGAGAAACGGAATGTGTGTGTGTGTGTGTGTGTGTGTGTGTGTGTGTGTGTGTGTGTGTGTGTGTGTGTGTGTGTGTGTGTGTGTGTTTGTTTGTGTAGCGCACATCATCAGTCATGGTGATGGTGAGAGAGAGAGAGAGAGAGAGAGAGAGCTGCAGTCAGGAATTTTCCAACGGCCAATCTCTGCCTGGCTGTTGTTGCTGCTGCCATCATAAATGTAGATGTAGAACATTAACAAATGGTAATAATACAACACAGCTTGCATTTTACTAATTTTTTTATTAATTTTTTATCTCACAATTTTGCAACCCATTTTTTTTCACCCAGTGTCAATGGCTTGCATGTTATTTTAAAACATTTTATTCATGTTTTTTTCCTCTCTCCTCATTCTCCATTCCAGATGTCTTTCCTGCCCAACTCAAACATACCTACAGCAGAAATAGACCTCTCAACCAACACCAGAGAATTCACACAGGCTTGAAGCCCCACGCCTGTGACCAGTGTGGGACTAGGTTCAGCCAGATCAGTAATCTAAAAGTTCACCAGAGGATTCATACAGGAGAGAAGCCCTACGCCTGTGACCAGTGTGGGAGTAGGTTCAGCCAGAGCGGTGATCTAAAAGTTCACCAGAGAATTCATACAGGAGAGAAGCCCCACGCCTGTGACCAGTGTGGGGCTAGGTTCAGCCGGAGCAGTCATCTAAAAGTTCACCAGGGAATTCATACAGGAGAGAAGCCCTACGCCTGTGACCAGTGTGGGACTAGGTTCAGCCAGAGAGGTGATCTAAAAGTTCACCAGAGAATTCATACAGGAGAGAAGCCCCACGCCTGTGACCAGTGTGGGAGTAGGTTCAGCCGGAGCAGTGAACTAAAAGTTCACCATAGAATTCATACAGGAGAGAAGCCCTACGCCTGTGACCAGTGTGGGAGTAGGTTCAGCCAGAGCGGTGATCTAAAAGTTCACCAGAGAATTCATACAGGAGAGAAGCCCCACGCCTGTGACCAGTGTGGGGCTAGGTTCAGCCGGAGCAGTCATCTAAAAGTTCACCAGGGAATTCATACAGGAGAGAAGCCCTACGCCTGTGACCAGTGTGGGACTAGGTTCAGCCAGAGAGGTGATCTAAAAGTTCACCAGAGAATTCATACAGGAGAGAAGCCCCACGCCTGTGACCAGTGTGGGGCTAGGTTCAGCCGGAGCAGTCATCTAAAAGTTCACCAGGGAATTCATACAGGAGAGAAGCCCCACGCCTGTGACCAGTGTGGGGCTAGGTTCAGCCGGAGCAGTCATCTAAAAGTTCACCAGGGAATTCATACAGGAGAGAAGCCCTACGCCTGTGACCAGTGTGGGACTAGGTTCAGCCAGAGAGGTGATCTAAAAGTTCACCAGAGAATTCATACAGGCTTGAAGCCCTACGCCTGTGACCAGTGTGGGAGTAGGTTCAGCCAGAGCAGTCATCTAAAAGTTCACCAGAGAATTCATACAGGAGAGGAGCCCTACGCCTGTGACCAGTGTGGGACTAGGTTCAGCCAGAGCAGTGCTCTCAAAAATCACCAGAGAATTCATACAGGAGAGAAGCCCTACGCCTGTGACCAGTGTGGGACTAGGTTCAGCCAGAGCAGTGATCTCACCAGTCACCAGATAACTCATACAGGAGAGAAGCCGTATGGCTGTGGCCAGTGTGGAAAATGGTTCAGCTGTAACAGTCATCTCAAACGTCACCAGATAACTCATACAGGACTCTCTAATGATGTCATGTAGTCAGAGAGCTGGTAACACTGGTGTAGCTGATCTGCAAGCTCCCTCGCAACACGTTGTGAGCTTGCAGATCAGCTATTTGTGCTGGTTAAAAAAACACAATTCTGAGTATGACCTATGTATTTAATGGACATTACAGTATATAATCTTTTTTTTTTTTTTTTTAATAATTTTTATCCCACGATTTTGTAACCCATTTTTCACCCCTGTGTCAATTATCTAATGTGATCCTGGTCTCTACACACCCTCCGCCAACCTGGGGAGAGCAACGGACTTGAACTCATGCTTCCTTCATGCCTGAGTGTCCAAGTTGCTCCTTTACACCTGACAGGGGGGAGTTTCCCTGGTTGGACGTAGCGCGTGGAAGGAACACGTTATTCCAACCAGTTCCTTTCCCCTCCATCAGGCGCCCCGGCTGGCCAGGGGGAGGCAGTTTAGAGACCAGGATTACTGCATGTTTTTGTGAGGGTATCTACCCTAGGGGACACGGGGAGAACATGCAAACTCCACACAGAAAGGCCCTTTCGCCAACACCGCCTCGGGTATGGGCACTGATGACGCGGAGGAGGAAACACGCCGCCAGCACCCACAGCTCCCCGAGCGGGAATCGAACCCAGGACCTTCTAGCTGTGAGGCGACAGCACTACCAACTGCGCCAAGGGTATCGCCCAATTGTCTCGGTCCCGACGTGCCCTTGAGCAAGGCAGAAAATCAACGCTTGGCCAATCACAGAGACCCACAAGCATTGATACCACATGGCTAATTAACATATATTTAAATTAGGACCATCGTATGCAAATTAGCCATGCGGCATATGCCACATGGAAAGAGGTGCACAATGCATAACATAACATAGCTTACTCGTTTCCATTGCATGTCAGATAAGACAACATTGATGTGAGTGAGATGATACAAACATTACTTACAAACGATGCTTGACTTGAATGAATAACATACATACTACCTTAAAATACAAGTGTGATGGTATACCATAAAAGAACACCATGTGATATCAGTGATATTTTATTACAAATGCAAAAAAACAAAGCAACAAAAAAAACAGTGCAGTAATATTTTTTATAGTGCAACAATTTTGCATGTAGGCCTATTGAATATATCGTCTCTGTCCGCCAGGCAGAAATAAACCATATGTCCAAACCAAAACTTACTTTTCAGCATGGAATTGTGGACGAAATGTTATCCAATGACAAAATATTCTTTAGTTTGGGGTCTGAGGGGCTAGATCTAATTGAATGGTGGTCCATGGCTCATAATGTCAATTGAACAGTGGGCCTTGATATGAAAAGGGTTGAAAACCACTGATGAGCTATTTCTGCCTGACAGCAACGATATAACATGCCTATAACATTTAACATAATAATACTTACATTTTTAAACCAGGTAGGTTTACTTAAAATAGTTAGAAATAGTGCCTTTTAGCTTGTAAACATAATATAAAATACAACTTTTGAGGTAGTAGAACCCATGGCCTTCTCTCCTGTTTGGCTTTTGTGGCTGGCCAAGAGTCTACCAGACACGGAGTACCATCCCTCTCCTTTCTGAATGAAGGATCCATTCTGCATGTTTGAAGAAAACAGCGAAGTCAACAACAACAAACAAACCAACAATTAGAATATGCTTGGTATGAACTCTTTAGCATATTCTCCCTTCTTACATTCTACCTCAATATGCTGCATGAATGGAGCCTGTGTGTGACGATGGAGGTCTGAGGACGACCTAGAGATATTTGTGGTTTCAATAATTGGGTCTTATCAGTACAGTTAGTGCTTCCATCACACGTTACATAACATGAGAAAAGGGCCATTATAGGTGCAGAGGTGAGTGGGTGCGTGTCATACGGTTATTAGAGGTTGCTTGCTTTTCAGAGGACAGGGTTACTTGAGGTCAGGAGGAGATCAAGTTCTACCAGTTCTATACCTTATCAAACCAAAACTATTTGGTTTGGTACGGTAGCTTCGATAGTTTGTGACATCTTGATGAGACATCCTAGAGACAAGGGTAAGAGTTACAAGATAAGAGTCAAAACCATCATGTGCATGATGGGTGATTATAGATAACGATGAAAAGAGCATGCCAGGATTTAAAGAAATGCACCGTCACACCTATAGTTCCATGCTAGGGCCACTAACTTTGATCAGAGGTGAACAAGCTTCTAAGTGGAGATTGCGGACACAAACTTCACTACCATTGGGTTCTGACTTGTGGGGCTAATAAATGACTATAATGGTATAACTCGGTTGCTGTGTTTCAGGGTTGAGCTGCTTAACGCATGCGCTGGCGTCTGACAGCAGCGTCTGACAGCAGCTCCCGCTAAACCCGATCACTTTTAAACTTTTTAGCCTTTATTTTATCTGTCATGTCAGATCACAGCTAAACTCGGGAGTTTTAATTCAGCACAAAAGTTCCGTGCAATAAACGGAGTTAACAATGTGACGTTCTAGGAGCCTCACATAGCCAGCCTTCATCTGCCTGTACAATGCGTCTTGTTATGATGGTGCACCCTAGTACATGTGTAATGTGTAATGCTTTGTAGGCTACTATAGGCTAATGAATTGTAGGCTATTAATGACTGAATTTGCATGGGGAGTGACACAACACAGATTTCAATTTCAGTTATTTTTGTTAGATTTGTAGCTCAGTATAGCAGAAGACAAAGTCATAATAGTCAAAGTTTAATGCAGTGGGTTTCAACCCTTTTGTATCAAGGCCCATTATGTAGTCAGCATTTGAGCCACAGACCACCATTTGATGCAATGCAGTTCTTTGTTTTATAGCTAGATCTGATCACCTTTCAATGCAATGGCAGGCAGAGATTCTTGACTTTTACACAGGCTCCATTCATGCAGCATATTGAGGTAGAATGTAAGAAGGGAGACATTTTTTTAAGACTCCATGCGTCGGCACGATAGATCGAGCTGACCCAGGGGCCGGGGGTTCCGAGAGGGGATAGTCATTTATATGCTATGGGCTATGCAATGCAATACGGCCGCTATGCAAAAAAAAGACACAACGTGTCACATTATACAAAACAATAAGAATATAGATTTAACTCACGGTCATTCTGACTTGATGATCGAAGCAACAAATGTTATTGTTGTTATTTCGTTGTCGTGAAGCTGCAGGGTGCTGTCGTGTTGTGGTCACGTGTGATTTGTTTTTATTCAGACATGCCGTTCTGAGATTCTTGCAGCCGGGACCTGCAGTCTTAACCAGGACCGCGATTGGCCGCCCAAAATCGACAAAGAATGTGATTGGCTGACTCTCAGTGAAGGCATTTTTGCTGCCAACGAAAATCCAGGACCCCGATTGGCCGCCCAAGCTCGACAAAGAAGTTACAGCAGGCGCCAGGGTATCGCCCAATTGTCTCGGTCCCGACGTGCCCTTGAGCAAGGCAGAAAATCAACGCTTGGCCAATCACAGAGACCCACAAGCATTGATACCACATGGCTAATTAACATATATTTAAATTAGGACCATCGTATGCAAATTAGCCATGCGGCATATGCCACATGGAAAGAGGTGCACAATGCATAACATAACATAGCTTACTCGTTTCCATTGCATGTCAGATAAGACAACATTGATGTGAGTGAGATGATACAAACATTACTTACAAACGATGCTTGACTTGAATGAATAACATACATACTACCTTAAAATACAAGTGTGATGGTATACCATAAAAGAACACCATGTGATATCAGTGATATTTTATTACAAATGCAAAAAAACAAAGCAACAAAAAAAACAGTGCAGTAATATTTTTTATAGTGCAACAATTTTGCATGTAGGCCTATTGAATATATCGTCTCTGTCCGCCAGGCAGAAATAAACCATATGTCCAAACCAAAACTTACTTTTCAGCATGGAATTGTGGACGAAATGTTATCCAATGACAAAATATTCTTTAGTTTGGGGTCTGAGGGGCTAGATCTAATTGAATGGTGGTCCATGGCTCATAATGTCAATTGAACAGTGGGCCTTGATATGAAAAGGGTTGAAAACCACTGATGAGCTATTTCTGCCTGACAGCAACGATATAACATGCCTATAACATTTAACATAATAATACTTACATTTTTAAACCAGGTAGGTTTACTTAAAATAGTTAGAAATAGTGCCTTTTAGCTTGTAAACATAATATAAAATACAACTTTTGAGGTAGTAGAACCCATGGCCTTCTCTCCTGTTTGGCTTTTGTGGCTGGCCAAGAGTCTACCAGACACGGAGTACCATCCCTCTCCTTTCTGAATGAAGGATCCATTCTGCATGTTTGAAGAAAACAGCGAAGTCAACAACAACAAACAAACCAACAATTAGAATATGCTTGGTATGAACTCTTTAGCATATTCTCCCTTCTTACATTCTACCTCAATATGCTGCATGAATGGAGCCTGTGTGTGACGATGGAGGTCTGAGGACGACCTAGAGATATTTGTGGTTTCAATAATTGGGTCTTATCAGTACAGTTAGTGCTTCCATCACACGTTACATAACATGAGAAAAGGGCCATTATAGGTGCAGAGGTGAGTGGGTGCGTGTCATACGGTTATTAGAGGTTGCTTGCTTTTCAGAGGACAGGGTTACTTGAGGTCAGGAGGAGATCAAGTTCTACCAGTTCTATACCTTATCAAACCAAAACTATTTGGTTTGGTACGGTAGCTTCGATAGTTTGTGACATCTTGATGAGACATCCTAGAGACAAGGGTAAGAGTTACAAGATAAGAGTCAAAACCATCATGTGCATGATGGGTGATTATAGATAACGATGAAAAGAGCATGCCAGGATTTAAAGAAATGCACCGTCACACCTATAGTTCCATGCTAGGGCCACTAACTTTGATCAGAGGTGAACAAGCTTCTAAGTGGAGATTGCGGACACAAACTTCACTACCATTGGGTTCTGACTTGTGGGGCTAATAAATGACTATAATGGTATAACTCGGTTGCTGTGTTTCAGGGTTGAGCTGCTTAACGCATGCGCTGGCGTCTGACAGCAGCGTCTGACAGCAGCTCCCGCTAAACCCGATCACTTTTAAACTTTTTAGCCTTTATTTTATCTGTCATGTCAGATCACAGCTAAACTCGGGAGTTTTAATTCAGCACAAAAGTTCCGTGCAATAAACGGAGTTAACAATGTGACGTTCTAGGAGCCTCACATAGCCAGCCTTCATCTGCCTGTACAATGCGTCTCGTTATGATGGTGCACCCTAGTACATGTGTAATGTGTAATGCTTTGTAGGCTACTATAGGCTAATGAATTGTAGGCTATTAATGACTGAATTTGCATGGGGAGTGACACAACACAGATTTCAATTTCAGTTATTTTTGTTAGATTTGTAGCTCAGTATAGCAGAAGACAAAGTCATAATAGTCAAAGTTTAATGCAGTGGGTTTCAACCCTTTTGTATCAAGGCCCATTATGTAGTCAGCATTTGAGCCACAGACCACCATTTGATGCAATGCAGTTCTTTGTTTTATAGCTAGATCTGATCACCTTTCAATGCAATGGCAGGCAGAGATTCTTGACTTTTACACAGGCTCCATTCATGCAGCATATTGAGGTAGAATGTAAGAAGGGAGACATTTTTTTAAGACTCCATGCGTCGGCACGATAGATCGAGCTGACCCAGGGGCCGGGGGTTCCGAGAGGGGATAGTCATTTATATGCTATGGGCTATGCAATGCAATACGGCCGCTATGCAAAAAAAAGACACAACGTGTCACATTATACAAAACAATAAGAATATAGATTTAACTCACGGTCATTCTGACTTGATGATCGAAGCAACAAATGTTATTGTTGTTATTTCGTTGTCGTGAAGCTGCAGGGTGCTGTCGTGTTGTGGTCACGTGTGATTTGTTTTTATTCAGACATGCCGTTCTGAGATTCTTGCAGCCGGGACCTGCAGTCTTAACCAGGACCGCGATTGGCCGCCCAAAATCGACAAAGAATGTGATTGGCTGACTCTCAGTGAAGGCATTTTTGCTGCCAACGAAAATCCAGGACCCCGATTGGCCGCCCAAGCTCGACAAAGAAGTTACAGCAGGCGCCACCGTGCCCCCAGTATATAATCTTTTTAATTCATGAAATGAAAGTGCTTAGGTGTGCCTGTGATTTTCTTTTCTATTTTACATAATGAAAGTATTAACAAGAGCTTGTTGTTACTAAATAATGACAACAAATTATTGTTTACGTAGTGTAGCCTATAAAAAAAATAGATGCATATATGCTTCCATACACTATAGCCACTGCATTTCTCCCAAATTGCTCTCAGGAACAGCTCAACTGATTTGGTCATGTGATGTCATCTGTATTGCCATACTTTTTATAATTCCTTGCCCTCTTCAGTCTTCAGTTCCAAGTTAGCATTTCCACTTTGTGGAATAAATGGGTTTATCTAGCATCAGTATTATTGTTAGAGCCATTTTCTATTCACGATTATTTGTATTTATTCTGATTATTATTGCCTGCTTTATGAACTGTATATGTTTTTTGTGGTTATTTAATTATCTAATTATGCTATGGATTTGACATGCTGAATGGAGGTTTCCCCTCCCCTTTTGAGAAAGGATATGTAGGTGCAGGACATAAGTTTATGTTATGTGACGGAGAAATAAATATGATTTGTTCTGACAAAACAATCCGATCTCCGTGAGTATTTGAATCTACAAGAGGAGAGGCGACGCGAGTTATACAGCAACAATAGACTGCAACACCACCCCGACCAACAGTGGCCTTATTTGTTTAGTAAGAAAGGGCACGATAATTATAATGACTCAAAGATTAAATAATTTGCATATCAGCGCCCGCACCACCTCAGGACATAGTGGTACTGCAGCTAAAAGCTAAAAAAAAAAAGGCTTCAGAGGCCCGAAAAATGACTTGGACTGGTTATATCAGATTGGTAATTTAGGCTCAAACCATTAGAAATATGTTTGAGGGACAATATTGTAAAGTTCAGTAAAACACCAGGCAGGACAAGCGATTACAGTTCTCAGTTGTAAGGTTTATTGAAGCCGTTCACAGGAGTGTGGATGAACCTGTGTGTTGTTGTTGGTGTGTGTGTGGGGATGTGTGTGCCGCGCATGCTCAGTCCTGAGCATGCGTATTGCATAGCTGCACTGGTGTGTGTGTTGTAACTTGTACTACAGTGCCATCTCATGGCCACACCATAGGTGTAATGTATGCAGTCTAGAATGATTCACATCTATACATTACAAATATGATATTAATATTAAAACGGCCTGAGAAAGTGATATGGTACCTAGGCCTATATAAAATAATATTATACAAACCCCAACAGAGGAACCTATGAGTCTAGAACTCAAACTCATCACAGTGCATTTATAGCTGCATTTGATGATGGAAGGAAGGAGTGAGGCAAAAATATTTCCAGACTCAGGTCTCCAGTTTTGAGAGATGCATGCCTCCACTCCACCTATCTCCATGAACCCATGATAGAGTAGCCACAACATCCTCTACTGCCAAACACCAAGGAATGAACAGATCCCTTCAGCCTGTCAGCAAATAAATAGCTCTGTAACCAGCCAGAAACAAAGAGACACAGATGAACCAAACATCTAACAGTCATCAACGGGTTACCAATAATTTGGCTCTGGCGGGATAAGTAGGCTACAGACAAATAAGTGGAGTTACACAGAAAATAAAACCCACATCTGTAAACAGTGAGATAAGCGTTTCAGTCATTGATTGATTGATTGAAATCTTTATTAACAGTTTGCAGAATTACAGTACATTTCAAGCACAAACTCAATACAAAGACTGTTAACTGTGAGTGGACGACCCAATTAAGCCTTACACTTGTTTACAACAGGGTCCACATTGTTCAATTCATCAAAACATTTAGAGACAAACAAATAGACACTTCTATGTAGTTAAAGAACAGAACAGGAATTCATCATATAGGAAGCGAAAAGGGAAAAAAAGTATATATACAGTGAGGGGAACAGGGGGATAAAAGAAAAGAAAACGAAAGACAGAGTGTAGGGCGCCTGCACACAACACCATGCGTTGATGCCATGTGTGCATATGTGCAGGCACCCAACACCACGTCCATACAAAAACATAGTACAATCCATAGTACAAAGACAGAGTGTAGGGCGCCTGCACACAACACCATGCGTTGATGCCATGTGTGCATATGTGCAGGCACCCAACACCACGTCCATACAAAAACATAGTACAATCCAGATACAAATTCAGCTTTTACAGAGGCCAGTTTCGAATTGCAGCCATCCGTAGGTGCCCTTTGAGAGCAGTTTTGAAGGAGCCAAGGGATTCACATGTCTTAATGACTGTTGGTAGGGCGTTCCACATTTTGGTCGCATAGGAGCGAAAAGAATTTAGTCCCTTGTTTGTGCCGAATCTGGGTTGTACATGGTTTGTTGCACTCCCTCTGGTGTTGTGGGTGTGGACTTCGTTTACATTAAGGAAGTATTTAGACAGGTACATGGGTATCTTGGTGGTGTATCTAATCTTGTGGACCAGACCCATTGCAAGATGCTGTACTCTGTCGTCGACCCTAAGCCATCCCAGCCTGTCAAAGTGGGCAGGGGTGAGGTGGGTTCGGGGGGTGAGGCCAAGTAGGAGCCTGACCAGTTTGTTTTGGGAGGTCTGGAGCCTTGTTTTAAGGGCCTTTGAGGTGCTGTGGTACCAGGAGGTGGATGCATAGTCAAAGAAACCTTGTACAAGGGCTCCTGTTAAGGTCTTCAAGGTGTTTTTGTCGACCAGTGAGGAGATCCTGTAGAGGAATCTTGTTCTTTGATTGACTTTTTTGATTACGTTGGTGGCCATCTTATCACCGGAAAGATTGGCCTCCAGGATGGAACCTAGGTAGGTAATTTGATCCTTCCGTGTGATAATATCATCACCAACTCTAACCAAGAAGCCATCTGCCTTTTTGAGATTACTATTTGATCCGAAGAGAATGGATTCAGTTTTTCCCAGGTGTAAGGATAGTTTGTTATCAGCGAGCCAGGTGCAGATTCTACCGAGTTCAGAGCTGAGGGTCTTTTCAACCTGCAGTTTGTTCCTGTCCGAGACCAGCAGTGCTGAGTCGTCTGCGAACAGGAACAAGTTGCAGTCACAAGCTGAAGTCATGTCGTCAGCTGGGTCATCTGCGGTCACACCAGCGTATATCCTCCACACTGGAGAAGAACCATACTGTAAACAGTGTGACAAGAGTTTCAGCATGGTCATGTCATCTGCGGTCACACCAGCGTATATCCACACTGGTAAAAAGAATCAGAGATGAGTTATTCTTTTTTTAAATGTTTATCATGTGATTTCCGGGTGTATTCTTCTTCGGGGATCTATCGTAATCACTGAAAACACCAAATGGCGTTGATGGAAGCCGTTGGCAGTCAAGCACAGATTATGAATGTCAGACATTCCAATGTGGATGTGCGTGCCAGAATTCATAATTTGTATGTGAGATTTCTGCTCTGAGGACAGCTTTTGAATGCTGCTCTCATAATACATACACCAATGTTAATTTGCTGCTCTGAGGGCAGATTTTGAATGCTGCCCACGACTCATGGCTATGCAACCTAATGAAAACCGATCGGAGATGAGTATCATGTTATGTTGGAATGTAAGAATAAATTATCATTATGAAATTTGGACAAAAATACCTGCCAACTTATTTCATAACCCACCCATCAAATTAATTTCATAAAATCAGAAAAAACTAAAGTAGCCTAATCTACAAAGTGGGTGCTTTTCTGAAAAAAATTCTTCCGCTTTTCAAATAATGAATGCCTTTTGCTGTGTCTGTATTGTATGTATAGGCCTACTGCAAATTGTTTTCTATGAATGTGCTCCCTACCATGTGATCATGGTTGTGAGTTAAATAAATGATTGATTGATTGATTGATTGATTGATTGATTGATTGATTGATTGATTGACATCTCATAGAAATACTGGATGCAACATAGGCTACAGTATACTGTGACGGTTCCCTATATTGTGTGTTATATATATATTACTCTTAGGTTGTCTGGTTTAGGTATACTAGCCCTTACCCGTTGTGAGATATTTGCCCCCATCTTGTGGCCGTGGGGGGTACTGCGCCCGGGCGCATTGCCCATCGTGGTGATGTAAAAACAATATTTGTTGTACAGTAAATATGACAGTTGCGTCTGTAAAAAGTAGCCTAGCCGGATTGTGGGAGCGTGCAGAATTTTTTTGGCATGGAGAGATGTGTGCTAATAGTGTGGCTCGGTCGGAGATAGAAGACAAACGGAGACCACGGCTGTAAACGGCTGTTTTAATTCACTAATAAATTCATTATTAATCATTAATGTGTCAAATGGACGTAGTCGAGTGCCTCCAACCCTCAAAAGGGCTCCGTTACGCCCTCCATATAATTATGGTCCATGCCTGTGTGAAAAGTAGGAGTGATTCATGCAGTCAATGATGAGATAACGCGCTGTTTCTGACATTCAGACATTCAGACATTCGCTGAATTATAGTATGATGATGATGATGATGATGATGATGATGTTGTGTTTACTGTTTGCCCTATAGTAACCTCTGTTCTTTGTATCCAATAGGATTGGGGAGCAGAGCTAATCATGATGATCAGCCTAAGTGGCTCGCACCTGGGCCCGGGTGTCGACGCCCTATAAAGGCCTGCTTCCCCAGTCCTTCCCCAGATCTGTTCCTTTCATTTGCCTCCTGCACTCCACCATGCACACTTCTCAACAGTTCTGTTAATCCATACAACACGCACACACATACATTTCACTCATGCATACACGCACTACACCACTGACTACTGATCTCCACACTTCATCTGCTGTTCAATCATGATTTATTCCTTACATTTACTATTTTTGTTTAGTTAATACATTCTATTTCTTTGGTCAACAGCGTCTCCCCTGTTTTTTGTTGTGTATCTTGGCACCCCCTAGGCCAGGTACATAACAATACCAACATATACCATGTTACAGGATGCAACATATACGTTGTATTAAACATGTTAACCATATCATCAATAGTATGGACACTATCATTATCACAACTAAACGTATTTCAAAGCAATGTATGTTCCAAATAGCTATGGTTATTGTACCAGAATGTTCTCATAGATTGATATATGATATGATAGCAGTGGTGGAAAATAACGAAGTACAATTACTTCGTTACTGTACTTAAGTACAAGTTTGGAGAATTTGTACTTTTATTGACTACTTTTCTTTTGCTGTATTTTTACTTTTACTTCGTTACATTTACAAGGAAAAAATCGTACTTTTAATGCGCTATATTTAAAATCGGACACCTCGTTACTCGCTACAAATTAAATAATAAAATCTTATATTTGTCTTACTGGAGGAATGCGCAGTTGAGAATTGAACAGGCGAAATCCCCGGCACTAAAACACACCCTAAACATGCCTTAATATTTAGCGGAAAACCAACCAATAAGTCCCTATCCGACACAAATTAACTAATATTTCTCAGCCGTCACTGGAGCGCGCATCTAGCTACTGCATGATGATCATGCACGCTGACAGACAGCAGACACTGTCCCAACTCCTAACACAAACACTGAGGGAACTTGTTGTTGTACACACATAATGTGCCACGAAAAATAGCTTCCAATAGCTTAGTTGGTTATTATCGCTTCGAGGAGGTACGTGTCCATAATATCGCCACGAACGGCCAACAAAAGACATCTCTCTTCCACAGTGTGCCTAATTTATTCTTCGCCGTACAAAGTGTTCCGTGCTGAAAATAGCTGATATACAAGCTCACAACTCGTCGCGTCCGGCCACGTTGTGAGCTTGTAGATCAGCCAACCCCAGCATGCGGAGATGCAGGCTCTGAGAACGTTCAGAAACTTTTGCCTTCACAATAAAAGCATGCAAAAGCCCATATAGAGAAGGGAAAATAATTCGGTGGCATTTCACATTGCAAAAGAGCAATTTTTGTAAAATGTAAAAAATATATAAAAATTAAAGCAAAAAAAGAAAGAAAAATAACTATAATAGTTCATTTTTCAAACGATGAACTTTAGTTCAAAATTGGAATGATGAACTATGAACGGAACTAGTTCATTTTAAAAATGTTGAACTGTGAACTGAACTATAGTTCCTAAAAAAAAAGAACTTTCCCAACACGATGTATGCTGTTGGGGGTTCTGTATTTTCAGTATTTGTATGCTATTTAATTTTTTGGAATAAAGCCACTTTTGACAGGATGACAATTTTGGAAATTCATTTCTTTGTATTAATTTTGAAAATAATTTTGTATTTTGTACTTTGTACTTGTACTTTGTAATTTTTACTTTTATACTTAAGTACATTTTACGCCGGGTAAATTTTTGTACATTTTATTTGAGGTACTTTTATACTTTTACTTAAGTAACTTTCTTAATGGGCACTTTGTACTTTTACTTAAGTAATTTTCAAGTAGAGAATCAGTACTTCTACTTAAGTAAAATATTTTTGTACTTTTTCCACCACTGTATGATAGTACTTTATTGTCAGTTCACACTGAAATTTGTCTTGCGGCCCAGCAGCCAAGTATGCAGAACACATATACACACATTTGACATAAACACAAAGAACAAGACAATTTACATACATGAAGACAAGAGCAATATCCACCGCTTAATCTATCCTGTGGCTACTACAACTCACTAATACACCCACTTGTATATGTTCCTTTCTTCTATATTCTCTCTCTATTTCAACTCTTTCTGTAACACCAGAATCTTGTACAAAAATAATCTCACATGTTTACATCTGTAATCATGTGATGTGATACTAAAGTTGAATTTGAATTGTGCCTGCAGACAAAATTCTTCCACACACCCCAAATTGATGTTAAGACATCATAGCTTATATTATCAGATAATAATCTATTATGCTTATGGCATAGCAATAAAACTGTGTGTGTGTGTGTGTGTGTGTGTGTGTGTGTGTGTGTGTGTGTGTGTGTGTGTGTGTGTGTGTGTGTGTGTGTGTGTGTGTGTGTGTGTGTGTGTGTGTGTGTGTGTGTGTGAGCATCACACTCTAATAATGTAATATGACTTAATAGTGATCATAGCCATTCCATTAAGGGAAATAATTAGTCACAAATGTTAAATACATGCATTTCAACCCCTCATTGAACCAATGTATAACAATTAAAATAATTGAAATAGTTTGACTGAATAATTTAATTTAATGAAGTAAAAACAAAGTACAGTAATGCTACAGTAACACAATAATGCTAAAAGGCTAACACAAACAGCCCTGGGGGCTTGTTTTCGGTTGTGATCCTATGGTGTGTAATGGAACATTGTAAGAGTGCATTAAAACAGTAAAATTACAAACACATTTCTATCATAACTATTGTAGGGTTTGTATTGTAAACTGCAGGGTCTGACATTAAAACCTTCCATAATTGATTACAAATACATGCGCTTTTATCCCATCAGTTAACCAATATTTTCATAAATTAATTGAAATTGTGGAATACCAACAAACTCACCCTTTTACCAACTCTCCCTGGGCGTACAGCCGGCGTAACTGCTCAGCCCATGGTATTCCTGAACGTAACCTAAGTAAACTATATATATGCTCAAACGATTCAACCTAACCTTATTCCTAACCTTGACCTCCATAAAACGGTGCCAAAACCTAACCCTATTCCTAACCCTAAACTTAACCCCAGCAAAACTCTATGCCTATAATGTTAAACTTATTTCTAACCTTATTTTCACGAAAACAAATTCAATAATACAAGAAGCGCCCCACCGAGTGGTCGGCGGAAAAAGGGCGAGCATGTTTTAAGGCATCATTCCGGATACCAAATTGTGCCTCCCATTTGGGTGTAAAACCCATTGGGTTTGAAAAGCAGTTGCACCATACCATATACTGTGTAGTAGGCTATATGGTTTATACTAAAGCAATGAGCCACAAGAGGTGTGAGGTTACCTTGTTGCGACCATAGGTCACACCACCACCACAGGCAGATTTCTTCCTTTTTTTTTTTACAGGAAAAAATTAGAGGAAAAAAGTATGCATCATGAGGACTAATACACTGAGGACTGTACACTCAATTAAGACACTGCCCCCGCTGCCACCCTTAGATCTCCATATATGGAGCTGACGTGTTCTCTTCTGACATTCCATATGTTGATCTGACCTCATCAAACCCTGTACACTCAAGACACCCTCCATATGTTGATCTGACCCCTCCCCCCATGCCAAAGCGCCAGCGCTCGCCCAGCAGTCTGCCGTCACCCAGGCGGATGCGTGCACGCTTTTATAATGGCTGAGCCTGTGAGGCGCGGTGACGTAGTCGAGTGCCTCCAAACCCTCTCAGACATTATAAAATAGAAGGTATAACCTCAGACCTTGCGTGGCATATTGCTTTTCTAAAACAGTTACAGACATGGCAACATGATAATCATGAAACTAGTCCAAAGAATTCACTAAAGAAAGTGGTTACAATCTGCGGCCACCAGAAAGAGACTACTTCATTGTTTTCTCAGTTAGTCAATTCATTCAACTTTTGCCAAACAAATACATAGAGAAACAAAACGGAAACTAATATATTCGATAGAAATTCATATATTTTTTAATGTACATTTTGCTGATATGTCTGCGAACATCACATCAAAACCAATAGCATAGCTACTTAGCGAACAGCTGTTTTGATTGAGAAGGGAATAGGGGGCACTCAGTCACCACTCGCCATGCTATGAGCGCCGACCGTGCTTAGAAGCCCGCACGGCCAGGGTTTGGGAAATCAAGCGCTTAGCGGCGCCTAACCTTCCCTATAGTTCAGCTAAAAATATGTTGGATCACTGCAACACACCTGGGAATGATATAAACTGATTCAAGGTGTAGAATATCGTGGGATTTAGTATGTGGTCTAATCAGAAAGCAGCCAATCAGAATCAAGTTTGGGGCTAACCATTTTAGAAAGTCAATTATAGTATAAGTGAACACGACATTATTTGCGATACATGCTGTAGGACTGCAGGGTCTGACATTAAGAAGTACTACTTCCTATAAAGTCCTACAAGTAGGCTACTACTACTACTCTAATCTTCTTTCCCATCCAAACTCCTTCTTGCCCGGTCTATGGGGTACTGTTGCCAGTGGTGCAGCATACATTTCTCTCACAACCTATTTCTCAAATCCATTGCATGTTGTGTGTAAAACACTACAAAACATGAGTTTCTTAAAAAGAAAGAAAATGGTAGTTGTAGCTATACAGTGCATTATGCATAATGTGATTTTGATGAACTAGAAAAGTCGCAATTTTGGGGAATAATTGCAGTGTAATAATTGCATTGCCTCAATCCAATGCCGCAGCCAATTACAATGTCACATCACTCCTGTGATCTTGTGTAAGTATTTGGAAGGGGTTTATCGCTTAAATTTTTTTTTTGCAACAGCTTACATTTGTGGCGCCCCCTATGTATGAAAATGGAATTTCTTTTGGCTCTGGGTTGATTAAACCACCCACGACATGTGATTCCAATTTGGGATTGATTGGACATTCCGTTCGTGATTTATTTTTTATAAAATCCCACTAACTTCAGATTCTAATAGCGGATTTGAATTAGCCTGGCTAATAATACAGATGTGAATCTGCCGTTGGCAAAAACATTATTGCCTTCAGTGTGATATGAGTCTTGCTTGAAAGGGACACGTTTAATCAGAACATTGAATGCTGCAGTAGATGCATCTATACTGACCTAGCGCAACCTTCTCCAGTGCAAAACGTTATCTTGTGACGTTTGAGAAATTCAGTAGGCTGCATAATGCGTTGATCACGGCTACATCTTCATCTCAGATGATGAAATTGTAGATCTCTACAAGCAAGCAAATGTTTGTCTTATGTGTAACAGTGATCATGTTTGTTAATGAAAATTTAAATTAATGAATTGTTGAGTTGTTTATTCTATTGTGTCATGCCAGTCACTATCCACCTCCCTACCGACCCAAACAGGTGTTACTTTAATTTGATCCGCCCAGCGAGCTAATTTATAGTGAGAAGTTGGTTTCCCTTGGTTTGAATTAACACGTGTCTTTTCAAGGTACACATGTTATTGAAACTCTTTTCACAAAGTTTACTGTTTACAGTAGAGATTTTTTTTCCCGGTGTGGACACATTGGTGTATCCTTGGCTGACCTGATTGACTGAAACTCTTCAGTCACAATGTTTACAGTGGAAAGGTTTTAAGGTTTTCCTCCAGTGTGGACACGCTGGTGGGTTTTCAGGTGACTTGACTGACTGAAACTCTTGTCACAATGTTTACAGTGGAAAGGTTTTTCTCCAGTGTGGACACGCAGGTGTATCTTCAGCTGACCCGATTCGTTGAAACTCTTGTCACACAGTTTACAGTGGAAAGGTCTTGATGTATAATTTGATATCTTATGACTTATAACAAAGGTCATATGGTTATGACTCTGGTGTAGATTAGGGGTCCAGGAAGGAAGCTAGGCCTGGGAAGATCACACCCCGTGAGATCTCACGCAGAGAGACCCATTGTCTTTATAAATCACTCAAGGAAACCCATTGTTTATATGAGTAAATCTTAATCACTCACTGTCGGTTGAGTTTATTTCAGGTACAGAATTTACATACAAGTCTTAGAAATGGCTTGTGTAAACAAAGCCTTCGTTCCTGTTGGAGACAGTGTCTTATCTTAAAAGTAATGTAGTCTCAAAACTGTAGTCTAGAATTATATTTATGCTCAATTTGTTATACCTATTTATACCTTCTATCCTTTTCATTACTTAGTTTCATATTCCGTTTGTTTAAGACTGAACTATAAAGTTAGTTGAATGTATGACATTACAGAGCTATTCTATTTCTTATCATTTGTAAATATATAACCTATTTTGAATTAGTCTTTAAAGTAAGATTCGGTTAACTTGTGTTTTATCCTTTAATTGGTAGAGTTTATTATGAGTCAGTAACAGTTCAAATGTATTTCTTTGACATTTCATTCTTATAGTTACATGTTTTAATAAGGTTCTGTATACATAAATATTATAGATATTTAACTAGTCTTATTAATATAAAGGTACAGTTAGCTGGCCACATGAGCAACATGCATTATGTCCCGCCTACTCTCACAGGCTATCCTGTGACGGCAACAAGTTTGATTGGCTCCCATAGAGAGGAGGCAGCCTGTTTGAAATCTGAGGCGGGACTTCTGAAGTGGATATAATGTAATTTTGTAACCTACTTGAATTGTGCTCACACTGTGTAAGTCAAATTCGAAGAGACTTTAAGCTGTGTGACTCCTGGGGCCTTTGTTCCCTGTTTGTAAACTGAGAGTACTTTGGTCAAATAAAACTTTGATACCTGCAAACCGACTGAAACCTCCGGCTGGGATTCCTTCAGAGAAACACCATCGATTGATACCCACTACACAGAGAACTTGTCCGAAAATATACGTCAGATTGGTGCCGTTAAACCCGTTTACCGAGGTTTCCTTGCTGAGCGTGCTCAAATTGGGTGAGTTATAATATTTAATTGTTATTTTTGCTGTTCTTGAGGAAGCCTGGTAACAAGAGTCCCAGGGACTGTGTATATCACGTGAGGGCTCTGTGTGGTGCAATGGTGGGGTTTCTCTGTGGAACACCGGGCGCAGAGGGTTTTTTTTCTTTCTGTTTGCTCAGTGGACAACGCGCAATTCATTTGTCATTGTTAAATTTTCTGTAATCACCGGGCGAGAGCTCATACCTCGTCCTTAACCCTGGTTTAAAAACATATTTTAAAGACAGTTAAAGTTCGAATTCTAGCTTTATGATGGCTCTTCGTCAAAGTGATGATTCATCATAAAGCATATGCCTGGCTATTATTGCAGCTGGATGATATGGCTTGGCTGTATAGATATTTCCTTTGTTTCTATTTTTTGGGAGCGTGTTTTTTGTATTTCTCATATTGTTGTAATGACCGACATGCTGTTTTTTGGGAGTGATTCCAATTCAAGGGGAGGCAATATTTTGGGTGAATTAGCTGTCTCCCTGGAAGTATCTCCAGGGGTTTAGTTGGGTAACATGGACCAACGCTTGCCACGGGTATTATGTTCTTCAGGAGTTTGGGATTATTAATTATGATTATTAATTCTTCACGTAGCCCGTCGAAACCGTGGAAGTTTAGTGCCGGCGATGGAAGGCCTATTTTCGTGTATAAGCTGCAGCTCTTATATACGGCCTGCGTGTACGTGTGTCTGGTATAGGCTAACTGGTTGAAGTTGGGAAAAATGCTTGCTTGTGTGGGGGTTACTTTTTATTCAGGAATCAAATCTATTTTCGCTGTTCTGATGTCATGTACATTCTAAAATTTAGCGTTTAACATTTGATTAGACTAATTATGTTTCCACTGAGCTGGCACTTTTTCCTGGTGATTTAAGGCCAGACACATATAGGACACGCTTGTATGTTGATTTGGGTACCCTTGGTTTTCTTTGTTGTAATGATGATTCGTCTTAGTGGCGGATGTAAACTGCGTTTATACGTATTTTAGGGGGGATCGCTACTCGACGGAGTACTGGTTCTTTTAGTAAGGTAAGGTACAGAAATTTTGCTTGCTGGGGCAACGCGTGGGTCTGTGTGTGGGGGGTGGCTCACTGAGATTGGGTAGAGATTTCTTTTGATTTTGATATGACTGCTAGAACTTGGGTGTAGCTACACCAAGCTTTTTTTATTTTTACCCGGCTGGCCCGGATTTAAATGGGACGTTGTGTCTTTTCATAAATTAATGGAGGCTGATCTCTCTGGGCGACTCTACTCACAGACGCAAGGGGTGAAACCAGTAGGATTATATTTCCTTGTTCTATGGATGAGGGACTGTATTGGTAAGGAATGGTTGGTGTGATATTCTATGTTGCTATGCTATTGCTGATTTGTGATGGTGTATGTCAAGATGTGGTTTCATGCAAAATGTTTTGTTGTTTGTTTGTTTTTTTAAGTGGAGGAGACGTGGCGTCTCTATGCCCGCCGTGGACCACCTGGAGCTAAAGGATTTAGCACAACCCAAGGTTCGGAAAATATATGTTTTGAACTAACTCTCTTTTTTGTATGTGTTGGGGACAGATGAGCTGATTGTAATTGTTTAAGCTAGAGTTTGGTTTGCTGCACGTCACTAAACGCGACGCGTCTGCGTTGTGTGTGGGCTGCATGTTATAAGAAAATAATAATAATAATTACTGTTTCGTTACGATTAGTTTGTTTTGAGCAGCCGCGTACGTGGTGTGTATTTGTGCCAGCAGGAGTTTCGCTCCGTTAGTTATATATATATAGTCGTGTACAGCCGTTTCTTTGGCTTGACGTTGACTGTGTGCCCGCGGAGGTGACACAAGTCTTGAGATTTATTTTTGCATCTGTCTCCCCTTAGCGGTTGGTTGGGTGTATTACACCTCCTTCTGATTGGTTTTTAAGTTAGTTTGTTTTCCTTTGTGTTTGCTTGATTAAATCCTTGGGTGTATGATCTTTGCGTGTGTTATAAGAATGTGATAGTATTTCAGGTTAAATTCTTTAAGTGGAGTAGTTAATTATTTGTAGGACATTGATAACATTTGATCAACTTTGTTGATTTAAAAATAAATAGTCCTTTTGTTATTGTTACATGCTGAATGTTTGCATTTGTTTTAATGGATATTGTATAACCATATTTTTCCCTGTTTAACGTTAATCCGTTATTTCTTCCCTATGCGATAATTTTGTCCTATTGTGGTTGCACATTTTAGGTTGTGTGTTCTAACTTTTATTTCCCTATGATTTGATAATCTTAGGATAGTGCGTTTGGTTCCTATTTAGTATAGGATTGTGATTTGATTATACTCTCTTGGCAAAGACGTGGGTTGCGTGACCTATGCGTATTAATTAAAAGTAATAGTGGATTCTTAGAAACTGTGTCCTCCCTAGTTCCACATTAGACTTGTGTTCGGACCTGCTATAGTGTATAGTATTAGTTTGTCCATCCTCACAGGTGTATTTAGATATATGCTTGTATAACATATATATTGTAGTATATTGAACTACAGTGACACATAGTTTAATACACACATACACATTTTGCCTACGTACTGGTGGGTTTTTGTTCACTGCACTACTATTCTACGGTTGCTGACAGTTGTCCTTTGAGGGGCTGGTAACTTCTGGTTCTGTGTATGAACCCTTGAACGTATAGTTTGAAGACTCTCCCTGTGGAGAATTAAATTTATAAAAGAAGTGTTTACACGCAACATTGTTAGGTAAATTGGCTTGTACTGGTTGGATTAGGTAGTAGTCTGAAACATAAATAGGCCTTCCATTTGTTACACTGTTTCTTGTGGTTACTGAGTAAAGCAATCATGAAAGAGGTAGTGAGTGCACAAGCTGTTTCTTCATCTAACAGAACACCGGTGGAAATTGTACAACATCTCAATCCTGCTTATGTAGATATAACAAAGATTTCAAAAAAATGGCATCAAAGATGGCCGCATCTTGAACAACGTTGGCCTATTCAGGGAACCTTTGATGAGGAAACTATTAAAATTATACAGGTTTTCGTGCATGCATATGGGGGGAAAGAGAAGGGTAATGCTGGGATCCTCAGGGTGGGTAAGCGTAGGACTGAGGAAGCGGTTCTGGGCTTATTTCTTGAGGAGGGGTTGAGACGCGCTAGGGCTCTTCGAGATAGGCAAGATAGCATCATGGCCCCCAGTTTAACTTTAGACAAAGTAAAGGATATATGTGTCACTCCATTTTCACACCTGTCAGAGCTACTGTCACCTCCCCCACCTTATGTTGCTCCATCTGTCCCGTCCGGTCCGATCCCAGCTAGGGAGCCTCCGGCTATACCCATGGTGCCGATTCAAACACCCATGATCTATCCCTCCCTGCCGACCCTCCAAATGCCTGTTGTTGAGCATGACGGCCGATATAATCTTATGGATGACGAGGGCGGATTTCTGGAGAGTGGAAATGCAAGCGCTAAGATCACACTGAGGCCGGATTTCCGACCTCGCCAACCGGTTCCCCAGCCGAGGAGGAGAGTGGCTGCTTCCGTGGGTGTTGAGTCTGACAGGGACTCTCCGGTGGCTGCGCCAAGGGGCAGTAGGACTTTGACTTTTGGGGGATATCATCCGCACATTAGAGACATTCTTGCACAGGCGGAGAGGCAAACAGTACCAGCAGGGGATGAGGGGAGCAGTACCTCTGCCCGTGACAGCCGGATAACAAGCTCTGATCGGACAGTGAACAGCGTTCCTGTTGTGGGCAGTGACGATATCACCAGCCTGTCGCAGGATGTGGTGAGGAGGGACACTGTCATGACGATGAACTCTCTGGGCGATAGTCTAAATGTTCTTCGCAGGCAGATTAATGAGACGAGAACGGTCATGTGGGAACGGAGGACGGATCGGGATGCTACAGTATACTATGAGGATCGTCTTTCTGACTTGCTGGCTCAAGAATTTGGCCTGACCCGACTACACCAACAGCAGTCCGAGGCACTAAGGCAGATGGACCGCAGGCATTGCGTTGACAGGGTTGGTGGGCGCCCGGAGGTGCGTGTGGCATCAGGTCGACAAGACGTTGAGGAGGAGGCCTGTGAAAGGCGTTCACAACCAGGTTCTTATGTGCAGCAAGGCCACACTCCTGATGATCGTGCGCAGCAAGACTCCCGTGCTCAACAGAGCGCATACAGGGGCTCTCCGGGCTGGCAGGTGAGATCTCAAGTGGACGAGGGGGACGAGGTCGATCTACTGGTGGCCAGCGCCACTCCAGTGGCAGCCCGTACGCGCTTGCAAACTCGTGCCCGTCTAGGAGAGGCCATGACTCCGCAGCCCGACAGAGAACTTCTGGAGACGATGAGGATAAGGGCTGCTGCAGACCTCCCAACAGTACACCTCGGACCCGCTAACTTATCTTTCCCCGATGCCTGTGTCCAGGTTCCTGTGTTGGTTAAAGGCCGACATCTGGAATATAAGCCATGGACGTCCCTCGACATGTCTGAGATTGTACGTCAACTACCCCCTCTGCAGGATGGTGCATTCCCCTGGATTTCAAAATTCGAGGTTCTTGTGATAGGAACTCAACTGGCTATGGGAGATCTTAAAAAGCTGTGGGCAACCTTGGTGGGAATTCACGGTATGGATGAGATCCTGGACCGTTCCGGACTTCGACATTATTCAACCACGACGGGTGGAGACGCTGATCTATTCCTGGGTCACAGAGGAGCGGTATGGCACGCACTAAAAGAATTATATCCGACTGAGGTGCACCCGGACACTATCACGATGACTGCGATGGGAGACTCCGAACATCCACGTGAATATATTGCCCGCGTCTATCAGAGATGGATGGATGTTACGGGGAAGGATCCGGAGCGAAATGACTTAGAACGAGCTATTGTCCGCTCGAAGATTGAACTAGGACTTCCTGACAAAATCAAGGCTGATTTGGAGGCAGTTGTTGGTCTGGCGAGATTGCCTCTCAAACAATATATTGATCAAGTAGTGCATTGGGTTGGACTATCCCGCAAGAAAGTTGATGAACAAAAAAAAAGTGACGCTGAGGTGATTCGACTGTTGAACAAGACCCAGCTGAAAGGTGCACAGCAATCTGTACAGGCAACAGTGGTGGCCACTACGATGGAAACTCCGCAAAACCAGTTTGGACCCCAAAAAGGTCAGCAAAAGTTCCGGCGCTTTCCTTTTTCACGTAACTCCAATTACACAGGCTGTTTTAAGTGTGGAGGGATGACGCACACGCAGCGGTACTGCACGGTTGTCTTGCCAGGCAATCAACAGCAACCACAACAGCAGAACCAACAGGGGGTCCCTCGACAACAGCAGAATCAGCCTTGGCCATCTAACCAACCTCAACAACAGCAGAACCAACCTCCACCACAGCAGAACCAGCCGTGGCCATCTCAAAATCAAACTCAACAACCCTCACAGACACCTGCATGGCAGGTACAAGATGCGAGAGGCCCTGTGAATCCATACAGGGGGGCTCAACCTAATGGACTATGAGGATGCGCTCACGATTCAATGGAGGGATGTATGCAGCTACCAGTGACTACAAGGCCTGATGACGACCCTACGGTGTGGGTGAAGATAGATGGCAGAGATGTCAACTTGATGGCGGACACTGGAGCCGCCTACACTTGTATTATGCCTATAGACGCTGGACATCTCTCTATGTCTGGACATTTTGTCCGGACCATTGGATTCGAAGGCAAGGGACAGCTGATCCCCCTGACTAACCCTGTGAAGATTCAATATAAAACCCAGACAGCTACAATTCCTGTGCTTGTGTCAGCAAGTACTCCAGTCGGCCTACTGGGCCGAGATGCTCTGTGTAAGATGAACTGTACAATACAGTGCACGCCTGACGGGTGCATTGTCCATGTCCCAGCTGAATGCTTTCAATTTCCTGTTTCAGTTTGCTCAAGTGAACCTATTATCTACTGGCTGGGTGACTTACAAGACAGTCTGATGTCACCAGCCCGAGAATGGGATAAATTCATTGATGCCAACATGCCTGATGCCCGTACGCCTACGTCTCCACCTCATTGTACCTTGCAGTATTTCCAAGAGGCTGAAAAAGCTGATACTGCAGGATGGATGTCAAGTCAGCCGAAGGAAGTGCACCTCAGCTCCAGCTATATTATTTTGGGACCACAGGGGGCAGCCATGAACATTGAACCACAGGCCTACCTGAAAGAGGCATTCACTGTGAAGGATAGTATACCGCATGTCACCTTGAGAGTTGCTGAGAACTTCCACCAAAAACATATTGGGACAATGATGTCTGACGCTAAGTCAGCCGTCTTTGTAACGCTAAAAGAAAACCCTAGAATTTGGAGAAGTACAGACCAGCAATATCTGAAAATTATGATTTCTGCACAGGGTGGCGGCTCACCCCAGACTGTGACTATGTCTTATGAGCCCATGTACAGCATGACTGCGGAGGAACTACTTGAAGACATGCTACGACAAGTTCCCGAAGGTCTGTGGTCTAAGAACAGTACTGACATTGGCCTGGTCAAGTCAGCCCAGCCGGTCAGGGTCAAGCTCTCCCCTGGCTGCCGGCCTCCATGGAAAGCTCAATATCCTCTGAAGGACTCGGCCATACAGGGCATTAAACCTCAAATTGATGGATTACTGCAGGCTGGTGTGTTACGAATAACAACCACCCCCTTTAGTAACATGCCCATTTTACCCATAAAAAAGCCAGATGATAGTTTCCGCTTGGTGCATGACCTTAGACAGATTAATGAGATAGTGGTGGACTACCCAGCTGACGTCCCAGATCCACACACTCTACTGTGTGAAGTTCCTCCCGACGCAAGGTACATGACTGTATTAGATCTGACAGGAGCATTCTTTTCGGTCCCCCTTAGCGAGGAAAGTCAGGGTCTGTTTGGGTTCACATACGAGGGTGACCATTATGTTTATAATAGGCTACCTATGGGATTTAAACATTCCCCGCATATTTTCAACAAGGTATTGAAAGAGGATTTAGCTGATATTGCGCCATCTATTAACAGTACGGTGCTCCAATATGTAGATGACCTTGCTGTTTTTTCTCGAGACAGGGCAACTTGCCACCGTGATTCAATTTTACTTTTACAGAAACTATGGGAGAAAGGGCATCGCGTAAGTCGTAAGAAATTACAGTATTGTCAAGAAACGGTGGTGTATCTTGGTCATAAGATTTCTTATGGCCAACATAGCATCGCCGATGCTCATTTGGAAGCAATCCGGCATGCGCCCAAGCCCCGTACGGTTAGACAAATGATGCAATTTTTAGGTTTAACTCAATACTCTGCACCTTGGGTGGAGGGTTACACTGTGTTGACAGGTTTACTCAGAGCTATGATAAAAGAAACTGTGAGTCCTGAATTGAGTGCGGTACTCTCTTGGACGGTGGACTCACAGTTGGCATTCGAAACTTTGAAAGTAAGGTTATTGAATGCTCCGGCTTTAACACTGCCGGATTATACTAAACTATTCCTGTTGTACATTTCCTCTTCGGTGGATGAAAAACATGCTTGTGCAGTTCTTACTCAGGCTACGGGCCTGGGATTAAATTCACAGCCGATTGCATATTACTCAGTTGCTTATAGTGATGTGGAAATGGGTTTGGCTCCATGTTTCAGAGTGTTGGCAGGTGTTTATTTAATGTATGAAAAGGCATCAGCTGTGACAATGGGTTATCCTGTCAAGATTCTCACACACCATAGTGTGAGAAATCTCTTAAATTTTGGGAGATATACCCTAACAATGTCCCGGATTAGGGACTATCATAGACTGTTGGACCTGGAGGATGTCACTTTTGTTAGGTGCGATTGGGTTAATCCCGCTGCAAGCCTGCCGGCACGAAATGACGGGATTCCTCATGACTGCGTGCTTGAGGCCGAAAAGTACTCGAGATTAAGGGCCGATCTACAAGCTCTACCGCTACCGCAAGCGGAAGTAGAGCTCTGGACAGATGGGTCCTGCTACCGTATTGGTGAGTCATTAAGTGCAGCCTATGCTGTAGTCCAAGCCCAGGGCTCTGGGTTTGTGACTGTAAAAGCGGAAATTGTTCCGCAACCTTGCTCAGCTCAACTCGCGGAATTAATTGGGTTGACGGAAGCTTGTTTGATGGCAGAAAATAGAAGTGTAAATATCTATACAGATAGTTTTTACGCTATGAGTGTCTGTCATTTATTTGGAGCGGTATGGAAAGGTCGAGGCTTTAAATCCGCCGACGGTTCTCCCATTAAGCATCATGCCCAGATCCTTAAGTTATTATCAGCGATGATGAAACCGAGGAAAATTGCTATTGTCAAGTGTGCAGCACATAAATCAGATACTTCACGCATCACAAAGGGTAATGTGGCGGCGGACACAGCGGCCAAGGCTATCGCAGGTGCTAACAGAAGTGGTAAGATTCTCTTGATAACGCATGAGGTGGAACTAGAAGAGAAGATTACTTTGGAGGACTTAATCTTAATGCAGGATGAGTCCAGTGCTGTTGACAAAGCTTTATGGCACGACAGGGGTGCTGTGAAAGACAGCAAGGGGCTGTGGAGAAATCATGACGGACTGGTAATTGCTCCGCCCGATCTACTAGGGCTGTTGATACATGACGCACACGGACTCGCACACGTGTCACGTGGAGAGGTCAAGAGGAAAATTACACAGGAATATGGGTTCTGGGCGCCTTATTTATTGCAACAGATTGATTTTATCATAAGCCGTTGCACCATTTGTTTAAAGAACAATGTGAGGAAAGGGATAATTACCCTACCAGGGCACATTCCTACACCCCAAGGGCCGATGCAGGAACTGGTAATTGATTATGTAGACATGATCAGACCAGTGGGTGGGAAACGCTATTTACTTGTAATTGTAGATAGATTTTCTAGGTGGGTTGAGGCAACACCCACTAGACGCAAGGACGCCCAGTCAGTAGCCCAATTCCTGTGCAGAGAAGTTTTTCCGAGATTTGGCCTACCTCTTCGTATTTCTAGTGATAACGGGAGGGAATTTGTTGATAAAACAGTTCGACTAATTCTTCAGAAGTTATGTATCAAGCAACGTCTAGGAGCTGTGTACCACCCGGCCAGTCAAGGAATCTGCGAACATATGAATGGTGTTCTTAAGAATCGTATTGTTAAAATTAGCGAGCATACAGGTCTGAACTGGGTGGAGGCCCTCCCTTTGGCGTTGATGGCTTGCAGATCCAGCGAGATTCGCCATCTCCACATGACGCCACATGAGCTGGCTTTTGGCCGGCGTATGCTCACGCCGGGACTGCACACTGGTGGGAAAGGCCCGAGCCTTTCACTTCTAAGTGATGAGATGAAGGCATATGTGAAATATATGTCTAAATTGCACAAGAGTATATCCCACTATGTCTCCTCTAAGCAGGAAAAGGAGCAGCAAGAAGCAGTACCACTCTCAGCAGCGAACACCATTGTCCCAGGTGATAAGGTGTACATCAAGGTCTTTCGGCGGCGCTGGCACAATCACAGGAGAGAAGGTCCCTTTGAGGTTGTACGGTGTACCGGGACGGCAGTCCAGGTCAGAGGTTCTCCGACGTGGTACCACCTGAACCATTGTGTTAAAGCCCCAGCCGACGAAGACGAGGATTTCACCATCAGTGAGGACGACGCTCTTGCCACACCAGTTCAGCAGGATGACAGCGACAGTGAGGCTGATGTGGGTTCTCTGCCTGCTACAGCAGGTGCAGGAAACACACCTGCAGACGTTGAGTCCAACGGCAGGTTTGGCTCCGTCAATATCCAGTCTGTCCCTGACTCCGCTAGGCAACCTATCGCCGCTAACTCACAGGGCGATGGGGCTGCCGAGTCGGACGGAGTTGAGTCCTCCGAGGGGGGAGAATGTCAGTCTCTCCGCAACCACGGTCGCCCAGTTCGTACCAAGCGTCGGCCTAAGAGATTCGATGACCTCAGCTAGTGACCCGGTTGTCCATGTTCAGTCTGCTCCCGTCTCTAGGCCCGTCCTTGTGTCTACTTCTAGTGCACACTTCAGTGTGACCTCGGCTCACAATGTCACCCTTAGGACTACCCTTAGGACTACCCTGAGGATTACCCCGAAGAAGTTTGTTACGCAAGATCTCATATCTGAGAGGGGGCCTCTCGTGAATTTGTTATTATTTGCTAAAAGATTAGTGGAGGTTCCATACCTTCCTATAAGTTTACCCAGGACACCTGTCAATACTCGTCCTCTTATTATTGCATCTGGTCTCAAGAACCCTGGTGTTGCTCTTATCCCTACCCCTGTTTCATTATTTTCTACTACTATTTTTCCTACTGTTATAGAAACTCCTATTAGTACAGCTACTTCTACGGTTACATCTGATTTCATTAGCACTATTAGTGTTTTGTCAGAAGAAACGATGGAACCTCCATTCAAGGAGACTTCCATGCCTGATTTTGATATAGTTAAGAATAGGACTGCAAGAAAGGTTATACCTATTAGTGTACACATTGCAAAGGCAACAGGATCATTCCACATGGGAAGTTTGTTCAATGTCAAATCTGGTGATTTATTGGAACCTTTATATCACATGGCTCAGGCAAATTCATGGTACCAGTGGAGTGTCTTCTCCTCTGTGGCGTTGGGTAAATCGGACTGTTACTTCTGCGCTCAAGCTCAACAGTCGCATCTTACCGTATTGAATACGCGTTTCAGTTGGAAAAATTGTGCGGAGGAGAAGAAAAATGCCATGATTGGTTCCAATAATATGAAGCCAGAGGACTTTGACTCAAACTCAGCGCCCTTCTGTCAGGCAGAGTGCCTACAATACTTAGGTTCCGCAGAGTATTATAATGAATCTTTATTGGAACACAGTGCAATTCAAGATTCTTTATATCAACAACATACAGTAGGGTTGACACTTGGGGAGAGATGCAGTAAATTGGACGTCAGAGTGAAGACAGATCGTTCCACGATTCCCAGTGGGATTCTGAAATTGGTAGGGACCTTTGAATGTTATGTTAGGAACAGACGAGGAGAGCAGACAGGACCTTTTGTGGACATGGGGACCATTGATGAGGCGCGGTGCGACACGATATGGGATTTGTCATATCTCCATATGCGCACACAGGTCTATGCGTTCCTCTGCCGACCGCAGCCGGGGAAATTACCCAGGTTGGAACTTGGAGTTCTGCTCAAAGGGGAGTATACAGATCCTGCCCCCCAAGCATGTCCGTTGTTTTATGCCACCCAAGCCGTGGCTGATCAGTTCTGGCTATGCGGTGGGAATCAACTGTATAGCACGTTGCCTCTCAACTGGACGGGGCGGTGTGCTCGTGTGCAGGTGGTGCAACCTGTAGTGGTTATCCCGGCCAAGGATCTGAGGGCCCGGGTTGCCGAGGGGCCTAAGAGAGTTCGTAGGGGCAGTGAGACGGACGACGGCGTCTACTTCGACTCAACTGGAACCCCTCATGGGGTGCCAAAAGACTTCAAGGCCATTGATGAGACCGCAATCGCATTTGGAAGTATGTTCACTCCTCTCATAGGGATAATTGTAGATGCTGAATGGATAAACTATATGTACTACAATCAGCAGAGGTTCCTGAACTTTACCATTGCGGCCCTGGGAGCTATAGGACGGCAGCTTTCAGCTACGAGTGAAATGACTTGGCAAAACAGGCAAGTTTTAAATGTGTTGGTGGCATCCCAGGGTGGGGTTTGTGCGATGTTTGGCGATTTCTGCTGTACGTACATCCCTAACTCCACTGCTGCAAATGGTACCTTCACCCTGGCTATGGGACACCTGCACAACTTGAGAGCAGAGCTACACGCACATGCAGGGGTCACCTGGGGCCTGACGGAGTGGCTGGAGAGTCACTTTGGGTCCTGGGGTGGGTACTGGGCAACTATTGGAATGTACATCTTGGCGTTCCTGTTTATTGCTGCGTTGATCCTGTGCTGCTGCCTTCCCATCATTCGCAGTTTGATAGTCAAGGGCGTGACAGGAGGCATGGTTCACTCTATGAATATGCAGGCCATCCAGTTGTCTGTCCGGGTCAACTCAGGCGACCTGGAGGCTGGGGATCAACGCAGGGATGCTCTGGCGTACACGGACTTGGAGTTGTGTGCCTACACGGATGATGCTGACAGCTAGGAGTGTTGTTGTGTTTCGTATGTTTTTCTGCACGACGACGGACATTCGTTCTTGTGTGTAATTTTTTGGTTGACTGATGTGTTTATTTATTGGAGTGTTTTTTTATTGTTAATTGGTTGTTTGGGTACTGAGGGGGGTCCTACTGAGATGTTTATATACTTGGTTTGTGTGTTTTTAATTTCTACAGGTATGATGCTTTTTGTTTTGGTCAGAGCGCGTTTGATAGCGCTCTGAGGGGGGATGTGATGTATAATTTGATATCTTATGACTTATAACAAAGGTCATATGGTTATGACTCTGGTGTAGATTAGGGGTCCAGGAAGGAAGCTAGGCCTGGGAAGATCACACCCCGTGAGATCTCACGCAGAGAGACCCATTGTCTTTATAAATCACTCAAGGAAACCCATTGTTTATATGAGTAAATCTTAATCACTCACTGTCGGTTGAGTTTATTTCAGGTACAGAATTTACATACAAGTCTTAGAAATGGCTTGTGTAAACAAAGCCTTCGTTCCTGTTGGAGACAGTGTCTTATCTTAAAAGTAATGTAGTCTCAAAACTGTAGTCTAGAATTATATTTATGCTCAATTTGTTATACCTATTTATACCTTCTATCCTTTTCATTACTTAGTTTCATATTCCGTTTGTTTAAGACTGAACTATAAAGTTAGTTGAATGTATGACATTACAGAGCTATTCTATTTCTTATCATTTGTAAATATATAACCTATTTTGAATTAGTCTTTAAAGTAAGATTCGGTTAACTTGTGTTTTATCCTTTAATTGGTAGAGTTTATTATGAGTCAGTAACAGTTCAAATGTATTTCTTTGACATTTCATTCTTATAGTTACATGTTTTAATAAGGTTCTGTATACATAAATATTATAGATATTTAACTAGTCTTATTAATATAAAGGTACAGTTAGCTGGCCACATGAGCAACATGCATTATGTCCCGCCTACTCTCACAGGCTATCCTGTGACGGCAACAAGTTTGATTGGCTCCCATAGAGAGGAGGCAGCCTGTTTGAAATCTGAGGCGGGACTTCTGAAGTGGATATAATGTAATTTTGTAACCTACTTGAATTGTGCTCACACTGTGTAAGTCAAATTCGAAGAGACTTTAAGCTGTGTGACTCCTGGGGCCTTTGTTCCCTGTTTGTAAACTGAGAGTACTTTGGTCAAATAAAACTTTGATACCTGCAAACCGACTGAAACCTCCGGCTGGGATTCCTTCAGAGAAACACCATCGATTGATACCCACTACACAGAGAACTTGTCCGAAAATATACGTCAGTCTCTCTCCGGTGTGGATACGCTCATGTGCCTTCAGCTTCGATGACTGAATGAAACGCTTGTCACAATGTTTACAGTGGAATGGTTTCTCTCCGGTGTGGACACTCTGGTGTGTCTTTAGGTGTTCTGACAGAGTGAAACGCTTGTTACACAGTTTACAGTGGAATCTCTTTTCTCCGGTGTGGAGGCGTTGGTGTCTCTTAAGGGAACCTGACTCGCTGAAACTCTTTTCACAATTGTTACAGTGGAAAGGTTTTTCTCCGGTGTGGACGCGCTGATGTTTCATCAGGTCAGATGACTGAATAAAGCTCTTGTCACAGTGATTACAGTGGAAAGGTTTCTCTCCGCCTGGTTGAGTTAAAGTCTTGGCAAACGGTTGATGACATTCATCAGTGCCTCCTTGTTCCTGGCTGGTTGTAGAGCTGTTGATTTGCTGACAGGCTGCTGAGGTGATCTGTCCATTCCTCAGCATTTGGAAGTAGAGGTCACTGTGTCTTCTCCTGATGTGTTTATGAAGGAAGACCTGAGATGTGAAGGAGTATGTACACTCAGAACAGGAGAAGAACTGAGTCTGGGATGACTGGGATCTCGCTCCTGAGATAGATGGTGGAGGGGGGGGGGGGGGGGGGGGGGGTAGCGATAGAGGGGAGCGAAAGAGGAGAGAGGCATGTTAGAACTGGTGAGTCTTGAAGGCTTCCATCATCAAACAACTCCGTTTGTTAGGAGCATTACGGCTTCCCTGTTAATATTTCTGATTTAATTGTATTTTTTCATCAACCTATGCAACCTGCAACTGCAGTTTCCCCCACACATGTAAGTTATCTCCCTGTGTTAAACCATTCAGGACAGGAACCCATTTTGGTGTTTTAAGCATTGGGTTATACTTTAGCTATTGACAAATAACAGATCTACAATCTCAGTCTGTCCGTCTCTCTCTCTCTCTCTCTCTCTCTCTCTCTCTCTCTCTCTCGCTCATATGTACACTTACACACACACACATACAAACACACACACGCAATCACACACCGAGACAAACAAACACACGCACGCACGCAAAAGTTTCCCGTTCCATTCGCCGTGCCAGCAGGCAGCAGCAGAGGAGGTGGGTTGCCGTACAACTTACTTTGAGACTAGAGAGACGTACTTTTCTTTGTGCTCGAGCAACTCACTGTCTCCACAAAGGTGAAGTAATCCATTTGAACACGCTATGACTGTCAGACAGTAAACAAATACAACCGCCGCGCGTCACCACACACAACACACACACACACACACACACACACACACACACATGTGTACACAGTACACACACACACACACACACACACACACACACACACACACTCACTCACTAACTCCTCGGCTCCTCCACCCTCTCTCCCACACGTATCCCCGCACTTGTCTCACAATGCAGGCAATCTGCATACAGAAAGTATGAAAAATAACGGAAGAATAACGGCGTAACGCACCATGCAGTAACGGTAACCAAGTACTGAATGTAAAAAATAAATTGTTACAGCAAGAGTTACTGCCGAAAATAGCGGTGTTACATAAACGTGTTACTTGTAACGTGTTACGTCCCAAGACTGACACTGACTGACCTTCCCTGGTCTCCTCCCAATCATCACTGTCTTCAGTGACTTCGGTATCAGATTCAAGTTCAACTTCAACTTCAGAGCAGTGTGAACAGATGTCATCGTCTTCTTCATTTTTCACTGTTGGTAATGTCAACATTGACCCCTCAGGCTCCTCTGGTCTTTGAAGTATCTCCTCCTCTTCTTCTTTCATTTGTGGAGGCTCTGGTTCCTCCTGGCGCAGACTGAGGCTCCTCTCCTGTCCAGGAGAAACCTCCTCTTTACACACAACCATGTGCAGGATGTCTTAGGAGCAGAAATGAAAGTCAACATTGGATTCCTCAAGTGTAAAAAAAACATTTCCATCCTTCATGTTCCACGTACAAAACACGGTATCAACTGCTTAATGTGTGTTCCCAACGAAAGATAAAAATACTTTCTAGTCTCTTGAATCTCATCATTTTGGTCACTGGGTGTTGCGATGGGACAAAAGTGTTCAACTAATTGCCTCTTCAAGCTGTCAATCATACAATCATCTACATATTTTATATTTATACGATTATTTAACAGGGACAATAAAAAAAAAACGCTTTGCTACCTTGAGGTTGCCGGCTGCTGATTCCCTTGTGGTTATATTAGTGGGCCTACCTGGATTTTTTGTTGCATACTTGGCTCCCCTAGGCCAGGTATCTAACAGTATAATATGTGACCATACCATTAACAACCTATAGAAGGCAAAACATTCAAAATGTCATCATGCTTTATGCAGCATGTCAAACTATGGGGTTTCCATGATGCTGAATCCATTCCAAGCATTAGTTTTGCAAAATAAAAACACTCATTGGGCTAAAAATGGCCATAGCCACAACCCAAATGTCACATTTGTGATGACGATATGGCAGTTTTTAGCCCAAGGAGTGTTTTTGGTGCAAAACTAATGATTGGAATGGATTCAGCATCATGAAAGCCCCCTAGTTTGACACATCACATGCTACTTGTTTCCCTTATAGGTTGTTAATGGTACAGTAAATTGTCATTGATTAATTGTTCACACTATCGGCTGTTTGTAAACTGCAGGAGAATTCTTCTCTATTGCAATGCTACTGCTAATCACAAAGGCATGTTTAACTATGCTGCTAAACTAAAACTAAACTAAATTAATCTCAAAAGTAATCTATAGAATAATCACTTTGTAAATCTTAGCTTTGTTTCAGAAATACATCAATCAGTTTTGAGCTTCCATCACTGCACATTGATGCACAGGTCTGGTCACATCGGATTCATATAATTCAAATAAAGGATATGCCAACGATGTTACAGGATGCAACATACATGTAATATAGATTGTAAACCATTATAATTTTCAAACTATGTGAAAATATCGATATTTCTACATTCACAATGCATGATGAATTCAGATGTCAGAAGATCTTTCATATAGCAAAAATATTTAATGAAGTCATTTTGATTGATTAAAAACTCCATTAACAGTTTGCAAAAACAGATTCATACAAAAGAATGCTAAAAGGATAACCCAATAAGCCCAGGGCTTGTTTCCATTGAGGTCCTGTGTATTCATTTCATGATGACAATATTCAAAACATCATGTAATAAAAAAGGATATTGTACAGTAAACATTTGGGGGGTAAGGTTTTTACAGCGGAAAATCGCAGCCACCTGTGTGTGCTTGGAGAAGAGAATAATGTAATACAGTTCAGAGTTAAGTTATTATACCAGAATGTTCTAGTAAACAGGAAAATTGTTCTGTAAGATTGATTGTTAATGGATGAATTGCACTGGGTCAGGTTGACAGAATGGTGTAACTTATGAGATGCCATATTACTGGGTCATATTATTGTTTGTGCCAAGACAATAGCAGTATTAAAATCCATAATGTTTCAGATTTTCTTTATCCACTTCCCTACCAACATAAAATATATTTATTATTATATTATAGTTATTCTTATTTTATTTTGGCAGGGGGCAGGGCCATTGAACAAGAGGTTAAATATTTATTTAATGGTGATTTATTTGTTATTTACTATAGTCCTACTAGACCCCAGGAAATTACATTTAGCCACAAAAGATCACAGGATCTACTGAATGTTAAGGGGGATACGGGGGATGCCATACCGTGTCATAGGCTCAATATGTAATTTTGTCACCTCCCCCTTCACATTCAGTAAATAAATTGTAATTGTCTGTGCCTAGATGTAATTTCCTGTGGTCTAGTAGGGCTATGGTACATAATAATAATAATAAAGAAATTGCCGAAAACAATTGTAACAAAAATACATTGTATACCACTTGTTCGAATGCCCCGCCCCCTGTCAAAAATAGCTAAAACGAAAGAAAACGGCAAATGAAAAAATAAATAACACGCATTCTTTACTTTCTCTAATATCAACCTAAAACATGAACCCTTGGTGAATAAACTGGTGACCTTTTAGATTACAACAACTGAAGGTCTTTCTCCAGTGTGGACACGCTGGTGCTTCTTCAGGGAACCTGACTCGGTGAAACTCTTGTCACAATGTTTACAGTGAAAAGGCTTTTCTCCAGTGTGGACACGGTGGTGTTTCTCCACGGATACCAACTGACTGAAACTCTTGTCACAAAATTTACAGTTGAAATGTTTTTCTCCAGTGTGAACCTGCTGGTGTCTTTTCAGGACAGATGACTGACTGAAACTCTTGTCGCAAAGTTTACAGTGGAAAGGTCTTTCTCCAGTGTGGACACGCTGGTGTACCTTGAAGGAACCTGACATGCTGAAACTCTTGTCACAATGTTTACACTGGTAAGGTTTTTCTCCAGTGTGGACACGCTGGTGTCTCTTGAAGGAACCCGACTCACTGAAACTTTTGTCACAATGTTTACAGTGAAAAGGTTTTTCTCCAGTGTGGACACGCAGGTGTGTCTTGACGGAACCTGACTGACTGAAACTCTTGTTACAATGTTTACACTGGAAAGGTTTTTCTCCAGTGTGGACACGCTGGTGCTTATTCAGGGATCCTAATTGGCTGAAACTCTTGTCACAATGTTCACAGTGGAAAGGTTTTTCTCCAGTGTGGACATGCTGGTGAGTCTTCAGCTGAGATGACTGCTTGAAACTCTTCTCACACAGTTTACACTGGAAAGGTTTTTCTCCAGTGTGGACACCCCCACTTGTCTCCCCCCAATCATCACCGTCTTCAATGACTTCAGTGTCAGATTCAAGCTCAACTTCAACTTCAGAGCAGTGTGAAGAGATGTCTTCATCGTCATCTTCACTTTTCACTGCTAGTAATATCAACGCTGACGCATCAGGCTCCTCCGGTCCTTGAAGTATCTCCTCCTGCTCCTCTTTGATGTACAGGACGTCTAGTAGCAGAAAAATAACATGATAGATGTTAGAAATGCCACACTGACCTTACCCAAGTGTGTGTATTGACAGGTCACACTGACCTGAAAGGGTTACTAGGCAAATATGTGTGTGTACAAACACACTCCCCCCTCCCCCTCCGGCAGGCATCAAACACTTTCACTCACACTGTCACAACAGAATGTTGTATAGCTGATGCATGAGACTTGTTGACTGTTGCAAGCTCGCAATTCATTTCCAATTGTCGAAACACAGCCGAAAGCCGTACAACAGCATCAAACAAAAATGTTGTGTCAAACCACGTGACTTCCATTGGAAATGCATTGGGGCGGCCATGACACTTACATCTTGTTTACATCTACCATGCAACATTGTTGTATGCCAGATGTATAGGCGTGAGTGAGGCCTTTCACTGACTAGAGAGCACTAAGGAGCGCAGAACCAGTTTGACATTATCATGGCCCCTGCAAGGGATGAATGTCAACATAAACAGTGGAAATGTTAACATAAACGGTGCGACAAAACCAAAATAGAGCCAGAGGGATGTGTCTTTCTGCAAGGAAACACACCAGTACAATACTATACTGTCTGATAAAGGGAAATGAGGGCTAACACATGTATATACATATCCAACTATTAGTTATACAAATGTGTATCTGTCTATCTGTCATACCTCTTCCGTAGCACTGCGCAAGACCGCTGCTCGCCTAGGGATCGATCCATCTTCAAATGCGACGGCGCACCTCGCGCAACAATGCCCTGTGCTCTCGCCTTAATGTGCGCTGCTTACAAACACCGAACATGTCCTTAATTTTACTTAAGTTTTCGCCAACATCACCTCCTAGCATCGCCCCACCATTTTATTCCTCCGATTGCCCATCACGTGTCACACAGTGAAATGCATGTTGGGATACAGATGCATGTCGGGAAGCAAGTAGCTAATATTGGGTCACAGTTTTCTGTGCAACATCGCCATCATGTTATCAACAGCTAATTCTGCTACACCACCACACACACTACCCTATAGAATTCCGCTGCACCGCACCGCCATTTTACACAGAGCTGCGATTGGCTAGCCCGATCACATGCCGATCCCCGCGACAAACAGAGCTCATGACACGCACGTATACATGCACTCTGCAGTGCGTATCTCTGTGAGACAGTTATCTGTGCAACATCGCAACAAATTTCAGTAGCACCGAAGAGCCTACTTTAGGACGGTACGCCCCCCCCCCCCGAACCTCAAATGACGTCAAATTGTAGGCTCTACAGCGCCAAACCGACTTTTATTCGGCTCTAAAATAGGAGTATGAATCAGCCCTTACTCACTGTGTGCTACAGAATTCTTTATTTTTGCTGTGCGTGGATGGATGCACAAAGGTATGTTTTCTAGACTAGACATTGCTTATTTGTAGTTTCGTATGTGTAGTTTATTATTAGATTTGTTTGTATGTATGCATTGTTTGTTTTGCCATAATAATGTGAATCTTATGTTAGATAGAACATTTACATAATTTTACAGCCTTTTTGTATGAACTTACATAACCTGGTTTAGATTGTCCATATCTTTAGTTAGTCATTATATTTGTTGCACTTCGGACCACGGCTGTAATACATCCTTTCAACTGCGAAAGTCTTCTTTCAGTGTCCATCTGTGTGAGGTGTGACTCACCTCCATACCCTAAACCACATTCCATGGAGACCCCGTCTCTTTTTCAAAAATGTTATAAAATACAATACGATTTGGTTGTATTAAAGGGGAGATAGAATCGAGTTTTCCAAACTTTTTGTAGGGAGTTCATGTATGCAAACAGTACCTAAGTCTACCGTAATAAAAAAACGGTAGACTTAGGTAAAAATTCACCAACCACCGACTAAAATATATATATATAATTTACAATCCAGTTGTCAAATGGATGAATCCGACATTTCCTACGTTAACAACATTAACGTGTGAAGGGCGAAGTGAGGGAGAAGCAAACAATCGCTTCAGTTTAGATTTTCCAGCAGGACTGAATAGTACTGAAGCAACAAAACGTTTCATTCGCACTGAAAAAATATTGTATCTTTCGGTGGGAACACAACAAACTTTTAGAATGACCAAAACAAGTAAAGTTACCATCTACAGGTTATTGCTGGTGTAAATGCATATATTTCTAGCTGTTACCGCATCTATTTATGTATGCAAACAGTACATAATTATACCGTAATAAAGTGTGAAAATAAGAAACTTACCCCCAAGTGTCTGCAACTATTTTTAAACATAACCTACGTGCTATGTCACGCGATGAGGAAATGTTGCTGTTCTGTTTTTGTTCATTGCTTTGAAATGTTGTATTATGTGTATCTTAACGACACTGCAAATGAGAGTGACCTCAATGTCTTTCGAGAATAAATAAAGGTCTGTAAGTGAAGCGATATCAAAACATTATACTTCACACAAGGAAATGTTACCTCTGCAATGGTTAATAGGGATGCTAGGGTTCAAGAGGTGAAACTTACTGAAGTGTGGGTAGTCTTCAGGTTCCTCCTTAATAGAAATGCCCATGGCTGAGTCTGGAGAGTTCATCTTCACCTGCAGTCTGGACTGCACGCACTGCTCTGAAATGAAGGAATTGAATAAGGTGTCTTTTTTCTGAAAAACCTCATGTTTCTATATCAGTGGTTCTCAATATTTCATGTCAAGGACCCCCAAAAATATATGAAAATTGGCCGCTGACCCCCATCTGAAAATGTGTCGTTTCAGGGACCACCTCCCAGGAGCAAAAGATTTGAGTTAAAAACGTTTGCTCTGAAAGAGTATAATTATATTCGAAGCTTTGCACCACATGTTCATGATTTTTCAGGAATAGCAGACCTACAAGCTCGTAGCGTGCCATGAGCTTGTAGATCTGCTATTTTTGGTAGTTTGATAGTTTTGGCCCTGCTGGCCATTGGCTGGCCCAGACAACGAGGCGGGACTTCCCCCCTTCTTCTTTGTTGGTTTTTATTTTGACTCGAGTGGGTGGGGGATCCCGATCATAGACTGTAACGGTAGCCACGCCCCTCAGGACATACGTGACTTTATGGTCATTTTTTTAATAAATGGGACCATAATTTTCCAAGAAGAATATTATGACATTAGAAATGAGACTTTAAACTAGTGACTGGAAGCAGAAAGTATTCATGACCATGTTTATTAAGGTAATACAGTCTAGGTGAAGTTGGGCCCAAATACATGGATCTCTATGGAGCTATGGGGTTTTTTGGGCCCAATGACAGCACAACAGGCCATTATATGAAATTTCAGGAAATCCCGATTTCCTTAGTGGCTTCACAGAATATCTGTCTGACTGCCCCCCTGGTGCAAGTGGAGAGTTTGTCCAAAAGATGGCGCCAGAGGAAAGGCCATTTTGGCATCAAATGAGTAGGATTCATCTCTGCAGCATTAAAAGATGCAAATGAATATTATTTGTATCTTGTTAAATAGCTCTCTTTTCGGATAGTAATTCCTTCAAGTCTCACGTCTTCCTCAATTGCTACAACAACAAAAATAAAACAATATTTTTGTTTTAATCAAAACATAATTTACAGCACCTATAACCGTATATATTACACACTATGCAGCTGTAAGGGGAAGAAAGACAAGAGACAGTGAAACGTACCGAGTTCTGGCTGGTCTTCAGGTTCTTCCTCCTGTTTCACTGAAATGGGCCTGGCTGGATCTGGAGAGTTCATCTGCACCTGCTGTCTGGAGTGGACTCCAGAGTCTGGAATAAAACCATTTAAATCTTAAATCTTTAGGATTTATTAAGAAGAGAAACTCCTCTTGTTTGCAGCACAGCACGAAAACATTAACTGTATGTCATATTTGGTACATATATGTTCCACCCACGGTACTTTCAATTTGATGAGATTTTGGAGTAGATTGGAATTACAGGAAGACCAGATAATTGTGTTTAGAATATGAATTAGTGCTGCAGTAGCGGGCTACCTCTGACTCACCCACCAAAGGGATTAGTTATTTCTGCAGTACCTATGCTATGACCTATAGTACCAACCCAGGCAAACACTTAAGGCTCATACATACTCCAGTTTGTGGAGATAGGCTTGGCTATCACCGTTTTATGTGATTATGATAGCTTATCTCATAAAACGGTGAGGCCATCATACTCGCGGTGATGTCCTTAAGGATTGACCCGCCTCCATCATGGTTTACCCATCTTCTAGACCAATCAGTGAACGGGGTGATAGCTCCAGAGTGAAAAGACTTGTCTGATAGTAAAAACAGACTCTGGGGCTGTCCGCGGTGATAGCTGATCATCACCGCGACTGACGTAATGGTGTAGTTTTCCAACCCTTTAAAAACTACACCGCGGTGATAGCCTATCACCTATCAGCCTATAAAATGTACATTTTTGCAAAGTTACAGAAAATGTAACCGAGGGTCCCTGTCCCGGAAAGGGGCTAGCACGCAGACAGGTCCATTATGCTCTAATGCCGAATGACCAACGGCATTGCAACGGCATTTAAGAGCTATGGACCAGAGCTAGCAGACAGGCACATACAGAGATCTCCATTATACAGTAGGCTATGGGCAGTTGGGCACAAAAGGGACACAGACAGATAGTTAAAACGGGTGCTATGACAACGGGTATTATTAGGTTTGCAATGCATACTACAACAAAAAATAATGTATTGCACAGCACTGCTGCTGCTGCTGCTACGGAGCTAGAAGACCCCTGCCCTTGAATGGCTCTGAACATGTACAATTTACAAATGCAAAATCTAATGTGCTTACCCTGCTGTCCCACTTGTCCGGTTGCCTTGCGGAAAGCGTTTAAGGTCCGTAGTTAGTTTAGTTAAAAAGTGTTTTAAATCCAATCTTTCATACATACATCTTGAATCTTTCCTCGGTTGCAACTGCGCAACGTTTTAGTTTTCTTTGTATTTGAAAGTGTCAACCCCCATTGACATGGTCTACAGCCAGTCAGTGTATGGAATATGCAATCAACCATAGAGTTATAAAGGAGCAGTCAGCTGTGTCAACCAACACCAGAGTAAATAATAAAAGCTTATAACACATCACCATGTTGTTTTCACAACTGCATTGTGGGTAACTATGTTCTTCTTCTGACCAGTTTGTGTAGAAGCCAGTTGGCGTATTGCTGCCCCCCAATGTTGGTCACGGATACTGTCCGTTATACAGTCGATTGATTGATTGATTGATTGATTGATTGATTGATTGATTGATTGATTGATTGATTGATTGATTGTCATTAAGTCAATACAAAAACGATCCATGATAAAGCATTACCATTTTCAATTCAACAGAACATTTTGAGACGTACAAATATACACTTATACACAATATACACAAAAAAGGAAGAAAAAAAATCATCATATAAAGAAACGTAAGGGAAAAAACATGTACAGGATGGGGAGAAAGGGGTGCGTGGGGGGGGAGCTCAGTCAATACCGTTTGTTACCACCAGGAGGTCGATGGTACAATGTAGTAGACCTATACCAATCGAAGGCTATAGGACGAGTCTGATTTCTCCCGACTCGTGAGCGCAACCACACTTGAAATTTCCCAGAAGTGTGCCTTTCTTCTAGTTCACAATTAGTGTGGTTCCACCATGGCCCCAGTGGCCCCTATGTGAGGCCATGTGGGATCACGTGGGTCTATATACATCATTCATCATCATACACCATCCTTGATCATACGTATAGTGAGCTACTCAAACCCATACACCCTCAACGTGCATGTAATTGTACAGTACATTTTAAGTTGCCTTCTCAAACAACTGAGAACTAGTCACCACAGCACAACGCACCTATAGCCAGGTTTGATAGACTACCATATTTGGGCACGGCTTGTGACATCACGATACAGTACATGATAACTGATCAGGGACCTCTAAATATCATTCAGGCAACAGATAGGCTATAGTCTTAATTAAACTTAATTTATGTATGTTAGAAAGAAATAGAGAAATCTCAACTTTACCCCACAACGGCAAAGTATACTAACGGTACTACTGTCTGTAAGTATAGTACCGTTCTTACATATCTACATGAACTTCACGGAAGACAAAAGAAGCGACGGCGATGTGGACTTTAATCAAGAGGTTAACCAAGAGGTTCAGTGGCTGGCTCCGGAAGAGCGACGGGCACAGGTCATGGAGGCGCTGGCAAACCACCTGGACTCGCTGCAAGCTTCTCCACCGGCCAACAGGCATGCAATCAACTCTCTGCCACACATTACTATCCAGGATGCTTTGAAAGACTCCTCCTGTCCAATCTGCTGTAGTAAATGCATTCAAGGGGAGGTGTACACACGTTTACCTTGTAGCCATGGCTTCCACAGACAGTGCGTCGCCTTTTGGCTTCAAAGGTCTGGCTCGTGCCCTGTGTGTCACCGTGTCTTGACCTCTATGGTCTTGACTCCGCCCAAGCGTCGTCGCTCTAAGCGCTATGTCCGCCCACTGCGCCCAGAACGAGAATTTTAGTTTGCAGCAGAGCTGTTCTGTGAATCTCAGCGACTCCCATTGAAAATGAATTGCGAGCTGCTCTGCTCTCCCCCCGGAACAGAGTGAACGATTTCATCTTAATAGTGTGATTGGCGCCTTAGAGAGATGGCCAGTGTGTGTGTGTTTTGGTTTTTTTCCCCAGGGGCTGGACTAACAGTACAGAAATCAGTTACATTTTATAATATGGATGTCAATTATTTTCATCAACACATCATGCTTTGTATATCAATTATTCGTTGTACGTAGGTGCAAGCCTTATGGAAACCATAGGAAAAGGCAAACAGGTGCTTCTTTCATGGATATTTTGTGGTTATCTTGATCTATATGCCTTCTGTTTTTTTATGCCAGCAGCCCCAGCTGTCCCCCTGAGCTGGGAAATTTGGTGGGCTATAGGCCTAAAATATTGTCTGTATACATTCATGAATACTCAATGCTGACTGGCCGTCAGCGTTGAGCATCTTTTTTAGGGGCACTAGCCCCTCCAACGTCTGGCTTTCAGACATCATGTCATGTGGCAGACTTTTTATGTTTCCTTTAAACCCATTTTGGGCGGGAACCCCTTTTGGTGTTTTACACATTATGTTATAATTTAGCTATTGAAAAATAGCAGATCTACAGGTCTGCTATTTTAGACAAATCGTGAAAATGAACGTTTTTAACTAAAATCTTTGCTTCTGGGGGGGGGGGGTTCCTGGAACAACATATTTTCTGATGGGGGTCAGAGGCCAATTACATAATAATTGTTGGGGTCCTTGACATGAAATATTGAGCACCACTGATATAGAAACATGAGGTTTTTCAGAAAAAAGACATTTTTAAAATTTCGACGTCAGGCCTAAATGGGCTAAGCAGCCCCCACTTTTCTGCATGCCCCCTGCATGTGACATCATGTGGCAGGCTGGCAGCCACGTGGGCATCCCTCTTTACACGAGGGTGATTCACAAGAGTGTGATACCTAAGATGGTGGCGGTGTTCACAGCTGAGATGGGTTAGGAGTAGACAGGTCAGGTTTAGGGGTTATGTTTATGTAGACTTTATTTAAACTTTTTCCCATTGCTTCCTTGACAGATGATCACACACACACACACACACACAAACGCACATGCGCGCTCGCACGCGTGCACAAGACATAGTATAGCACAGTAGCTCAACAGACACAAATTGACAATCATACGATTTGATGTAATTTAATGCAACTATTTTGAACATTAACAGTTGCAGGGGTATAGCACACTCTCTCTCTCTCACACACACACATACACACACACACACACACACACACACACACACACACACACACACACACACACACACACACACACACACACGTTAAATAGATTAAACTTTTAAACAAAAAACAACCAATACAGAACAGGCAAGATTTGCCACACAGTCACATATTCTTTGATTTTGAAAATATAACAATTCTTAAGCAACCTATACAAATCGAGAAATAAATTACACATTAAGTGCTGTCTTGTTTTTTTTTAAGTGCTTTAGTCTTCCAATGAAGAAGTAAAAAATTGTCCACTTAAAACGCAAAGGCAAAAGGAGAAACCTAATGCATTTGTTCATGTGTTAGTATACACAGTCATTTGTACTAGTCATTTTGCAAGCATATAGAATCAGGGGCGCTCATCACTGAGGTCTGCAGACTGAAATGTTGCTTGTTAAGATATCACCCAATGCGCATAATATCAGGGGTGCCCACACTTTTTTGACTTGAGAGCCACTTTCAAAATGACCAGCTCAACAAGATCTACCCACCAAAAAGCGTGGCGTCGCTGGCGAATAGCGTCACTGGCGAATAGCGTCGCTGGCGTTACATACAGCGAGACATAACACAAAGACACTTGTAATAGAGGGGAAAATGGAATTGGTAGGGTGTTTCTTTGCATGTAACTTTGTAATGCTACTGACGTTGTGGGTTTGAGCTGACAATGAAGTCACCATAATTCAAGTGTCAGATTCCCAAAAGTAAAAGTAATATAAATTAAATATATTTTTGGACCATGCCATGCTGTGATCTACCTGCACAGCCTTTGTTATACTGGTAGATCGTGATCTACCTTTTGGGCACCCCATATTTTTTTGAGAACCACTGGTAGGGCCTATAGTATAGGCCTATAGTATAGGCCCTACCTCTAAAAAAAAATAATCAAATCAATATATATTTGTCAATGGACCCCTTAAATGTGTTGTGCAAGATGTTTATGAAAATGCTTCAAACATATTCAAAATGTTTCATCTAAGCTATAGTCTGCGCCATGTGGCTTCATGGCATGTTGTTTTCAATTTCCAAGGAGTCAATGTATAGGGTTAAAGTGCTTAAAGTGGTTTCTATCCTTCCCCACCTCTGTCACCCAGGTGGATCAAGAGCACATTGCACTGCATGCCTGGCTGACATCTCACAGTGGATGTCTTCCAACCACCTTAAGCTGAAGACAAGACAAGACTGAGCTTCTCTTCTTCCCAGTTAAGTCCTGCTCTACGCGGGAGCTAACTATATCTCCTTAGACAACGCCCTGGTAACGTCTGTCCCGACAGCCAGGAACCTTGGTGTTGTCCTGGACAGTCAGCAGCTCGTTCAAAACACACATCACAACTGTCACTCGATCCTGTAGGTTTACACTCTGTAACATACGACGAATTATTTGACCGTTCCTCACCCCAGGAGTCAGCCCAGCTCCTAATCCAGATTCCAGACAACAGTCTTGTCAAAACTTGACTATTGTAACTCCCTCCTTACTGGCCTTCTGGCATGTGCACATGTGCACCTCTCCAACTGATCCAAAATGCCGCAGCTCACTTGGTCTTCAACCAGCCAAAATTCCCTTCTCCGCTCCCTCCATTGGCTCCCGGTCGCTGCCCGCACAGAATACAAAACTCTGATGCTGGCATTGAAAGCAACCAAAGGCATGGCTCCCCCATATCTTACAAGTATGATCGAACCCACGCACTCAGATCAGCCAACGCAGGGAAGCTGCCTTCACTAAAAACGCCGGGATGATAGAATTTTAAACAGACTTATATCATTTTATGTATAGTCATAGCACTTTATATAGTACATTATGTTAGTATAATATAGTATAGAATGTCGTTTATATAGTTTCATAATATAGATACTCCACTGTTACGTTCTTAGCTTACGCATGTTTCATGATAACTACTTTTTATATATGTGATGTATGTGTGATATCTATGCCATGCTTTTTTTTGTTATTGCTTAATGTAAATCGCTCTGGATTAAGAGCGTCTGCTAAATGCTTAAATTGTAAATTGTAAACTGATTTTGATGCTATATGAACTAATTTAGCTGGGAAGACCCCTGGGGGTCCCTGGACCCCACTTTGAGAACCACTGTCCAACACCCTCAATTCTGTTTTCATTGTTGGGGAATTGCTACATCACACTGAGGTTCAGACATCAATCAGAACCACATCACATGACACAAAGGCAAGATAGAGATGACTTTTTCAATCAATCACTGCTGCCAACTGTAAGTCGATTAGGAGAATATAAACTGCAAGCGTCTCTGAAAAAGAACATACTATGACTGACACGTGTATTAACCAGTGATTAACCTTGATTATTAATCCTCAATAATGCCTCGTTGGGTGTATAAAAGACACCCAAAAAGCAGTTGATGGCTGTTTAGAACCTTGCACATTATTTATTGTCTAAAGGCTTCACTCACACTGTCACAACAGAATGTTGTATAGCTGATGCATGAGACTTGTTGACTGTTGCAAGCTCGCAATTCATTTCCAATGGGAGTCACGTGGTTTGAAGAGACAAACGTGTTGTATGAGGGGGAGGGCCGGGGGCAGTCGAAACGCATACAACATAGCAGCTTGTAGGCAAAAATGTTCAAACCATGTGACTTCCATTGGAAATGCATTGTGGCGGCCATGACACTTACATCTTGCTTACATCTACCATGCAACAATCCTAACTTATTTTGAAGTTGAGTTGCATCGTGCAAATATTTGAAATTATAGAGAAGATAATCTCTTCTCTATGATTTCAAATACACGCAAAATCATTTAGCAACACAGACACTACCAGCTATTATTAAGAATGACTGTGATCGGCTAAACGAACCATGTATGGCTGCATGTATGCATGTATGCATTTCCTCCATCCTATCTGTGCAATGCACCAGTACAATAGTTTTCTTTCTATTTCGTTTTCATTGCGGTCTCCGTGTCAAAACCCCCGTCGAGCATGGATTCCACTGCAGTAGTGTGCGTCACTTTCCAGCCACAAAACGGGAGCGCCTCCGCGATTGTCTGTAGGGGGTATTTCTGATGCCAAATCTCCCCCTCTTACCTTGTGGTGTGAGCCCAGCTTAGACCAAATATCAGTCATCAAATCATTCATTTCATCACATCTTTCATTGATGTTAATTGCTCTTCATATTCAGATAGTGTGAACTTCTACTGATTCCAAACAAAATAAATCCAGAACGGTTGAACAGGATCACCATGTTGTCCCAAGTGCTCATTGGAGTTGTGGTCCTCTGTGTATTGTTCACTTCACGGGCACCAGCTAGTGAAAGGGTACAGCATACAGTGGACAGTCTTGAACCTGTACAAGAGCACATGGAGAATTCAGGTACGGAGTCTTTATTTGAGCAACTTCAACCCTAGCATCCCTATTCTGGGCGGAACAGTCACCAAAACGAACTGATTTAATTGCAAGCTCACAATGTGTTGCTTTGCGACGCATTGTGAGCTTGCAGACCGCCTATTTTGGGCTAAGATATTTGCAGTCCAGTATTAGGGCCCATGGGAATACGGTCCTGTAAGTATACAGGATTTAATGGTACACCAGCTTATTATGCTAATTATGAAAATTGCCCAACATAATATGTTGGGCGATGCTCACTTGCATATTATGCAAGTTAGCATAAAGCAGTTTCTAAATGCTGGGGACCCATACTCAACATTTCTAACATAAAACTTGTTGGAAGGGTGGGTGGTGACTGGTGAGGACTAACCTGGACGGGTCTTCCTCTCTGGAGAATATCCCCTTCATTTCAATACTGTTCAGCTTGTTCTCAAACATCCCATAGCTCAATGTCACCTGCAGGGACAAATGGGAAAACAAGTCATTTTCATAATAATCATCACAACAATCAGACCAAATCAGAATTTGCTGTCAAAATGAACTCTGTTATCAGACCTGTGCTGCTACGTTGCTGGTGCTGATGAGCAGCAGGTTCTCCAGGTGAGAGTGGAACAGAGGACAATGGACCAGGGACACTCCCAGACGCTTCTCCACTATGAAGCCCACCGTGCAGTCGTCTGGAAGACGGATCGCTGCTGACGT
>NC_137864.1:4904722-4917222 GCF_963924005.1 Protomyctophum bolini | reverse complement strand
GAAAAGATCAGCCTACAGTGAATAGTGCGTATATATATATATATATATACAGTATATTGTAACGTTTAGTAGCCTACCCTGAGCTGGAATCGAACCCCGATCTTCAACTCAGTAGACCAGGCAAGCAACAAGCCACGCCAAGAGAGTTATACGGCTGGGTCTTTTTGCAGGTTTGTTACACTATATATGTGAGACTTGTCTGATCAAGGAGCATTGCATCAAACAGGATGGCTGGCCTACCTCTGGATGAGACGTCCAGGTCGTCTGTGTCCGTGAAAATGAACGTCTGTAAGGAAATAAATAGGACAGGAGGAGTCAGGTAGGTTGAAATACTGTACTTAGTTTAGACAGTTTATGGTTTAGACTAGTCATTGCTTAGACCAGTCATTAGTCCTACAACTACAACCTATCTCAAACCCTCACCCTAAACCTAACCTCCCACGGGGCAGCACACCTGAACCTAACTTTAACCCGTGTCTAACCAATGACCCGTCTAAGTATGCACCCCACCCCGGGTGGCTCTCAGAAGCACACACACACACACACACACACACACACACACACACACACACACACACACACACAATGACACAAACAATATAGTTCGGAATGGAAGAAATTCAATCTGATTAGAACAAGATGGGTCTCTACACACAATCACTGCTGACACACACAGACAGTCAAAATGCTCACTGTGATTGGAGGAGTACCACAGGCAAGTAAAAGTAGCTATAAATCTTTCAAAAATATGTCAAACCCTTTCAAAAACAGCCGATCTGCAAGGAACACCTTGTGATCTGATCTTGTAGCTCAAGTAGGCTACATATTCCCATTTGGGGTACGTAGTCTTAAAACTCACCTCTTCAGACTCTATACCTCCCCACTCGGGAGGCATACTTTGGTTAGACATAGCATGGGTTAGACATAGCATTGGTTAGACATAGCATTGGTTAGACATAGCATTGGTCCGACTGCATTAAGGTTGGTGAGGGGTGCGTTAAGATGACCGGATTAAGGTTGGTGAGGGGTGCATTAAAACGACCGGATTAAGGTTGGTGAGGGGTGCGTTAAGGGTAGGGTTAAGGTTATAGCTGTAGGTGTGCTGCCCCGTGGGAGGTTATCATTAGGGTGACGGTTTGAGATATCGGACCAATGGTATGTCTTTGCCTATTTTTGATAGAGGGGGACACTAAAAATAAGGACAGACAGAGAGTAAAGAATCTCAGACCAAGGGAGTAGGTAGTCTACTACTGACCCCTACTGACAACACTTTGATACAACGGTCCCTGACTGGGACTCTAATAAGGCCCAAACCACACCAGCTGCAACTCCTTGCAACTACGCAACTCCTTGCAACAAAACAAACCACACCAATGCAACTTGGCGACCCTCTGGTGTGGTTATAGGGCTTTAAATGCTACCACCCTGCGCCCCTCTCCTATACTCTGTATGCTGATTGGCTACAAACTGACTGCGTTTGGTTTGGGTGATGGCCAAGTGTTAAGTTTACTTCTTGAATGTGCGGCCTTTCTGACCTGAGGTCTGACTACAGCCGCCAATCAACTTAATCAAGCAGACGGTGCTTGGAAGAACCAGTGCTGTTTTCAGCTGACCGTGAGCTTGGTGCTTGCTAGTTTAACCCATTCTGACCTGAGATCAGATTCATACGAGGTTTCCACTGGACACACACTGGTCTGATTAACCCATTCTGACCTGAGATCAGATTCTAAAAATGTCAGTCGTTCTTCGATTTTTCGAAAATAGCAGACCTACAAGCTCGTAGCGCGCCACTCGGTGGCGCGCTATGAGCTTGTAGATCTGCTATTTTTCAATAGCTAAAGCATAACATAATGCTAACACCAAAAGGGGTTCCCGTACAGAATGGGTTAAGCTTCAGCATTCAGGTCTTCTGAGACTCAGTGTTAAATTTGACAGCAAATTCTGATTTATTTTTGTCTTTTGCATAACAGTAATATCTAAGATATAGTAAATATCAAAATCTAATGCAGTGTTCATTTTGACAGAGATCATTTGCAGTTTGACGCATTTACTATGAAAACCTGCATCTCCCGTCCGTCTGTCCGTCCGTCCGTTAGTTAGTCACCCACGCCTCCATATATGGTCACGCCTCGTGACATCACGCCTTGTGACAAGCTCCATATGTCAATCTGACAAACCCTCTACTGGATAACCCATACATGGAGAAGACTGGATCATCACCTAGATCTGCATATATGGAGCCGGCCAGCAACTCTATACATCTGACCTCAAACCTCAAACCCTTAGATCTCCATATATGGAGCTGACCGGTTCTGACATTTCATATGTTGATCCTACCCCACCCGTCCTTCCTGTTCTGACATTCCATGTTGATCTGACCTCATCAAACCCTGTAACACTCAAGACATGCTCCATATATGGCCAGTGCAGAATTCATTCTATATGTTGATCTGAACCCCCATGCCAAAGCGCCAGCGCTCACCCATCAGTCTGCCGCCTGCCGTCACCCAGACGGATGCGAGGCCGCTTCTCGCCCTCAGGGCGTCTCAAGCCCGACACACACCGGCTGCGTCCCCCGCGCGGCGCCGCGCGGCGCACACAGCCACCCCCATTCTTTTCAATGAACCTAACGCACACCGGCTCCGTCCGCCGCGCGGAGCCGCGCCGCGCCGCCCGGCGCGCCGATAGAACACAGTTCTATTTTCCAGGCGGCGCCGCGCAGCAGACAGTCGCAGCCGGTGTGTGGTGGGCTTGAACTGGTCTTATACCAAATGAACACTGCTGGGACTTGTTTGAAAAGATCATGAATGTATGACAGACAGGAGTCATCAATATGTCTGTACGCCGATAAATGTGTCCATGGGTTATCTATACCTAGGGCTGTGTCAGTCGTGGGTTGCAGCCATCAGGACACAAGGAAGCTACGGGGGGAAATAGAGTTTGTACGATATACAGTGCATTCTTTTTTGGGGAGGAACTGAAAAAGAAAACGGGCAGTTTTGTCATGATCAAAAAAGCGTGTAAGAAAATAAAAAAAACTATTATTGGGACAGAGCCTGCTGGGCGTGTACATTATGTTAAGGATTCACAGCGATCAGCCCAGTGGTGTCTGGGATGAGCTGCTCAGAGATGGACAGATAGATGCATGGCTTCTATGTGGATCTCTGCCGTCATGGTGATGATGTCATATAGTGATGATGTCCTAGTGATGATGTCATAGTGTAGGCAAATCGACCAAAACTCGACGGCCTGCGCAAATCTGCATTTCCAGACTTGCACGGCAACAGTTTATGTTGTGTGTGATGTCAGACCTCAGCTCCTGGTCAGCCTACATAACATGTTGAATTGTCTTTAGACTTTCACTGCATCTCAAGGAGTTTTCCGAGTCTCAGCGTAAGTGAGTTAAGAGGAAGAGAGTCATATAGATAACAAAAGAGTAACCTAGAGCTCTCATTCTCATCACAGTCCATTTATAGCAGCATTTGATGATGGAAGGAAGGAGTGAGGCACAATATTTCCAGGCTCAGGTATCCTGTTCAGAATTTCCATTTGCCCGTGCCTCCACCTTCCTCCATGAACCCATGGAGAGGAGCCACAACAACCTCTACCGCCAAACACCGAGGAATGAACAGATCCCTTCAGCAGCCGGTCAGCAAATAAACTGCTCCGTAACCAGCCAGAAACAAAGAGACACAGATGAACCAAAATCTAACAGTCATCAACGGTTTACAAAACCTTTTGCCCTGTCGGGAGAAGTAAAGACAAATCAGCCAAGTTACACAGGAAAGAAAGTCCACATCTGTAAACAGTGTGACAAGAGTTTTAGTAGGTTAAGTCATCTGCGGTCACACCAGCGTATCCACACTGGAGAAAAACCATACCACTGTAAGCAGTGTGACAAGAGTTTCAGTCAGTCAAGTGATTTGAAGAAACACCAGCGTATCCACACTGGAGAAAAACCTTACCACTGTAAACAGTGTGACAAGAGATTCACAGAGTCAGGTAATCTGAAGCAACACCAGCGTCTCCACACTGGAGAAAAACCTTACTACTGTAAACAATGTGACAAGAGTTTCAGTCAGTTAGGTCATCTGAAAGCACACCTGCATCTCCACACTAGAGAAACCATACCACTGTAAACAGTGTGACAAGAGTTTCAGTCAGGTATTTAGTCTTAAGACACACTTGCGTCTCCACACTGGAGAAAAACCATACCACTGTCAACAGTGTGACAAGAGGTTCAATCGGTCATGTCACCTGCAGGCACACCTGCATCTCCACACTGGAGAAAGACCACAGCACTGTAAACAGTATGACAAGAGTTTCAAGAGACAAATGACCTGAAGAGACACCAGTGTATCCAGACTTGAGAAAAGAAATGCCAGCCTTTGTAATTGTGTTTAAGATGATTGTTTTCTGAGTGGTTACAGCTGATTTATTTAACACAACATTCAAGAAACCTTTTGAATGTCTAGTTTTTTAGTGTAGGCCTACTGTAGTCTTGCTCTTAACCCAACCCAATCACTGCCGTGAATGAATGAATTACTTAATTGATTGATTGATTGATTGATTGATTAATTATTTTTTCAAAGAAGGTTTTAACACTAGATGTCTAGCTGGGAGGATGTGGTTCTCTTCTGTCATCCGGGGGAGAAAGATTAACTGTGAACTTCTGTTCTTTAGCTATCAGCAGTTGGATATATAGCATGTTTTCACCAAAAACGCAATCTAGGAAAATAAGAAAGAGTTGAGTTGTTATTTTTATAAATCCTATAACATTAGACCAGAAGGGCTGGATTATTACTATATTCTTTTTTTTTCTTTTTCTGATGTATTCCTCTGTATTCTTCGGGAGTCATATAGGATCAGATTGATCGATCTCCAGCAGGTGTCATCAATGTGTCTGTACACAGTCTGTGTTAAAGACTTGTCCTTGTCCGTGGCAAATTTTAGAGTTCTTATTTTGATCAGAAGACCCAATTACTGGATGTCAAGTCTCCAGGTTTAACTCAGAATATGATTTACTACAACACAATGGCACATTATGAGTGCACTAGTACTCAAACATTTTATTTGCCAGGACCCCGATAACTCAGCGTGTATACAAATGGAACCAAAACTTTACACTCAGTGTTACAGACCTGTTATGGTCATTAATTGCTACCTCTTTGTGTTTCTGATAAGTGATAATACTCATTTTGTATGTCTGTGGCAAGAAATTTACAAAAATGTCCACCCCTGATGACAGAGATGGTATCAATTAATTATACAGTGATAGTTACTGTATGCACAGACTATTATTACGAAACATGCCACACCAACATTTCGCCGCTTGTACCCTGTTGGCCTATGAGTTAAATAAACCCCCCAATGTTATACATATAGGCAGAATCTGTTTACTTACATTCTTGTGTATGTGCTAAAAGAGTGACTTTGACACCTGTTTCACTGTGCAAAGTAATTGCAGAGTAAACATCAATGGAGCAACTATTGAAGATAGTTGCTCCATTGCTCCATTGATGTTTTACATCATGGCAAGGTAACCAAACCAAAGCCTCTACCAAAGTGTAATTTTGTATTTAGACCAGAATATACAGCAAGTATTCCTATATACAGTATATAGGATTATGCATGATTTACCTTACCACACTTTAATGTCACTCAGGCCTGTATACAATACACAAAACCAATTTCAGCCATAATTTATCAGCGTTTACCGGAGTTCTGTTTCTTGAGGCTATAGTTTGCTTGGAGAGGATACAAAATCCCTAGCAGCTTCAGTCCTGTTGTGACTGACTGACATTGTCACTGAGTTCCTAGTCTAGTCTTCTTTGTCTTGTCTTTTCTCTTTTACTCTTTATGTGCACTTCTCAGTCCCCGGGCCAGTGTAATAACTGGAACTGGATTTGTGTGTGTCCAAAACGTACTCTAAATAAATTGAAGACAGTGTGCACTGCAGGATTCCTTCATTCTCCCTGTTCCCTATAGGTTTTTCCACTGTCTATAACCCAGTATGAGTGAAACAGTAGCAGTGATTATGTGACCACGTTACGTAGTATCAGCGTAAAGGTTCAGACTGTTCTACAATCTGCTCTGAAACTTCCTGTTCTCTGATCAGTTTCCGTTTTGGTATTGTTGCTCCACGGCTGCAACTTCCTCCTGGGCCCCAACAGCCTGTCTACACACACACACACACACACACACACATCCTGTGTTTGTGTGTGTGTGAGCGTGCGTGTGTTAAAATAAACTCTCTAAAAACCAATGTATTTAATGCACTACATTACATTACATTTCCCCCCCTCGTTTTCTTTCCCTTTTTTTTTACCATAAAAGGGTAATGGTTTCACATCTTTAAAAGAGGAACTATTCTTTCGCTTCAACACAGAATGACTGTCTGATACTATATACAGGATGTGATATAAAACACAAAGGTCATTTATGACCTATAGAGAGGTGCCAATAGCTTCTGTAATTACAGCAGTTATCCAAGACTTCTGGGGCTCCTCATGGAGCTGGTAAGTCATTTCCAAAGCTATAAAACAAGCCTAATCTGCACATGATGCACTGATGTGAGGTCCACGGCACGCTCAGAAACAGTATGTGCGATTGTGCGTTGGTCCACAAAGACTCTAACCCAGCCCTCAAGTTATTTATGAACAGCTAACACTTAGTTAACAGTTTGATTTAACAGATGGTTATCTAATCTAAAGTGACTAAAACACAGACTTTGATTCAGGTCGTGTTGAATACAGAGAATACACAGAGCAAAGCATCCCTATATGGACTGGTGAACCCAATGTTTTTTTTTTATCCACATGTTTATACTGTATAGGGCAGGCCTATTACTAATCAGCCTTCACACATGCCACCGTATGCCACGTCAAATATAGAGATGGGTTTACTTTGGAAGGTGCTACTTTGTTAGTATAGCATATAGGGAATCAGTTTTGACAAGCCTCATAGATAAAGCCTGGGGTTATTGGCAAGGCTCTGCTGAGTAGCAGCTCTCAGAGCACAAATGGGGTAGTGAAAATTAGAGGGCACGTTCTGCTTTAAATGTGAACCTCCTGCCTACCTCTATATTTGTGGTATAATATTTGGCCTAAAATAATATAGAATGATATATATACACGTAAACACCTATTTCAAATAACTCCTCAGTAGAAACATTAATAAATTCTACTGCCACCCAATGAAATACTAAATTGCTAAATACAAATGCATATTTGAAATCAGCTGAGTGGACACATCATTTGCTGCTGCCAAGTGGCAAGACATTTTTTCGTATGCTATTATCCAGTAGCCTAATGGTTCTCAAAGTGGGGTTCCAGAGACTCTGGGGGGGTTCTAAATGGACAAGTGGATTATGTATCACTCTCTGACTCTGAAACATGTAACCAAATTAATGGACCCATACTATAGCCGTATAGCCCATAGGCCTGCCCTATAGCTCTGGTCCATAGCTTTTTGATGAATTGAACATGGTGGACCCTCTTGTAAACAAGTGTAATGCTTAATTGGGTTGTCCACTCACAGTTTTACAGTCTTTGTATTGAGTTTGTGCTTGAAATGTATACTGTAATTCTGCAAACTGTTAATAAATATTTCAATCAATCAATCAATCAATCAATCAATCAATCAATCAATAGCTAACGGCATTAGAGCTATGGACCAGAGCTGGGCCTGCCCTATATATTTGCTACCATTTACAGTCAGATTTAAGGGAGGTGGGTGGACATTAAAACATGCCATTACAACTTGTGTAAACCGAGCTTTTGAGACAGACAACATAACGGTCTAAAAATGCACGAGTTGGAACCGTTTTCGATATGAATAATGACTGAAATGAAATGAATGAATGAATGAAAATTAGGCAGCAAAAGCAAAACCATGCATGCCCGGCTGCATGGGGCACTTTGACTACCTCATTACAGTACAAACGGCGAGACACTCACGTGCGTCTTGGTTCTTGAGATCCAAGTGTCCAGGAGGAGTGCCAGGCGCGTCCTGTGAAATCTTCCTGTTGTTTTCACCGCAATGAAGATGTCAGTCAACTTCAACGTTGATGATGGAGTTAGGCCTACATTGTGTGCTTTTTCAGAAGTCCTGTTTCTCGTGAATATTTCCTTGTGTAGGCCTACTTCATACGCCTCTTGGATGGAGCGTTGCACCAAATTGGGTGACGGCTTGTTGTGAAGTGCGTCGATTTTGTTGCGCCGTGCGCCGTGAGCAGCGCGTAATTGAAAATCAACATAAAGGATAAAGCAAAATGCTAAAATAAAAACGGGGATCGTCTGAAATATTCTTCTTTTGCGCATGGTAAAACGTTAGGAAGTATTCCCATTTAAATCAAACACAGACTGTTGTGAATGACCCAGTCCCATGTTCTTGCAACCACCTTCACTGTCTTTATGACATCAAGTCATCAACAGTGCCATAGTCTTTATGCATTCAATTCCTCCCTCAAGCTCAGAGTCAGATGTAAGGCTAAACGTCTAGGTCAAGTGCTCTCTGTTCGCTCCAGTTGTTGTCATTGTTGTATGTCATCTGATAATGTGTGGCTCATCTTCATCTCCCTAAAATCCTTACCAGTCTTCTATTTCGCGTTGTTATATGGGCTCCAGCCTCCAATCCAATCCAAATCCAATGGACGGGCCCCACAGGTCTGTCACTGTCACATTGACACATGAGTTTCGGAGGAGCGGAATGGTTCTCACTTGTTCACTCAAGCAGAGGGCTGCAAACCAAACCTCAACAATCACTCCGCCTTCTTCCTTCCTCTTTAAACGACACTTAACCTGCGATTAAAGCCGAAGTGTTACTATACTGTTTAACAGGGACCGTTTGGCGCTTTCGGATATGTTTTGTAGAAAAGGGGCAGAAGAAATTTACATAAAAGTTGTGTGATACTGTGATTTATTGTCAATAGCCTACAAGCCGCTGGAAAACATTTATTTTACTCACTATACACTATAGCCTATAATAACATTTTGAGGTGTCTACTTTATTTGAATCGCATATATTATTGTATGCTACTTTTAAAAGGAAAAGTATAGGCTTTTTACTTTTAACATTTATAAAAACTCTTTTGAAAATACAAGCTCACAAGTTCAACAGGCTATACAGCATCACATCACAGTCGTTGTGAGCTTGTAGATATGCTATTTTCAAATGGTGGAAGTGGTTAATGTTTTGTAATAATAATCCAAATCTACATATAGTAATTATAAGTTGTCAAATAATTGTAGTGGAGTTCCTCAGTCCTGTTTGGTTCAATTTGAACATTTACATTTGGGAACTCCCCAATGACCCCTGGTGGTATACACAGCAAATGCAATGTTAATTTAACTCCTATTAAATGTACAAATTGAACCAAACAGGACACAAGGGTGTCCCCCAAGAGTGGAAGTGTTTATACACTGTATGCTCTATTGCATGTTCTGGTGTATTCAAAAATTCTAAACTCACGACAACTCATCATGACGCGAGCGAAAGGACAAATTGACATTTGTGGGTCCTTGAGATGAAAATGTTTGAGAACCAATGCTGATAGACAAATTTAATATTTCTAATCACTATGCATACCAGTGCTCCCATATTGCAATGTCTGCCTAACCTTCTCTATCCTCCAGTCTCCAGAGACTGTTACAAGAAAGAAAGAGCTTGATACAATTAATTCACCTCAGACCCTCTTCACCACCTTTGTTTATTTGTCCTTTCTCAGCGTTCTCACCTTACATACTTCCATCCCTTGCTCGATCCCTTGCTCCACCCCCCTCTCTCTCTCGCTTTCTCTCTCTCTCTCTCTCTGTCCCACTGACCACCTGCCTTCTACTTTCTGCTTCCACCCTTTCAACCCCTCCCCGGCATAATCCGCCCCACATGGTCCCCCAGGTAAACCAGAGATGCCCGGGGCACACCCTGGCTAGGAAAGGCCCAGGATCGCCTTACGGCCTAGCTGAAAAGGGCCCTTTTAAGTACAGCAAGTACATTGCAACCCCACTTTGAACAAAGGGCCAGGCGAGTCGAGGGACCAGACCCCCTTTCAGGGCTTTGTCTGTGTGCCTCCTAGGCAGGCAAGACATTGGACGGGACCCAATTGCTGCATGGGATTGGAGCTACAGTAGGCCTATATGGAGATACTGGAAATAGTGAATTCATTCATCGAAAACGTCTTATTATCCATGTTGAAAAATGATGAAAAATGATGAATTAGGTTATCCTGAGTTTCACATGATCATTAATAAGAGATTATATGCTTAATGTTTCTTCAAGTACGTTTTATATACCACTTACAAGATGCAATCATTACTGGGGTATTCTGGTGTTTTACAATTTAGGCATTTAGCAGACGCTCTTAACCCAGAGCGATTTACATTAAGCAAGAACAAAAAAGCATGGGAATACATCACATAAAAAGCATTTATCATGAAACATGCGTAAGCTAAGAAAGTAACAGTGGAATATCTATATAATGAAACTATACATATAAACTATACTATGCTATACATATGATATGTACTATGACGCGCTATGACTACATACAATGCAATTATATAGTGCTGTCTACATAACATGGTATAAGTCTGTATCAAATACATTACATTCTAATTCTCAACCTTTTTAATTTCAGCCACAGATACGACTCTCAGAGTTATAGACCCGTAACCCGCATAGGGTCCATTTGGTTCCTATCAATAATTTAGCTGGGGCCCCTGTGGAACCTCCTTAAAATGACCCCTGGGGATCCACCCCATGCACGATTGAGAATCACTAGTCTATACAATATATAGATCCACATGCGGTACCATGTTATACTGGGAAAAGGGAGTGCTCAGTCAAATGCCTCTAATGAGATAATGTGTGATAATAACTGTTCACATGTACTGTATACGTCATTTCAGAACAAAATAGAGGGTGGCAATAAAAGTTACACCTTATCAGTAACACTTGCATCCCATGTCTATGATGGTTTATATAAACATACTTAGAATGCATATAAGCACTCATAATGCAATCCTATAACACATCAATAGAAGTATAAGAAAACACGTGTATCTCATGTCACATGTATAGATGGATGGTGTGGCATGGATTGACAGATCAAAAATCACATTAATCATTATAAAGGTGGAGAGAATTCATTCAATTTGAGGTTAAATGCGAATGCATGAGGGACACCAAATAACACCCCTGGAACTGCATTAAGTGGGGGGGTTAAGTGTTTATGGCTATAAGGTTAAGTGTCTTGCTCACTGCTCAGGAACACTTTGACACAGATGGTGGAGTCATGGGGTCAAACTGGTGACCTCACTGAGCTATACAGCCACCCATAGGCCTACTAGTGCACTGTTTCCCAAACACTGCAGGGTCGGGACTCCAGACCCATTGTGACTCATAGTCATGGACCAATTTGTATGAGTAAAAATCCCATTATCTTTTCACATTGTATGCATTGCATTGTTTATTATTGACGCTCCACACACCACACTACACCAGCATGAGATAACATCCCAGTTGGACCTGCATCAAAGGTATATTTGCAGTGTTCAAAGCTCTTCAATGGTGGAACAAACATAATAAGTTACTCTAGTGTGTGTGTGTGTGTGTGTGTGTGTGTGTGTGTGTGTGTGTGTGTGTGTGTGTGTGTGTGTGTGTGTGTGTGTGTGTGTGTGTGTGTGTGTGTGTGTGTGTGTGTGTGTGTGTGTGTGTGTGTGTGTGTGTGTCTGGTGGATATAAGTCTTTTAAAAAGACTCTCCCATGCAGTGGCTCATGTATCTTCATAGCATAAGAGTGCGGGGGAGTCATTAGATCAAAACAGATTTCATTTTCTATTTCAGCCAAACGTTTTTTTTATGTTTTGCTGATCTCCTGCATACAATTTTGACTGCGGAACACTCTTTTTTAACTTCAGCGTAATGAAAAATGTCCTTGATTGTTCATGCGTAAAGTCCCTCTTGTAATGTAAATCTCATTATGTAGGCTATAGTCCAGGTGTGTAGGACATGCAGGGTATACACTTTACCTCTGTATAGGCTAACATCTGCAAACTGTCAATAAAGTATTCAATCAAAAAAATATATAGTAGCCTACCTAACGGTTTAAGTGGCTAAATGTCTGAAAATGCACACAAACAAAGAAATCCTTAAACACTGATTTTAGTGCTGCTGTCAAACAAATCTATGAAGCATTCTATAAAATGTATTGGAAAAGTTTAATCTGCATTCTGCAACACAATGCTATACAATATGTAGGCTAGTAGGCTAGTGTGGGGGTCCCTTCAGGATCCATGGCCTGAAAAGCGTTTGAGGACATGTACCGCATTTAATGGTAGATGGCGCTATTGTACTAAATTTTGATCCAATGATTTAATTTGTGTGTGTGTGTGTGCGCGCACGTGCGCGCGCGCGCGTGTGTGCGCGCGCGTGCGCGCGTGTTGTTTATTTAAAATTGTAGACTGTTGAAATAAAAGTTGAGTAGAAGATACAACTAGGCCT
>NC_137864.1:4707222-4899722 GCF_963924005.1 Protomyctophum bolini | reverse complement strand
AGACCATGGCAGAGGCCTTTTTGGGGCGGTTCTGGACAACCGTGGGTCCGACCGACTCGACACCGCGCACTGTACTCCCTGTGGTGGTGTGGGACGAAGCCGTATTTAGGCATGCCCAAATATGGAGTCTTGCCCAGGCAGAGGCCTTTTGTGGCAATATGGAGTCTGGCCCGGTCAGAGGCCTTTTGTGGCGGTTCTGGACAACCGTGGGTCCGACCGACTCGACACCGGGCACTGCACTCCCTGTGGGGGTGTGGAACACGCGTGTCGAATTTTGAAGTAAGTGGGACGAACGGTTCTCGAGTTCCGTGGATTACAGACGTACAGACACACAGGGACTACTTGGTGCATTCATAGTTGGATGATGTCACCGCTACTCAGTTGTACTGCATTTATTGGGAAATGCCAGGACACTAAATCAACCGGACAATAATCTAATACTCAGCTGTGATTTAAGCTCATTTGGCATCATGATGTCATGTCACCGGCGCTGCTCAGTTGTACTGTATTGGGAAATGCCAGAACGCTAAATCAACTGGACAATAATCTAATACTGTCTAATGCTGTACTTAAACTCTTTTGGGGTCAATCAATAGAACACCACTCTTCCTATGCCACTGAATGTGGAACGCCCTACCAACAGCCGTTAAGAAATGTGAATCCCTAGACTCCTTCAAAACCTCTCAAAGAGCACTTACTGCAATTCTAAACTGGCCCCTGTAAAAGTGTTTAAGTACCCCCCCCCCCCCCCCCCCCCATACTGTACATGTTTTCCCTTCATTTCTAACAGTGTATATGATGATTTCCTTTTATATGTTTGCATAGAAGTGTATGCCTTTTAAATGTTGCCTGTATGCCTATAAACTGTTCAATCAATCAAACTCTTCATGTTCTAGGTCCAGGCCTCTACTGTGCTGGAGGACAGTGAGGCTTTGTTTGCTGAATTGTCCCTCCGTCTGGAAAAGACCAAGGCAGAGGTCAGACACACATACGCACACACGCAGCATAGTGATACTGATAATTATACCTAGATGGAGCGTGAATGATAATAACATTATATACATGCAATAGGTATTGTAAGTGATTTTTCATTTTTGTCAAACTGATCATAATAGCTCAATATTCTGTAATCATTGCAATATTCTGTAACCATTGTTATAGTGTTTGTTGAGCAACCAGGGTCTCTACAGCTCTTTACTACATTTTATTTTATTTTATTTTATTTTATTTTATTTTATTTTATTTTATTTTATTTTATTTTATTTTATTTTATTTTATTTTATTTTATTTTATTTTATTTTATTTTATTTTATTTTATTTTATTTTATTTTATTTTATTTTATTTTATTTTATTTTATTTTATTTTATTTTGACTCCAGAGCAACAAGTCTTAGCAACTGCTGAGACTTGACCGTGTCTGTGTCTCGTATTCTTTCATATGGCATGTGGAGGATTATTGAACAAATCAGTATTTCAGTGTATTCCTGGCTCCAAGTTTACTCGGCACTCCGTTTATTACCGTGTGCCTTCCACACAGGTGCGAGGCAAGCTGGAGGCCAAGGAGCGTGCCGTAGTCGGGCGCACCGAGAGGGACATCGAGATGATGGAGAAGGATCTGGAGGAGCTGAGGAGAAGAGACCAGGAGATCAGTCAGCTCCTACAGACGGAGGACAACACCCACTTCTTGCAGGTGAGGAGCAGAACTTGACACGGACGTTTTAAGAGAGTACGCTGCATGGAAATCGCTAAAAGTATCATCTCGGTTATGTTGCCCAATACCGTATCGAGGGTTAATAATAATGGTGATCTTACTTTGAAGTCATATGGCCCAGCTCTGGGACAGAGAGAGAGCAGAAGGATGAAACAAGGTTAAAAGCCTGAGGCGTGAGTCAGCATTGGCTAATGGAAAAAAAACCCTGAGCCTGGCTGCCATAGTGCTTTCTAAGGATGCGATAATGGAGGGGAAGGAGTTGTGTGGATCTAGCCCAGGGGTGGTCAACTTTGACGATGGAGAGGGCCATTATATTTCCATGCTCCCTCCAGATTGCATGCACGTCGTAGCAAAAATAGCCGATATACAAGTTCAAAACGCGTTTTGAACTTGTATATCTGCTATTTTTGAATTGGAATCCTGAAAAGTAATTTTAACTAAATACAAATATATTGGACATAAAAAAGACAATAACATTATTTGTAATACTACTCAGCAAGCTACTAATTTAGACTGTAAGTAATTAAAGCGGGTCATGTTTGCATGTTTGGAATTGTAACAGCTGAAATCAATAACATGTCAGTATTCTGAAATTCATCTGTGGGCCACATTAAGTGAAGGTGGGGGCCGCATGTGGCCCATGTATGATCTTCTAGATCTAGACAATGGTCTGGACCCAAAAAAGAAAAATCACACCCGTGTGAACTGTGAAGTGAGGGGCGCTATTATCATCGTACAAAAATTAAAACATTTAAATTGCGGCCCTCACACCTGTCCGCCACCGATCTGACTGATATGCCCATATATGGAGATCTCTGTATATGTCTGTCTTTTGACCCTTTTATGCCCATTTATGGAGATCTCTGTATCTGTCAGTCCTTGTCCCTTTTATGCCCATATATGGAGATCCCAATGTCATCAGTATATGCCTATATATGGGCATGCCCCCATTTGTTCTCATATAGATCCCTGATGTCATCAGTATATGCCTATATATGGGCATGCCCCCTTTTGTGCCCACATATGGAGATGACTGATTTGTTTGTTCCTGATGCCATGACAACACATTGGTTAGACAACACACTCCATATTTTGGTGTAGCTGCATTGAACTGTGAGCTTGTAGACTATTTGCACATGAAATAAGGCTGGTTAATTCCTAATGTTGATGTTTTTGTGTCCCAGATAGACATTAAAGGGGGGGGGGGGGGGGGGTTGTCCCTGGAACAACATATTTTCAGATGGGGGTCGGCGGCCAAATGCATATATGTCTGGGGGTCCTGGGCATGAAAATGTTTGAGAGCGACTGACATAGAAACATAAGGGTTTTTGTCAGAAAACTCTCCTGATTTAGAAGACATTTGTAGAATCTAAGCTGGGTCTAAAAATGGGTTTAATCTCCCAGGCGGCCCCCCTGCTGAGCGTACCTCTCACCATCGGCCGGCGCTCCAGAGCCCAGAGCCTGCCGACGTCGGAGGCCTTCAGCGCGGCCAGGAAAGCCCTGTGCCACCTGCGCGCTCGCATGGACGAGGTGTGCAGGGAAGAAGTGGACAAAATCTGTCGTGCCGGTAGGGGATATCATACTATAATTCAGCCAATGTGTGTGTGTGTGTGTGTGTGTGTGTGTGTGTGTGTGTGTCTGTCTGTCAGAAACAGTATATATACAATACAGACTTTTCAGTATGTTATACCGCTTGGTACAGCAAGCATATTTTCATGCCGATACTTTTGTATGCAGGCCTTTTACTACAGATTATTTTTATATTGTAAAAGAAAAACAAAATGACGGGTATGCATTATATGAATACATTGTCATATCAATTAATTTGATGATGGAATTAAATGTTCAAGAGGACCAATGTGCTATAAAAAGTCCTTTTTTATATAATCCTCAGTGTTATGTTATCCATTTGCACACTTTAGGGAGTTAATTTAAAATTGAAAGGTACTACAACATGCATTTTAAAACTATTTGTAATATTTAATATCATATTGTATGTATAACCAGTCCATAAAGCAGTTTTAGCTGCAGTACCATAATGTCCTGATGTGTTGGGGGTGCTGTGTAACGTGTATGCAAATAATTTTCTCCGATACACCCTCATTCCAGCCACTCCCCTCGCGTATATCTAGTGTGTGGCCGAGCATACTCATTGTTCAAAATGGGGTATTTGTGGGGATAGAAGACGCGTAGGGGAGCCCAAACAAACACAAACAAATAAAATAAAGAAAAGTTGCATTTCGTGCTGTAGGACCTTTAACACTGAGTCAGCCTCTTTAACGGCAGAATTACACATTCGCACACTTCACCACGCACATACAACGGTTCCACTGGCACCATGTTTCACGATTTATGAGGATGTTTCTCTACGTTTCCTTCCCAGTTAACGAGAGCGATGTGTCTGTTGGAGAGTGTGTAAAAGGTAAGCACATGAAACAAGACACACACACACACACACACACACACACACAGTACAGTAGACACAACCCTGTCAACCCTGACACTGTCAGCAGCAGGTGACCCAGTTTATCAGACTGAAGGCTTTAACATGGCATCTAACACCGAGTGGGACAGTAACATCAATTATTCATTCAGCTTGAAGAGGACAATGAGATTGTCCAGTACATTGTACAACACACTATGGCACACCTCCAGTTCATTTCAGCTCTGTTAACTTCTAATGTCATCATCATTCACCTATAAAAATATGTATTATTTATATTGCGATGGTAGAGCGCTGTCCAGCCAACACCAACTCGGGACTCCTGAATCAATGCCCTCCTACACTCAGGGCCGTGAGCTATACAGTGTTGTTAGCTAAGCTGTCACGCCCATTGTTATAATAATAATTATCATTATAAATGGGTTCCATCGCGCCTCAAGCCTAAATCGGGCTGGTCCGGTGCATCTCAGGAGCAGACACATAATAGCTGAACAAAGAAGAATCGTCTAATCTGACGTCATTCTTGCCTTGCACCCATCCAATAATTATTATTAGTTAGTACGTAGTAGTAGTAGTAACCATAGTAACAGCAGGAGTAGTAGTACTAGTAACAGTAGCTGTCACAGTAGCTTGTAGTAGTGACAGGAGAGACAGATACTTAGTGCTTCAGTCTCGCTTGTTGGTGCACCAGGCTCTAGCACAGCCGTTGCTGGCTGTGGTATAGTAGTCGTTGCTGGCATTATTTTGTGTCCTGATCCCATCATTTCCAGTGGCATGATGAAGAATTTCACCCACTTTTGTCATCTTAAGATGGGGCATAATAAACAAAACAGAAACCTGTTCCAAAATAAAACTTCATATGATTTTCCACCTATTCTTTTGTCATTGAGCCAATTCCCCCATTTTCTCCCAAACCTGGCCTTGAGAAAGGTGTGTAGACAAGCATAATGTCTCCTCCGAAACATGTGCAGTTGCCAGCCCGACAGTGAAGCGTTTCACCAGAGGGTGAAACATGTGAAGTCGCCAGCCCGACAGTGAAGAGTTTCACCAGAGGGTGAAACATGTGAAGTCGCCAGCCCGACAGTGAAGAGTTTCACCAGAGGGGCATGATGACGCATGCGGAGGAACACTAATTAAATTAAATAATAAAATGACACTAAATCTGGACAATGTGGTTGTAGTGATTTATGAATGAATTGCAAGAGTGAAAAAAAAATACTGCAGTCTCTCTCTCTCTCTCTCTCTCTCTCTGTCATCTTCATTTGTAGCCACGCCAGCGTCTCCGTTCCCTCTCTCCTCTCTGTCTCTACAGCCCACTGACCAGCGGATGAGAGCAACGTTCCTCAGGTGTAAGTACAGTAACACCTGTCAGTCACTCGACACCCTGGCTGTTTCCATTCCTCACATCTCTCGGAATCTTTTCATCCTTTGGCCTCCCCCCCTTCTGTCTTTTTCGTTGTCTCCTTGTCTGTTTTTCCACCTCTGTCTCCCTCTTTCTATACCCCTCTCTCCGTTCCTTTCTCTTCTCCATATAGCTCTTTAGTGTACGAGACACCTGAGAAGCCGGCTGGCTTTTTTTGTTGTTGTTTGTATGAGCCTCATCAATGATCGATGATAGGGCATCGTACTGTACTTATGACATCCGATCCCATTGTTGGTGGGGGGGGGGGGGGCATTCCCCAACGGATGCAAGCAGAGAGCACAGTATAGGGCACCGTGTTATGTCGTGTCAATAATTCAACAGGTCACACACAGCCAGATTAAGGCAGCGTGTGTCATATTTCCACTAGAGGCCAAATGTCAGCCACAATGCTTGGCCTGTCTAGGTGTCGCTATAGTTGACGGCAATAGCAGAGGGGAAATATGGAAACATAGTGATCTACCGGTACTGATGTCTAAAAGAAACGGTGTCTCTGTGATGCTTTTGAGTACTTAAAGGACAACTTTAGTTTTTTTCAACCAAGGTTCATGTTTTAGGTTGTTATTAGAGAAACTAAAAGGTGAGTGTTAATTTTCTTTCATTTGCTGCTTTCTTTTGTTTTGGGTATTTTAGCAGTTTTTGACAGGGGGGCGGGGGCATTCGAGCATGGGGCTAAGTATGTATTTCTTTACAAAATATTATGGCGATTTATTTTTTTATTATTTACCATAGTCCTAATAAACCCCAAAGAAATTACATCTGACCACAAAAGATAACAGGATCTATTGAATGTGACAAACTGACATATTGAGCCCTATACACACAGTATAAGCCTTCCCCAGTAGGTAGATCACATTCAGTAGATCCTGTGATCTTCTGTGGCCAGATGTAATTTCCTGGGGTATATTAGGACTATAGTAAATAATACAAAAATAAATCACCATAAAATGTTGTAAAAAAAATACATAGTTAGGCCCATGCTCGAATGCCCCCGCCCCCCTGTCAAAAAGAGCTAAAATCCCTAAAACGAAAGAAAGCAACAAATGAAAGAAAATTAACATTCATCTTTTACTTTCTCTAATAACAACCTAAAACACGAACCTTGGTTGAAAAAAACTAAAGTTATCCTTTAAGTTCCCACCATATTTTTGGGTTGATTTTGGTTTGAAAGTCCACAAATAGATTCTTACTGCTGCTGGCAGTGGCGTGCACAGATAGACACTAGGGGGTGCTAGAGCACCATCTGCCCTTGCCCTCTGGACAGCAATGTGCCCTTTTGGAAGAAAAAAAAATATATATATATATATATATAGACCATGATCAATTCTTGATAAAAAAAAAATAGCTTCTAATATATTATTTATGCCCCAAAAATCTATACATCTCACACTATTAAGGCAACCGGCCGGTTCCACGCGCTGTACACACGGTGCCCTTTTTTCACTTGAGCACCTGCCCTGTCTGTGCACGCCACTGGCTGCTGGATAAAGGGTAAGTGATTTGACGAATGTGGTTTCTCCAGTGTTCTGCTGGTGGGTGGACGTGTATGGCAGGCGAGTGGAGAGGAGGGCTTGTCTTAAATGTGTTGACTCCTCTTCATTCTGCATTATTCATAGAACAACAGGATGCAGGCTGCTCTGTTTTAGAGCTGTATATTACCAGTTGTAAATATGACAAATTGTTAGTCAGAGGTGGATTTCTGCGTTTCTCTCCCTTTGGCTTTTAGGCAATTTCTTTGAACCCATTTCTGCTCTCCGATTCTGACCCTAATTCTCTGTCGCTTCTGTCTCTCCCCTATGTTCAGTTTGTACATAACATCTCGCAATGCCTGTGTGTAAGCAAGCTGTATCTCAGCGCTTATCTGCAATGATCATTCTCCCTCTGACCCCATCCTTTCACCATCTTCAGTCTCCTCTCGCCTGTCTCTCGACCCGGACACGGCCCACCCCACCCTGGGTCTGCTGGAGAGCCCCCAGCAGGGGGTCCACTGCGGCGAGGAGCCCCAGGCGTACCCGTCCCACCCGCAGCGCTTCGACTCGGTGGCCCAGGTCCTGTGCCGCGAGGGCCAGTTCGGCGGAGCCAGCTACTGGGAGGTGGAGTGGCGCGGCGGCGGCTGGGTGGACATCGGCGTCACCTACCGCGCCATCGGGCGCAAGGGCGGCGGCAAGCCCTGTCTGCTGGGGCGCAACGACAACTCCTGGCGGCTGCGCTGCACGCACGCCGGCTACGCGGCCTGGCACGACAACCGCAAGACCACGGTGGCGGCGCCGCTGTGTCCGCGCATCGGCGTGTTCCTGGAGCGGCAGAAGGGCGCGCTGTCCTTCTACGGCGTGTCGGACGCCGTGGTGCTGCTGCACACGTTCCGCTGCCCGTTCTCCCAGCCTCTGTACCCGGCGTTCCGCCTCGACCTGGACTCCACGCTGCTCATCTGCCCCCCCGAGGCGGGGAACGGAAACCCGCCTTAAAAAGCCATTCTGACCTGAGATCAGATTCTAAAAATGTCTTGACAGTTTTTCTGAAAAAGCGATGTTTCTATGTCAGTCGTTCTTCGATTTTTCAAAAAATAGCAGACCTACAAGCTCGTAGCGCGCCACTCGGTGGCGCGCTATGAGCTTGTAGATCTGCTATTTTTCAATAGCTATAGCATAACATAATGCTAACACCAAAAGGGGTTCCCGCCCCAAATTGGGTTAACTGCAACTCTCCTCCAAGACCCTCTCTGGTTTCCACTAGGACGGAGGAAGCGGATGGTCCGCTCTGCTTTTGTACCTTTTTTTTTCTTTTTTTACAGGTCAGAAAGAAGCACCGAAAATGAAACATTTGTGTAATGGTGTACCCAGGGTGAGGCCAATGTGTCTGTCCTTTCTATATATTATTTTTCTTCGTCTCCCTGTCATTCGTCTCCTCATCGGTATGCTCTTTCTTGTTTAGCATAGGACAAACTAACACATTTTGGTGTCTTGACAGTGCTGTATTTCCAAACATTTCACTGCGGCCATGGATCCTATGGAGGTCAGTGAAGTCTGGAAAGGAGCTCCAGTTCTAAAATGATTTCTCCCCCAAAATGTAACCTAGTTGGCTCAAGTGTCAATCATATTTCCCAGCTCTGATCAGTATACATGCAAGATCCAATCAAGAAACTAATTTGGTGAAATTGCAGGATTTTGAAATGGAATATTACATACGTATAGAAATTATCGCAATTTCTCCATATCTCCATTGTGTCAAACATGGAAGAGGAAATAACCAATCCATGGGAGTCTCCATGATGATGTTTTGTTTGATATGAAGATGCAGTGATTATGGTATCCATAATTGTAAGCATGATCGGGTGTGCCAGGTTTGCTGTGAACATGGAAGTAGGAGACTAGAGAGCTTATATGACCTATCTATTCTGTAGGAAGGAACCCTGTCTGGGGACATTTGTGAAGGACACAGATCCGCTATAAACTGCTTAATACTATTCCTTGATTACCTTAATACAGTTCTGTTATAGAGTCCGTTATAGAGTATGCAGTGTCTGTGAATATGCAAAAGTCACAAATACGTATCGCTAGTGTCGAAGAACACAGCTAGCGGCTGCATAATTATGCTAGTCATCGCGTTAAAATAGTCATTACCATTCGAGTTGGGGAAACCTCACTTTTTACAGTGAAAGTGAAAGTAAACCTTCCTGGTAGCGACCTCAGATGAAATGTCGGGTTTAGGGTTACAGTGTTTTGTTTTGTATTTGATACCCCATTGCCTGCAGCACCGAAGTCTGACGTGACTTTCAGTAGAGGGCGCCAGTATACACAGGTTCATGTACTTTTTTTTATTTGCATTGAAATCCCCATAGGGGGATTTTGGGTCGCTTCATATAAGAACCGTTTGAAAAGTAAACCGATCATTTCTGTCAGGGGGCGGGTGGCTGTGCGTCGTTAATGATGTCCATTCATATATGATAACAGCCAGTTTCTGGAGGAAATGGAATTAATGTAGCCGCAAAAGCCTTGAAACTACAAGGTTATATGAAAGCAATGTCGCTGCTAATATACGTCACGCCCATAGGCGGATCTAGAAATGATGGGCCCCTGGGCCACCGTCATGCAAAAGGCCCCCCACCCCCGTGGACCTTTTCTTTTTCTTCCCGACGTGGCGCACACTGTCTACACGTGTATACGCATAACATTTATGACATATAGGCCTGCGATATTCAGATTTACAGCAAGGCATTGCTTAAAAAATAATAAACAGCCAAAAACTAAGCCAAATAAATGCAAACCGAGGGTTTAAACACACAGTAATGTACCGTATCATGATGGTTTTTGGACTTTTGGGGTTATTTCATTGCCACAAATGAATAAGCCCATTGTCGATAACAGTGACAAGGACCGTGTTTGTCACTGTTATTCACGTTACCCCTTTTTGGGGGGGGGGCCCTGAGCTTGAGCCTCTTCGCAGTCACGCGGACACTCAAGCTCAAGGCCCCCCCCCCCCCCTAGCTCAGGGCCCCCTGGGCTTTGGCCCAACAGGCCCGTCGGATAATCCACCCCTGGTCACGCTGTCAACACATTGCGTTTCTGAGATTCATCGTTGACGTAAGCTCAGCTGGCAGAGACTCGACTCGTAGTAACCACGAAACATTAAATATCAATACAAAAAAATAAAAAACGTATTTAACATGTCAGTTTCTGTTGTGCGACGGGCAGCTGCAGCCACCCCGCCTACCTGGAAAGTCTCTGGGTTGTTTAACTCGTTTCTAGCGCTTACTGTGTTACTCTTTGGGTATATTTGTACATTTCCACCTTCAGTCGATGCTTCATATCCATATGACTGAAAAATAAACCAGCTTTTTCAAACACAGTTCTTATATGAAGAGATCAAAAATCCCCCGATGGGGATTTCAATGTAAATAATAAGTACACGACCCTGTGGACTGGCGCCCTCTGACAGTGACGTCAGGACTTAGGCGCTCTATAGAGCGGCGCAGTCCCTCCCCCTTTCAGAACAACGAACGGCCCAGGAAATGAAAACGCAATGCATTTCCCCATAGGCAGTTTTTATTTAATTTATTTAAAGACCTTTTAAGCGTCGTATACGAAGCCAACTCTTGTTGTGTCAAGAAGAAAAGAAGAAAGAAGAAGAAAAACAACAAAGAAAGTGTTGTAACCTGCCGTTTTTTTCTACTTTCTAATTCTTTGTTTGGCCCGAAATATTGTGTGTGTTGTCATGATTTGTCACGACAAGAGTTGGCTTCGTATACGACGCTTAAAAGGTCTTTAAATAAATTAAATAAAAACTGCCTACGGGGAAATGCATTGCGTTTTCATTTCCTGGGCCATTCGTTGTTCTGAAAGGGGGAGGGACTGCGCCGCTCTATACCAAAATAATGTTCTTGAGATGGTGCTAATTAATTCAGAAGATTGTTTATTTGTTACCAAGCACTGTAAAAGGCCTTTTAGCCTGATGAGACAACTTCCAATCAAGCTCTAAACATCAAAACGATGGGATGTTTTTGAGCCCTGTGAAATGGCATGCTATCGTGTAGATGGTACAGAAAACAATCTTTCACTTAAAGATTTCACATTTCATTTATTTTGTCTTTCTTTTATTTCTCCCCACTCTAGCCTTGGCCAATTACAGGGACTACACTATGTGTGTATACTATAGTCCCTGTCACTGCTAACTCGTACTGTTTGCTCTTGGTGAGGGTGTAGTCAACCACATCTCTTCCGATACACATGGAGTATTCAGCTGACAGAAGCCCCCTTTCCATAACGCATGTGGAGGAACACACTTATTATCCCAACCTGTATACGAGTCCCTATTGCAGTCAGGCAGTGAGTATAAGCCTGGGACCGAGGCTAGGCGGTGGCAGAGAATGCTCTCTCCTCCGCCAGCTGGCTTCTCATCCACAAACACGGCCAGGTGCGTTTGTCTCCACGCCACGGTGGTGCACATGTTCTTTACCTCTGTGCCATCCAGGTACCGGGATGTAGCATTTTTTCAAACCAAAGTTTACCTAGTGCTTCATAGGTGCATGGGGAAGATTATTTGAAATGGGCTTTGGAAGTGAGTGACATTGAAAATAAAACCTCTCCTTGTTGCTCATTAACATGTAAAGAGATGCACTTCTTTGCCATAAAAATGCATTTGCACACATGACAGCACTGCATTATAAAAATGCCGGGTCATAGCATTTAGTTAAATTGTAGCATTTTCTTAAACCTTCGCTTCCATGTTATATAATTGAATTGTTTTGTAAAGTTTTGTGTGTCTGTGTGTTGCACCTGTGTATTATTTAAAGTACATTACTAATAAATTGAACCAACACGTGTGACAGGCCAGTCCAAGCATTGCTTTGTTGTTAACCACACACCCTGACCGGCTGACCCTGAAATAAGGTTATGGCTTTATCAGTGCTATCAGAGAAGGAAGCAGCGACGTCTCTCGTGCGAGTTCAATGCAGGCAACTCCGCTGAATGATCAGCTACCCCATAAACTCTAGGAAAGGGCCTTGGGAAATTGAGTTTTCCTGACAACATAAAACCTAAGTTGACTTCATGTGTGTTAACAGAATACTGAACAGGGTAACATAATGTATAGGATCTGGGGAACTTTGGATGCTGGAAAGACAACAATTAATAATAATTCTAAATAAATGAATGCAATTTAATTTATTTCAGCATCAACATAAATTACAAACTCATACAGAGAAATAAGTGGGAGTCTGAAAAGATATGTTTTCAGTCTGTGGCAGGCAGATGTGATTCTGCAGTTCTTCTGACTGAGGGGAGATGCCAGTCCTCAGCAAGTTGGGACCATGATGGAGAACTTGGAGAAGAGTCTAGACTCAGTCTAGATATAGAACACTTGGCCAGGGTGCCGTAGGGAAAGGCGTTTTTGACGATTGAAGTGTGAGGAAACAGCTGTGATCTTGCCAAGTAGCCATGCCCTTGGTCACCTTGTACTAGGTGACCAAGTGTATTTGATTTGGATGCGAGTAGCAACCGAGTGCCAGTTGCGTGAGTGCAGATGTGGGGAGATGGGAAGATTTTGAGGATGAAGACCAGGAGTGTTGTGGCTTTATCCAACAGCTGTAGCCGTTTGAGAGCTGGCAGACCAGCAAGGAGGGAGTAGTTGAAATTGGAGATAATGGAAGCCTGGATAAGGAGGTGGGCACACTCATTGAGCTTTTGGCCAATCCCATGCCAAGCAGTGCAAGGTTTTTCAGCATCTCACAGCCAATAGCACCACAGCCCACCTGTCAAAACAGATGTGTTATAGTATAGTGCTCATCTACACCAAATGTAATTGTGGGGAAAAGCTGATCAACAAATGTTCACCCCAGAATATGGATGCTAGGTTTCAAGTGGTTAAATGGAGATTCTTGTCTTGTGATCTATAGCTACGTATACCCACTGAGAGCCTTATGGACCTGCTGACTGGCCAGGCCTCCTGTCTGTAAGTAGCCTTGCCAAGCCATGAGGGCAGGAGCCTATGTCCTGTTTCTGTAGCGTGAGGGCCAGGCAGCTAGTACACCCCCTGGACATGACACTAGTATGTCGCAGGGACTTACCCCCAATCCAACCCTTGATGCTGAGTGTCAAGCAGGGAGGCACTGAGTCCCATTTTTACAGTCTCAGGGCGGACACTCTAACCACAAGGCCACTGAGTTGGTCCTGTCTGTGGCTGCTTCTAAAGGGAGGAAGGGCTCCTCTCACTGCCCTGAAGAGGTAGCGCACCAACTCAGCGGTTCACTTTGGAGCCTGGCCAGGTCAAAGGGTGAAAGAACAATAACGCTAATAGAGCAAGTGTGTGTTGATATATAAAGATGCTTTATAACAAACCATTGTAATATGTAATATGCACAGCAAGCAATACAATACAAAACAATACAATTAAAATAAGATACTATAAAAAACTGGTGCTCAACCTTTTCTGGATTACCCACCCATCTGACCACACCAAAACACAATCGATTCAATTCAAATTCAAAACTCATTTTTCATGATTTAAAATAAAACAAATGATTAGTGCCATTAGAGTACATCTTTGAACCACTCCACCGTGAACCACTCCATACTGGTTAACAAGCTAAAAGCAATTGGTTTTTATGGCACATCATTTAGCTGAATGCAATCCTACCTGGAGGGGAGAGAACAGATGGTGGAGGTGAACGGAACACTGTAATCAAAAAAGTCAACCAAAGAACAAGATTCCTATACAGGATCTCCTCACTGGTCAGCAAAATCACCTTGAAGACCCTAACAGGAGCCCTCGTACAAGGTTTCTTCGACTATGCATGCACATCCTGGTACCACAGCACCTCTACGGCCCTTAAAACAAGGCTCCAGACTTCCCAAAACAAACTGGTCGGGCTACTACTTGGCCTCACTCCCCAAACCCACCTCACCCCTGCCCACTTTGACAGGCTGGAATGGCTTAAGGTTGAGTACAGCATGTTGCAATGGGTCTGGTCCACAAGATTCGCTACACCACCAAGATACCCATGTACCGGTCTTAAATACTTCCTTAATGTCAACGAAGTCCACACCCACAACACCAGAGGGAGTTCAACAAACCATGTGCAACCCAGATTCTGCACAAACAAGGGACTAAATTAATTCCGCCACAAAAATGTGGAACGCCCTACCAACAGTCATGTGTTTCTTTTCCCTTTTTACCTCCTCTATGATGGTATCCTGTTTTGACTATTATAGTTGTGTATATTCGTATACGTCTCTTAATGTTTTGATGAATTGAAAATGGTGGACCCTATTATAAGTGTAAGTGTAATGCTTTATGGTGTCGTCCACTCACAGTTGACAGTTTTTTGTATTGAGTTGTACTTGAAATGTACTGTAATTCTGCAAACTGTTAATAAATCAATCAATCAATCAATCAATCAATCAATCAATACTCCAAGACCTGGCTGGCAGAGCAACCAACGCGTCTTGATGTAAATCCTTATTAGCTACCAGCACAAAGGATATGCCAATTAAGTCTCATCCGGGGTATAGGTGAATCTATTGTTTCTATTATCCCACCCTCACCCCCACCTCGGATATGTTCCAAAGAAGAGAACACTGGCCAATGGCCATAATAACACACTGGTAGAACATCTGCAACATCTTGTTGCACACACCCAAAGATCTGATCTTCTCAGTAAGAATAGCCTGCTCCTCCTCCTTGCTGTAGTCAGTGTATAGAGAGTTGTCAGACCAGTCCAACGACCTATTCAGATGCACGCCTAGAAACTTGTAGCCTAGTCTACAATCTCCACAACCTCCCCATTGACGGTGAGGTATCCTCTTGGTGTGTGCTTGGTAGTCCACCATCAAGTCCTTCTTGGTCTTACTAGCATTGAGCTGGAAGCCATATAGGTGCCGGAGAGGGGGTCATTTGGGTCTGAATGTCCCCGCACTATTGGAGGAATGACTGGTCTATTATTTGTCACACAGCAATGATAATAATATATACAATAATATATACGATTTATATAGCGCTTTTCTAGGTACCCAAAGTCGCTTTACAGAAAGAGTACAGACATATTTATTAGAAAACTATTTAAAAAGGTTTAAAAGGTTAAAAACTAGAAATCAAAATCAAAAGAGGGACAAACAAGAAGGGGTGTGTCAGTGTGTGTGTGTGTGTGTGTGTGTGTGTGTGTGTGGGGGGGGGGGGTTATGTAGGGAAAGCCAGTTTGAAAAGGTGGGTTTTGAGTGTGCTTTTGAACATTTCGAGGGTGGGGGCAGCTCTGATGTGGGTTGGGAGTGAGTTCCAGAGAGAAGGGGCAGCCACTGCAAAGGCCCGGTCTCCCCATGTCCGTTTGTTAGATTTGTGGGGTTCCAGTTGGTTGGCAGTGCTTGACCTGAGGGAGCGGGAGGGGACATGGCGGTTGATGAGTTCAGAGAGGTAGAGGGGGGCCTGGTTGGTCTGATTGGTGGACCACGTGCTGTAGGTGGACCTCCGACCTTCCTTGTTAACAGACGCTCCACCAATCAGAGCTCGCCTATATGTGCGTGCAGAATACAGGCAGGATTTTAAACTCTTCATTTCATTTCGAAGTGAAGAGATGAGTCGCACTGGTGCAAGGACAACAAGCAGAGGATGGCAGGGAAAACAATCTTGAGGAGGTTAGTTGTGTTTTGTGTTTGTATTGTTTTTTTTCTTGTGTTCACACTATTGTTGAACTGGTGTCTGCTGAATAGTCATTGTGTGTGTAATTGTGTTGATTATAATAGTTGTTTTCCCCCTCTCGTGTTTGCACCTTTGCTTCATCGCCTATTGTTGTTTTGCTCAATTTCCATTTTAATGATTGCATTGCTTTTTGCTTTTAAATGATGCCAATGCAATATTCTGACTATATCCATCTATAGCTTGAAGAAGAGTTTCTTTGGCCAATCAAAGAGTTCAACAGATGATTCCAACATCATCCAGTTCAGGTTTGTTCTTCTTGCATGTGTTAACAAATGTCATTTAGATAGCATGTTATTTGAACAGATCTGCTTAAAAGTATCAAACTGCAAGTCGGGAATTAAAAATGTACTTGAGTGAATGTACAAAAGTATTGGTATCATGTTATCAATGTACTTAAAGTTCTACAAGATCACAATGTGTCGCAACGCAACGCAGTGTGAGCTTGTAGATCGGCTATTTTCAAAAGGCCAAAATGATAGGGCTGAAGTGGGTAATGCATGTTTTGTAATAATAATCGAAATCTACAAAGTAACTACTAAATAATTGTATTTTCTTTTGTATTTTATCATCAGCAGCCCTAAACCAACATCAGCTCGAGTCCAGGATCATAAACAGCGGGTTGAAGATCATGGTAGTTTCCATAATGTATTATTCTGTTGAAAAAATGTCCAAACTTTTTGAAAAATATTTTAAAATAGTGTAAATAGCAGAATTACAAGCTCTATATGAGCTTTAAGACTTTTGTACAAGATGATCTGCTATACAGTAGACATGCTATAAGTATAACATTATAAAATATGGCCTGTTTTGGTACATAGTACAAGTACATGCATATTAAGTTATTTGTCATATATCTGCCCTCTGCAATTGTAGATTCCAAAGCATAAAAGCGTAAAACTGTATAATGCTAAATGTAAATTGTAATAGCAAAACATGTTCCATGTTCAATGCCAAAAATGTAATTCAACTGTTAATCATAATTATTTGTATGTAAATTAATCATCAACGTCAACTTATCATGTAACAATGCAGGGATCTTCTTCAGCTCGAAGCAAACTCCGAAGAACAAGAAGAGGAAGAAGAAGAAGAAGATGAAATTCTCCAAGTTTACAAGTGTGAGGAAGAGCGTGGATGCTGCTGCTGCATGGATAGAGCGCATTGCAGATCATTTACAGTAAGTATTACCATCTGACATTCCTAATGTGTGTGCTCTTATTAGTTATTTTGTCTTGCTCTATGAAAGCACTACTTTCTGGCCTTGATAGCCCATGATACATCCAAGCAGAAAAGTCCTATCTGATTGCATTAAACAACGTTAAACAATGTTAAACTCACTTTGCGTGTTGCTTTGCCACTCGCTTTGCCACTCGATGTGCCATTGACTTTAAGCATGCGCATACCCTCTATTGTGTTATGTTTCGTTCTGTATGGGTGTTTCTTCTGAGTGTGATGTCTTTTTAACCATCTTATCTTCATTTGTTGAGGTGTCAATGGTCCAAGATGATTACATCAGCTTATGAAGCTGAGCTGTCCACCACCACAAACGACAACATCATGCCTGGAAGGAGGAGGACAGACGATTCAGACTCCAGAACTCCACCAACGTCACCTCATGTCCAGGAGGATGAAGAAGTTGGCAATGTCTTGGTTGCATTAGTTCATGCAACTGAGCCACCCACCACAAGCAACAGTTCATTACAGTAAGTAGTACTCTATCTGGCATGGTTGATTGAAAATGTATTCTCGAAAAGAGCATTGAGGTTTGAACTCATATTGCAATGCTGTCGAGATTACACACACAGAATATACAGATATAAAACACACAATAAAAATAAAAATAAGTTAAAAACGGTTACATAGTGAGGGAGGGAGATTTAAGAGCAGGTTATTAAATTGTCCATCCATAGGATATTGGGGCATTCATTTTTAGCACGAGCTGAAGATTGTTCCATGACACTGGAGCATCATAGCAGAAAGCAGTTTCTCAGTTCAGACTGGACCGGTGCAGGATATACTTTAACTACTTTTATTATTTATCTTTGTCCTGCATTATGCATGCACTGTTGCGGATGTATAGTGTTACATATTGTGTTCATTTGCTGATGCCGTTTCCTTTGAGTGTGATGACTTTTACCCTGCTGTATCTACAGTACCATGTGTAACTGCATGTATCTTAAGCTGCCGTGCTGCCTTTGGCGGCTGAGTTTCCCTCGCAGGATCAATAAAGTCTTATCTTGTCTCATCTTATCACCAGCCCTCCACCGCCACCAACATCACCCCAGGTCCAGAATGATGAGCAGCGGGTTGAAGATGCAGGGAGCTTCACCTCTAGGAAGAAAACTAGGAAGACATTGTCTGCTGCTGGATGGAGAGAAAACACAATATGTTTCTTGTTTAGTTTTATTCTTACTTGTACTATAGTTGATTCAATTTCCTGTTTCTTGTAAAAAATATCAATGATATAGTATAACTTGTAAATAGCTTGATAAATCATCAATCTTAAAATGTGTCTGTATAATATATATCTTATTAATGATAATAACCTTTGTTTATATAGTGTTTCAGGGGATTCATATACAGAATGTCTATAATAAATTATTAAATCAAACACTGAAATAATGCCATATGTAAACATTGAAACACAGTAGGCTACATTTGTATACGTAATGCGAAGTATCCTCCGCACCTGCCCAGTGACTGTGAGTGTCAAGATGACCCCAGATTGTGGGTTTGAGTTGGCAGCAATGTTGGTCAAAGTGTGCAAACCTGGTCTATGTTTTCACTGACTTTGTGCCGATCTACACTTCCACTTGATGACATAATATAAAAGTTATATGCAGCTTTTGAAATGAATGAAGTCATCCTTTTAGCTCAATGGTTGGCCGTATTGGTCTGGTCCATTTAACATGCTAAAAATCTGCATCTATACCTACTTACACTCAATGCGTCTCCTCCAGGCCTGTATTTACTGAACCATCATTTGGTATCTCCTTGAGGACAAGAGGGGAGATACAATTCCAGTTTGTAACAAGTAATGTAAATCTACTCAAATACCAACAATTGTCACACAAAAGGTAGACTAACAAACAGGTTCCGAGGCTGTGGTCATCAGTATCACAACACGACACCCCTAATGACAAAGAAAGGGGTGGTGGTGGAACTTATGTGTCCCTAAGACTGTGGGATGGTCCTCACTCCTCATAACCCATTGCAACTGGGAAAGCATCTGTGTCAATTTAGATTTGGACCACTTTAACCATTATTTTATACTTTGGCAAAAAACATGAAAATGTATGCAAATCTTTGAATATATAGGCCGGCCCTATTATAGTTCAAAGCAAACATTTAAAACTCGCTGGCCTTAATGCGGTCGAGGTGCTGAGGTGCATTTTGATTGAATATAGGCTTTAATGCCTGAGAGCGGGTCACAGGTTCAAATCCTGATACCGACGACCTTTGTCGCGTGTCATTCCCTGTCTGTCTCACACAGGCTGCAGCCAGACATGAGCCTAAAGAAATCGTAGGCGCAGACGTCTCGGCGGTTTTTAGACAGCTGGTGGATGGAGAAAAAGCTCCAGTCCGCCGACGACTTGCGCGCAACGGCCAGCCGACAGCTGACGCTCTCCTCTGCGGCAGAGACAGCTGCCGACAAGCGCGTGTCACCCGGCAGTGAGATAGGCACTAGCCAATGGAACAGATGCAGCCGCAGCCCATCCACTGGGCGGGTATTCACTTGTAGTTTTCTTCTTTCACGGAGTCAAACGCCCCCTGGGCAGTGGGCACCTCGAAGTAACATTCTGTCCACTCCAAATTGTTAACAAAACATTTAAAAATCGTCTGAAGAAATGTAAAGCAGTGGTTCTCATGTTTGCTTCAGATCACCCCTGTAATCTTTTCATCCATGGCACCCCTGGCTGAATTACATTGTCATTTACTGTAACCCTGATCCATGATGACATTGAAAATAACTTTATATTTATAAAATAGCGCGTTCACTTCACCCTCGACAGCCCTTCTCATCATCAATAACCTCATTCTCCGTGGTGTAGTGGTTAGGATTCTGCGCTCTCACCGCGGCGGCCCGGGTTCGATCCCCGGTCAGGGAACACTGTTTTATGATGAATTCCTGTTCTGTTCTTTAACTATATAGAAGTGTCTATTTATATGTCTCTAAATGTTTTGATGAATTGAACCATGTGGACCCTGTTGTAAACAAGTGTAATGCTTAATTGGGTCGTTCACTCACAGTTAACAGTATTTGTATTGAGTTTGTGCTTGAAATGTATTGTAATTCTGCAAACTGTTAATAAATATTTAAATCAATAAATCAAAAATATCCTTCTCCTTCTCACCGCCGGGTGACACACTTCATTTTTATGCTTGTCGGCAGCTTACATCTGACGCGGAGGAGAGCATCTGATGTAAACTGGCCGTCGCGCAAGTCGTCGTAAAACAAAACTATTGTAGCCTCGGCAGGGAGGCGAACCCGGGTTGCCAATTCCAAAGGCACATACATTAACCACTCGACTAGAGAGTCATAACTTGACAGCCATGTTGCAACGCAGCAGCATATAGCCTACACTAGAATGCGCCTTTGAGTCAACATCTTGTCACTCACTCACTTGTCACTCTCACGCCCACTTCGCCAACCAAGAAATAGAAGACTACATGCCATTGAATAGGCTTCCGGGTGCGTCCCCTCTCGGGACCGCCCACTTTCCGCAGAGTAGAGCGGAGACGTCTGCTACCTACGATTTCTTTAGGCTATGGTGTGACTGCAGTGACACACACACACACACACACACACACACGCGCGCGCGCACACACACACACACGCACGCACGCACGCACACACACACACACACGTCACACACACGGTTTCTGGCAGAAACTTTCTGCCAGTTGTCACGTGACGTATAAAAACGGAATAAAAACAGAAGTCACATGACTGGTTATTTTCCAACATGGCGTCAACGGTGCTGCAGCTGGTTTCTGCTCTCCTGCTCTTTCAAAGTTGTGTATTTTGCTTTCCCCTCGGACAAGATGTTCACGATACCTCGTCCTGTGGATACAAGGTCAGCCACACATTACTAATTAGCAGTATTCACTATTCAGTGTGTATAGAGTTTGGCTGCATTTCTTTTCTAACACGTATTGGAATCTTAACTGCTGCAAGTTACTGTACTTTCACTTTCATATTATGATACCTCAGTTTTCTCTCTAATCTACAGTTTGTTAGGTATTTGATTACTGAGGGGTTTCACCTGGTCAGTCAGTCGTCTATTCATTCAACAAATGATGATAGGCCTAATACAAATAAATTGCCTATGGCATGCTCACAATACAGTGTAGGGACTCATTCCAGGGATAAATTCATAATATTCAGTTTACTTTCAGTCATGAATCACACTATCACACACAGGCGACAGGCCTATCTATTAGTCGTTTACTTCATGAACATTTTATGCCCTCATAGTTGAATATTGAATGTTTTTAAAATTCATACCTGCAAATTATAGAAAACAAATCTTGTGTGATATAGTGCATTTTATGACAGAAAAAAATTTGATTGAGGTATGATATCCCCCAGAATATAATGTAAAAATATCAAATGGTCAGTATAGTGTTTGGAAAGTCCCTTCTGGATGATATATTGATTGGCAAACTAGGATACCATATGACCGTTAGAGCTGAGAGCAGCCTTGTGAGTTACATGCTACTAACTTCAAGTCCTCCATAAAGAGTTGGCTGAATAGCAGCTGGACCTAATTATAACCATCATGATATTACTGTACATTTATGTATTTTGCATTAGTATGTTGAAAAACTTGAAATGTATATGAATATTATTGAATGTATTATTAGGCTGGTGTCTGCTAGTACTGCTACCCACTGCACATATTTGCACTCAATAGTACCACAATGGAAATAAGCTCTCAAGCCTTTTTGTGTTTTATCCTTTTGACATGTACAACTATGTTTTGTCTAAACTTCAATCGGTCAAAAAGGGGCAACGGTATACATTTGCAGCCTGTGTGTCACACTGTCACTGCTGAATGACTAAAATGCAGTGTTGTGGTATCTATAGCGTAGCAAATGAGTAGTGACATGCATGGCTTAAGAAATGTCAGAATAAAGGTGTGCCTGGTGGCCAGTTAGTGACTGTACACTTAGCTCTGGTCCATATCTCTAATTAATACCTTTGTCCTTAGAGCATTAGCTCTTTGTGCATTAGATCTATGATACTTCTCTTCTTGCGCTCGCATGAAATGCAGACCAGCCTCTCGTCAGATTTTTTCCTTCCGGTGGAAAACAAAATCCTTTTCTGGCAAATTTGTTTTTATACGCGTTGGTGGGGGGCTCAGAGTGCATCCACTAAGGAAAGTGGGCTTTCTAATAACACAAATCGCCTTTGTATTGGTGAGTAGTGAAAACGTTATTTTTATTTTCGCTACAGACGAGAGGCTGGTCTGCATTTCATGCGAGCGCAGGATGAGAAGAGTAGCATAGCTCTAATGCAAAGGCATTAGAGCTATGGACCAGAGCTAGTGTACACTGTACAGACTATATACTCTTGGTGATGGCAAGTCCAGACTCCCTTATCATGTCTTGTGACATTTAAACGTGCTTTACATTTGCGCATAATGCTATGTACACTGAAAAAGAAGTGGGTATACGGCATAACTTCGTATACCGAACAGTGTCAACACTAGTACTGACCTTTTGTAATGGCTTACAGTGTGGTACTGTAGACTTGTTAAAATTGTTTGTGTGTGTGTGTGTGTGTGTGTGTGTGTGTCGTCTAGTCATGCCATGCTACCATGCCCAACATGTTGAATGTCCACCTGGTGCCACACACCCACGATGACGTAGGTTGGCTCAAGACTGTGGACCAGTACTTCTATGGAGGTCGGTGTCCTCCTATTTTATGCATAACGGTGATCTACAGTTGGCTGTTGTTGCATGTGCTCAAACATGGAATCAGTGCTCTGCTAATTTAACTATTTATCTTCAGTTATCTCTAGATGTCTACAAAGGAGTAATCTGTAATCTTGATTTTGCAACTTGTATGAGAAGTTCACTTCCTCAGACATAGTAGTCAGTCGTCCATAAATTCCATAATACAAACGCATTATGTTCAGTCACATGCTTTTTAGTGGAAAACATCCACTAAAACTTTAACAACTGTTAAAAGTATCAAATGTTTTACAATGACCATTGCATGGGCTATTGTCTTGTTGTCTAGCAGATGATCATTGTATAACTTGACCGTTGGCCAATGGTTGTGTAAGCAGAAAGTTAACTGTGTAGTATATTTTGTCTAGAGTGTGCATAGTTTGCATATTTCCTTTATTGTCTCTTACATGTGCACATACACTATAGAAAGAACAGGCCATATTCAATAATATTTATACTTCCAATATATTTAATTTAACATATCTGTACATAATTTAGTTGTGCTGGATGATTAACTGATTCATTATTTGACACAGGGTTTTTCAACCCCTATAACATATTCAGTATTTGGGTGCTTTCGTAAATACGCTGGGCTGTATTTTGCGTGTCTTAAGTACCAGGTCTTATTCCCTAACTTGAGTAAACTAAAGACCTGGAGGCGTGATCAATGCTCTTTGGCCACTCAGAATAGCCAAATGGCATTGATCACGCCTCCAGGTCTTTAGTTTACTCAAGTTAGGGAATAAGACCTGGTACTTAGGACACGCAAAATACCGCCCACTGACCCTTAAGAGCACTTGGAGAACACGGTCCACATGATAAGCCGGGTTATCAAATATCAGAGGATCCTCTGAAGTTGTCTGAACATTGGTTACAACAGGAAGCCATTGTGAAATGCAATGGTTGCTGCTTGTTTGGAGTCTAGATGGTGTTATGCATGGTTTGAGTGAACTTTATACATTATTTGAGTCAATAAATTAAAGAAAAGCGAATTTACTTCACTATCTGGGTGCTCTATGGGGTCAACACCAGAGGGTATTTTCAATGTTGCACCATGTGTATGTGTGCTCCACTGCGTGCATGTGTCTAATAATCATAATAATAATCTTACAAATGATGAACAGAATGGTGCCTGAATTGTAATCCATGCATGCATGTCATTGCAGACCGTAATGACATCCAGCATGCGGGGGTGCAGTACATCCTGGACTCTGTGGTGGACCAGCTTCTGAAGAACCCGGACAGGAGGTTCATCTACGTGGAGACGGCCTTCTTCTACCGCTGGTGGAAGACTCAGAGCTCCGCCATGCAGCAGACTGTCAAACAGCTGGTCAATGAAGGTACAGTACTCAGAGCTCCACCATGCAGCATATTCATTTTTATTTTTATCTTCCCGATTTTGTAGGCCTCAAGATCAGGTAGATTATAGTTATAGTCACCAATGTACATAGTTTTTGTACTAATGTACAAATATATTTTTTACACATAATGGGTAGTTGAACAACTAGATGACTAGAAGTGAATGCCCTAATTCGAACCCACAACCTCTTTGGGTGTGTGTGTGTGTGTGTGTGTGTGTGTGTGCAGGCACGTTAGCACTGCGCCACCCGAGCGCTTGCCTGCGTGCCTACATTGAAGTCTGTAGATTAAGTTGAAACAAAATGAACGATCTATTCAATATTGACGTACTACATAGAATTCATATGATTTATTTAATTCAGATCAGTGGTATTCAAAGTGGGGTCCAAGCGGGACCCTCAGGGTTCCTTGTGGCGCTTATCTTGTACTGTAGCTCTGTAGTTTAGATGGATAAATAATGGTCGGATGTATAAAATAAGAGATCTTAGGAAGGAATCATTCCCGAAAAGGGGAACAACGGAAGGAAGAAATGTGGTCACGTAGACGGACACAGATTATTCATGTATAACTCTACCCGTCTTGATTTATTTCCAGTGTTTTTATTGCAGTCAATCAATCAATCAATCTTTATTTGTCACATACATATTAAAAAAGTAGTATCTTTAAAATGCAGTGAAATGTGATGTGCTGAGTGCACGGGCTGCTGCAACATGGGTCGCGCTGCCACAAACTTCTCTTTACATCAGAAATGCGACCGGACCATTTTGACTGGACCATGGCTCCCTACCTGTCTTTGATTGTCATGCTGTATTTACAAGACTTGTTTGAAGAGCTTTTGGTTGGTATGGTGTAGTTGGAGATGGTCAGTGGATACAACCACACATTTCAGCCAATGGACTTATCGTACCAGCACTCACAACAGTGACCTTGGGCTTATATTTGGACTTGCTTTACGATTGTAGCTACCCCTGGCTGTGCTAAATAAAACATCACACTCCTGTGAAGTCCCCTCCTCCAGGTGGCCTGGTTAAAGTAATGTTACCTTGACCTTGACCCCAACATCCTTTTACTATATTTAAATATTTCTGTCTGCCCTTTTGCTTGTACCCCACCCCACGCCCTCAGGTCGTCTGGAGTTTGTGAACGGTGGTTGGTGCATGAGCGACGAGGCAACCACTCACTACAGTGCTGTCATTGACCAAATGACCATGGGCCTGAGGTTCCTCAATGACACGTTTGGGCCATGCGGCCGCCCTCGCGTGGCATGGCACATCGACCCCTTTGGGCACGCCCGGGAGCATGCCTCCATGTTCGCACAGGTAGCCGAGCACATCTTTATGTTGTCAGAGGGGACTGACTGTTTGCCAATTCAGACTGCAGTGTGTGCAGGTGGTGTCTGTCATAATGTCTTGTCTTATCATCATGATCTCTTCATCGTTAAGTCTACTACTTCCCGTCTAATAGTGTCTGTCTTTCCTTCCTCATTTCAAACTAAGAATAATCTCATCCTACCTGGTTTATTTGGCTATATTATTAGCATGGATTAAAGGGATTCGGTCATATTATGACTATATATGGAGAGGTCGGTCTTGTGATCAGTGCAGACTGAGAAATAACTGGCGCGCATCAATGGGGAGAGAGGGGAATTGCTTCCCTGTATGGTCAAGCAAGGGCTTTGAACAACCTCCTCTCACTATTTAAAGGTAATGGGGTTTGTTTGTGTTTTTTTTTTAAATTTCTTTATTTTGTTTTGTTTTTCTAGATGGGGTATGATGGCTTTTTCTTTGGCCGTCTGGACTACCAGGATCGAAATAACAGGATAATGAATTTGGATCAGGAGCTGTTATGGAGAGCATCTGACAGCCTCGCACCCCCCATGGCTGACCTCTTCACTGGTACCCTACTCTGACCATTAAACTAACGTCTAACCTTTACCATTTAACCCTAGATGTTTAACCCATTAAGACCTGAGGCCGATTCTAAAATCCTAACATAGTTGCTATATTGAGATGATAGGCTGACGTTGTTGACTTGATGTGGCTATAGAGCGTCGCAGTCCCTCCCCCTTTCAGAACGACGAGTGGCCCAGGAAATGAAATGCAATGCATTTCTCCCATAGGATTTTCTTTTAAGTATTTATTTAAAGACTGTTACGCCGCGGACAAAGCCAACTCGGATCGTGACAATGAACACAATGTTTTGGGCCGATCAAATAATTCATAAGAAGAAAAACAAAACAAATAGTGTTGTCTCCTGCCTTTATTTTCTTCTTTTCTAATGATTTGATCGGCCCAAAATATTGTGTTCATTGTCATGATTTGTCACGATCCGAGTTGGCTTTGTCCGCGGCGTAACCGTCTTTGAATAAATACTTAAATAAAATCCTATGGGAGAAATGCATTGCATTTCATTTCCTGGGCCACTCGTCGTTCTGAAAGGGGGAGGGACCGCTCTATAGAGTGTCGCAGTCCCGCCCCCTCGAGAGACCCGGAAAATAAAAAAATCCCCGTTCATTTTCCTCATAGACTTTTCAGAAAGTATTTATTTAAAGACGTTTAAGCCGCGGACAAAGCCAACTCTTGTCGTGACAAATCATGACGACAAACAACATTTTTCGGGCTAAAACAAAGAATTAGAAAGTAGAAAAAAAACGGCAGGTTTTAACACATTTCTAGTTTTTCTTCTTTGTAATTATTTGTTTGGTCCAACATATTGTGTGTTGTCTTGTCATGACAAGAGTTGGCTTCGAAAAATGCATTGAGATTCATTTCCTGGGCCTGGCGTCGTCGTGATGAAAGGGGGCGGGATTGCGACGCTCTAAGATTTCTGGCTTGGCCTTTTGGGCTTCAAAGAGTGAAGATTGGTCAGACATTTGTCTCAGTTTGAGAATTTCCTTTTTAGAAAAAGGTTGATGACGGGTGCGTAGGACAAAAGTGCATATAATAAAATGTTTATCTTTTGAATAACAACGAAAAGGACTCGCACACTGTCAGTGTCAGAAACTTGGACGGACAATGGAAATTAACTTTTCAAGTGTGTGTGTGTGTGTGTGCGTGTGTGTGTGCCGTCCATTGGCTTTTCCTCCAGGCATTCTGCCTAATGGATACAACCCCCCAGAGGGCTTCTGCTGGGACCAGTCCTGTGACGATCCACCGATCCGAGACGACCCAGACCTAGAAGATTATAACGTTGACGACGTGGTGACGCGCTTCCGCAACATCGCCACCAAACAGGTCGGGTCATGCAACTCAATCATGCATACATGCATACTAGGGCATTCGCAAATACAGATTTTCTTTCGCATTCGACTTTGAATACAATAAGCTAATACCAGTAAGACGCCCCGAAGGCGCGGTTGTGCTGAAACTACAGTTCTGGGAATGCCAATATATGGACTTTATTTATTTTTTGGCCGGGTAGGGTCGTCCAATGTGTGCTAATTGGTAAGGCCAGGCGGGGGCTCTCGGGCCAGCCCAGTTAGGACCCAGGTATAGGGCCGGGGCCTTAATTTTCGGGCCTCTTGAGAACTCTAGTTTTCGCCGGCTGCCGGGGCACGGCTGCGCTAATAACTTTGGGGCGGGGCCCCGTCTAGAGTTTGAATGTGGACGGGTATCAGTCAAAAGGGAGACATCCTCGAAGAGGAAGGACGGGTGGGGTAGGATCAACATATGGAATGTCGGATGGGGTCAGTGTCATGATCCTCATATATATATATATATATATATATATATATATATATATATATATATATATGGCCAGATATAGACGATTCTTTATCAAAATGTGAAAAATAATGATATACTAGCTAATATTTTAAATTTGATGTACAGTGTAGAATAGTACTTTTGTAATAGTCTAGTATTAGATAATTCTGTGAATATTAGATAATCGTGTTGTACAAATCTTGATCGTTCATTCTCCTTCTACTCGCGTCCTTCCTACAGGCCGCCGTGTATAAAAGCAAGCACATCATCATGACGATGGGCTCAGACTTCCAGTACGAGAACGCCAACCTGTGGTACAAGAACCTGGACAAGTTGATCCGCTACGTCAACGCTCAGCAGGCCAACGGCAGCAGCATCAACGTCTTGTACAGCACCCCCTCCTGTTACCTACAAGAACTACACGGGGCCAACCTCACCTGGTGGGCCCGAGGACCATCATCTCTTATGCTCTATTTATTACAGTAGCATGCTAAAATACGTCCACACGTCACAGGGAATTCAATCGATGGATGCATAGGGGGTTCAGAGCAAAAGCGGCCATGTTTTCCCGGCACCCCAGAGCTCCTCTTTTGAAGGAATCCTGGGAATGATTGAGTTAAAACCGAAGTCCTGACGTCACTCGCTCATTCCTTATTGTGCTCCGTCTGTCTTCCCAGGGCTCTGAAGACGGATGACTTCTTCCCGTACGCTGATGATGCACATAATTTCTGGACGGGTTACTTCACCAGTCGGCCAGCCCTGAAACGTTATGAGAGACTCAGCAACAGCTATCTGCAGGTAGTCCCACATGGGGTTTAAAGATTTAAACTATTCCGGTTCCTTAACGAGTCCCTCTTAACAGTTCCCATTTAATGATTCCTATAGCGTCGCAGTCCCGCCCCCTCGAGAGACTCGGAAAATAAATCCCTGTTCATTTTCCTCAGACTTTTCAGAAAGTAATTATTTAAAGACGTTTACGCCACGGACAAAGCCAACTCTTGTCGTGACAAATCATGACGATAAACACAATGTTTTGGGCCAAGAAGACGGCAGGTTACAACACTTATTTGTTTAGTCCAAAATACTGTGTGTGTCGTCATGATTTGTCACGACTCGAGTTGGCTTCGTACGACGCTTAAAAGGTCTTTAAATAAATACTTTTTGAAATGTCTATGGGAAAAATACATTGGGATTCATTTCCTGGGCCTGGCGTCGTCATGAAAGGGGCGGGACTGCGACGCTCCATAGTGGGTACTTATAGTGAGTGTACAAATCTTGACTGTACAAAATGTACAAGATGGTCCTTATTTGATAATCACCGGTATTGTAATTTTACAGTTCTGCCAGCTCTGACCGTGTGATAAATGGTTCCAAATGTTGGTTCCGGATCCCAACCGGGCCTATATCCCATGTTAAATGTACTCCCTTTACTCTGACACAGTTTGGCCAGCGCTCAAAGATATTTTTGGAGTAACAAATGTGTGCTATTTTATGTTGCAAGAGAAGAAGAAAGAATATCTAACTTGGGTAAATCTCAAGCGTTGTACACTCTTTTTTTTTTTTTCTTTTTTTTTTACGGACTAGTGCTTTCACTCTGGGGCTATCACCTCGTTCACTGATTGGTCTAGAAATTTGGTGGGCGGTCCCCTTGGTTTTGCAGGCACAGAGAGACGGAAAGAGACCACATAAAGCGAGAGAAAAGGACTGAATAGAAAACGGAAAGGATTAGAGAGAGAAAGCAGAGGAGAAAGAACCTCCTCTCTGTTAAACTGCATTGTGTGTGCGTGCATGCGTGCGTGAGTGATATGGCGGCGCGAGAGATCTGAACCGAGTATGATGGCACTTTTTTAGATGTATAGCATTTTGGCACCTAATGGGTGATAACTTATCACCTCAAACTGCAGTATGAGTAGGCCTTAAGAGTGAGGAAGAGTAGTTGGTTGTGGCTTTTGTCTTAGAACTGTGTGACTTTTGCTGTTTTGTAGACCTGCAACCAACTGGAGGTGCTGGGCGGACAAGTGTCCAGGAATGGTGTCTTTGGAGAAGGAAACAGCCAGACCATGAGTAAGCCTAAATAAGTTTAATTCTGCCTGAAGTCTAGTCTATTCCGTCACATAAAGTCATCGGTGTATCGGCACATATCAAAGGATGTTAAATGTAAAGACATACATCCTCCCAAGTCGTAATACATTATCGTAATGCATTACTGTATAAAGAGTGCTTTGTGACGGGATATTATTATACAAGTGGTAATGGTTGATGGCAGCCTGTCCTCTGGTCACCAGGAAAGGCTATGGCCGTGGCGCAGCACCACGACGCCGTGTCGGGAACGGAGAAGCAACATGTTGCTAATGACTACGCCAGGAGACTGGCCATTGGCTGGCAACACTGTCAGGTAGGGCAATATGTCGCATGACTCTAACCCATTTTGACCTGAGATCAGATTCTAAAAATGTCTTCTACATCCTGACAGTTTTCTAAAAAAAAGCTATGTTTCCATGTCGGTTGTTCTTCAAAAATAGCAGACCTATAAGCTCGTATGAGCTTGTAGATCTGCTATTTTTCAATAGCATAATGCTAACACCAAAAGGGGTTCCAGAGGTCTGTCCCTCAGTTTCTTCTGGCTCCCAAAATGTTGAATGACTCCTAAACCTGCAGACTCACTTTCCAATTTCCAACACAGCCTAAAAACTAACTTCATCAGTTCTACCTTGATTCTAACATCCTTGTTGTTTATGTCCTCAACTCTACTGACTTATACACTGCTATTATTTAATGTTTTATTCCTTTTCTTTTCTTTGTTTTTTGAGCACCTATGCACAGCTTTGTGTGTTTGTACCACGGAATGTGACGGAATGTGATTTGATTGGCTGAGCACGGAATGTGATTATGTATAAGATCTTTTTTTTTGAGTGGTGCAACCACTCCAAGGAACAGCAATGTCCGTGTTCGCCTATGTGTCCGCCTATGTATGTGTATTCTGTATTCTTGTCTCGTCAATATCTGCTAAAATAGTTATAGGATGCAGATGGACACTGTATGTTGGTCACTTGGAGTCAACTCAATGCACAGCTTTTAGGGGTGCGGGGCGCGTCACCTGTATTGTAGACTCGCACTGGCGTGACTGCAGAGCTAGTGACACTGCAGAACTCAACACCCTGATGCAGCGATTCAGAAGATTAGACTTAGACTTTGTCAGTTGTTCTTGGTAAGAGTGTCTTCTAAATGCTGAAATTCTAAACGGTGGGAGAGTAAGAGTCTCTAGCATTACCGCAGCTGACCCCAGTGCAAATCCAACCCGATGTACAGTGCACATAACATGATATTCCTCCTCCCCTCTCTCCTGCCTTTCCCGTAATGTAATTCAGTCATTATTTGTCCCACACTAGAGCGCTTGGGCTTTCACTACCGTTTGTAGTACGTGTTCAGCTATGTTCCTCTACACTGCATAAGGAGCATGGTGCTCTGATAATGGTGCTCTTATAGAAGAACCATGGCTTCTCCCCGTCTTCCTCAGGTTCTGGTCAGTAACAGCCTCGCTGCCCTCACTGGTTCGTCTGCTCCGAGGATGTACTGCGAGCACCTCAACATCAGTGTGTGTCCTCTCACGGAGGCCAGCAAAAAGGTAATGCTACACACATACTGTATATGTTGACTGTACACTAGCCCTGGACTGAGGTGTACAAATTGAGTCCGTGAAAAGAAATGATGGTTAAACTCCTACCGCTCTCTTTCAGTTCTCGGTAAACGTGTACAACCCCTTGGCTCGTCCAGTCACGAGGGCAGTCAGGCTGCCGGTCAACGGAACGCTGTATTCCATATCTGATGCTAATGGCGTACCTGTGGACTGCCAGGTCAGTGACTGTGTGTGAGAGGGAGAAATAAAGAGGGTGGTGCTGTACTATATAGTTTTAACCCATTCTGACCTGAGATCAGATTCATACGAGGTTTCCACTGGACACACACTGGTCTGATGAACCCATTCGGACCTGAGATCAGATTCTAAAAATGTCAGTCGCTCTTCGATTTTTCAAAAATAGCAGACCTACAAGCTCGTAGCGCGCCACTCGGTGGCGCGCTATGAGCTTGTAGATCTGCTATTTTTCAATAGCTAAAGCATAACATGATGCTAACACCAAAATGGGTTCCCGGTCAGAATGGGTTAATTTAGAATTGTGGAATCGGAATCTTATTTATGATGAGTACTGCGGCTCATTACAGCTGTTCTACATCTGTCATCAAGGTGCAATCAACAAGATTAATAACTATTCACGATATCTGACAAAATAATAACAACGCCAGCATGTTGTAGATTAACTTGATGTTTTTACTTACCGTAATTACCCACGCCAATCTTGACCATTACAATTCTGCAAAGAAGAAGCCCCACAGGGGTTTGTGGTCAATCACAAATGACTATATTAAAGCTGCCCTGACGTCAGTTCCTCTGCCTGTTGTGAGTTCTACAGTGTGGATTTTATGATGTCACAGAGTGTGCCAGGGTCTCTTTCACCCAGGAGACTTCAGACGGCATGGCCTGTCTACTGTAGTCTTTTTGGTTTCGCGGGACCCCACAAATGTATACTTGCAATGTAGTCCCATGTTTGTATGTAGTCTCTGTTCTAAATCTTTCACGATATCTGACAAAAGAATAACAACGCTATCATTTTTGGTAATGCCATACCCTAACCACAGTACATTCCTGAGTGATAATCGTACTCTGATAGCGTGCAAATGGACCCTTTGATAACATGTACACTCATTGACATTGAACACTTATAAGGGCTCATTCATACTCCTATTTTTACCGCTGTAGTGCCGAAATGATTTTGGCTCGTCAGAAAATGTCAGTAGCACCGAAGAGACCCCCGAACCTCAAATGACGTCACATTGTAGGCTCTAACGTGCCGAACCGACTTTTATTCGGCTCTAAAAAAATGGGAGTATGAATCGCGCCTAAGAGTGTGTTTTTACAATACGACTCCATATTCTTGTGTCCTGTCCACAGGTTGTCCCAGTGTCTGCAGCCACCCAGGCGCTGAGGGGAGGAAGGGGCTATGCCGTGAATGAGCTGGTCTTCCAGGTCCAGGCTCCTCCACTGGGCTACAGCACCTACTCTGTGTCCCTGTTTCAGAGCAGACCCCCACCGGCCCCCGCACAGCCCAGACCCCTGGCGGGAGTGGCTGCCATCGAGAACAAGGTACGGTTACAGTTATAGATTATGAAGGGCATAATCCCATGAAAGTTGTCGACACTTTCATTCAGTGCCGCACCTGGTGGTCACCAGTTTTGTCTCTCGTTTTCCAATTAGCCCATTATAAATAAAAGAGAGAAAATGTAATTCTATTATGCATGTCATGTGCATGTCATCACCTGCACACCAGATTAGAGGAATTTTCTAAATATGGATAAAAAATCTTAAGTCTTATCGTCCCTGGCAATCAGTGCATAATTGGATTCAACTCGTCTTGTCGTCCCTGGCATTTGAACTGTTTTAACAGCCCAGCAATACAGTGTGAAAAGTGCATGGATGGATGGGTGGTTTTTAATGTGCGTCTGTGTGCATTGCGTTACCAGTTCCTGCGTGCGACCTTTGACCCAGAGACGGGACTTTTGAGCAGCCTCAGTAACCTGGAGACTCGACAGACCATCAAACTAACGCAGAACTTCTACTGGTCTCTCTCTTTCTTTCTCGCACACACACACACACGCGCGCGCACACACGCACGCACACACCTGCATACGTTTGTCAGTCTAATGACTGCATTTTGTTTGTTACCCGTTATATATTCCAGGTACAATGCCAGTGATGGTAACAACTCGGCCAGTAACCAGATGTCGGGTGCTTACATCTTCAGACCCAACTCTTCCACCCCATTCATCATCAGCAAGACGGCAAAAACCCAGAGTATACAGGTAGACGGAACACACAGTAGTACTCAAGTACAATTTTCAGACGTATGCTTTCATTTTTCCCATAGAGATATTTATAGTTAGTTAGTTACTTTATTGACACAAATGTATAAAACATTGGGTCCAAACAATAATTAAAAAAAAACCCATGAATCAAAAAAAAACTTTAAAATGTACAATACAATACATTCAAATATACAATAGACAATACAGGATCCCTTTACAACAGGAGCTTTCTATTGCTCCACACGTGACAGGCAGGCATGTAGCATATTACGCAAAGTCTCTCTGTTAGTGCCCACAAAGAGTGAGCTCAAATCAATACCATATTTCACTCTTGATATCTTGTGTGAGGGGACACGCCAGTATGTGTGCTGTCCGTTTTGTATACCCGTCTCACATTGGCAAAACCAAACCAACCAAAATAAATAGATCTGGGTTGATTGCTTGGTATGTCTTACATCGATACATTTTTTTGAAGACTAGAATCAAGCCATCCAGGATCCTGGTGGTGAATCATACAAATATTAGATTCTAGTGAAAAAGTAATGAACAATTATAATTTAAATTCCTGATCCCATGAAATGTTTCCCATTTATCTTTTCCTTCTTTTTTTTCTCTTCTATGGCGTACTTCATCTCCTGCTCGGCTGCCTCAGACCTCGGTGGTCCAGGAGGTCAGACAGTGGTTTGGTCCCTGGGTGTCTCAGGTGGTCCGCCTCTACGCCCACAGCAGGTCTCTGGAGTTGGAGTGGACCGTTGGACCCGTACCCATAGAGTGAGTGCAGACCGTGATGGGTTTGCGTAAGAAATTTGTTGGCCTTTTTATTAATGGAGTCTTGGAGTGTATATACTTAGGGGGTTGATGCTATACCCTCCACAGGGCTCCGAGAGTCGGAGAGCACGAGGTTCAAATATAAGGAAATGGTTGCACAGACGGACTGTGGTCGTATGAATGAATTATATTTAGTGTTTATATTTAGTTTCTAAAATATTAGTGTGTGTGTGTCCTCTTAGAACAAGGAGTACCAAAAACGGAAGCCTACAGTACAAGGAAAACTGGGTCCTAAATGAAACTAGTGTGCCTGAAAAAGCATTCACTAAATAGTAGGTTTGTCCCCCAAAAATAACCTATACTAAGTCTTTTAGGTGTTTAAAATACAGCAGCAGTCACAGAAGCAACCGTGTTGCCCTTGTCAGCGTTTGAGCTATCAACTCTAGCTTATATTTGATTCATGTATTTGGCCACAGATCCCCCCCCCCCCCCCCCCACTTGAAATAGAATTTCAAGTGGTTAAAAAGCAGTTAAAGTGGGGAGCACCGGGGGAACTGGGTTAGTGTCAAAGCATCCTTTTGATTTGATTTGATTTATTTGATATATTCATGATACAATTCATAGAAGAGCAGTATACAGAATGATCAGGATTGCACAAAAAGTCAGAGGACTTAATTCCATTGTGATCCAAATAAATAAATAGTTACGGCATATGATAAGAAGAACATGTGTACTAACGTTACAATACTAATGACATTTACAACCGGCCATCATACGTGTTTACGGATGCGCGTTTTTGAAATGGGTGAATGTAATGCACAACACTTTAGATTAAGGCGCTATATAAATGCACCATTTGCCATTTTTATTAGATGTGATGCGAGATATGTGGCAATGGAAACAGAAGGGGGCAGTCATTAGCTGCACTAAACGTATATAACTCACAGTTCTTGTGCAGCACTAGAGAACCGAGCGCTTCTTTTTATTTCCCCCTGTCATTACTCAGCCTTTTATTCTTTCCTTTGGATTGAATGAGTTGGACTTAGGTTTTGATCAACCCATTTTGGACTGAGGTCGATTAAAAATAAAAATAAAGGCTTCTGAATCCTAAAATTTCTGAAAAACCTATGCTTCTATGTCAGTGGTGTTCAACCTTTTTCATGTCCGAGGACCCCCAGAATTATCTCTATTGGGCCACGGACCCCCCCATCTCAAAATATGTAGGGACCCCCCCAGAAGCAAATATCTTCGTTAAAAATGTTCGCTCTGAAATATATATAATCAATGATTTGCGCCACATTTTCACGATTTCTCAAAAATAGCAGACCTACAAGCTCGTAGGCACGCTATGGCTATTTTTCAAAGGCTAAATTATAACAATGTTTACAACACCAAATGGGGTTCACCTCTTTAAAAAGTTAGAGGTGGTGGATGACTCACAAAGGAAGCATATAGAGACATCCATTGCACCAAAGTATAATACACGTTCTGATGTAGGTGCATTTGTTAAAGGACCACTTCACTGCTTTTCAACCCATCTTCATATAATTGGTCCTCACTAATGTTCATGATAAAACGGCACAATTGTTTTTCCTACTCGGTCTGTGTCTCATAGGAGGGCTGTGGGGCAGTTCAGAAACCCGTCCACCAGTGACCTCATCGATGGGGAATCCATGCTAATATAAACGCCAAGCTTTCTATTCCTGAAAAGATGCAATGCGAAAATGGAAGCCACCGTTCTCACGATAATAGAAAATATAAATATTTTTTCACAAACATTGTTTATAAAATAATCTGCCTAACGATGATGGACGCGTTTCTGAATTGCCCATAGCCTCTCCTACGAGACACAGACTGAGTAGGAAAGAATTGTGCTGTTTTGTCATGATTTATTAGTGAGGACCAATAATGATGGGTTGAAAAGTGGTGAAGTGGTCCTTTTTAAGATATAAGAGGAACATGAACAATATCTGCATTCATGTTTTCCTATTCTCTCTGCATTCATTTATTCCTATTCTCCCTAGGCCACATTATACTTCCTAACTCGCTATAACTCCTCCTTTTCATTCTCAGTGACCACCTGGGAAAAGAAGTAATCACGCGTCTAGACACCAGTATCGACTCTGCAGGAGTCTTCTACACCGACTCCAACGGCAGAGAAGTGCTGCAGCGAAAGTAAGCCGCATTAGGAAGACCGTTTTCTTTACCGGATTTATCTGGTATAAAGAGGTATGGTCCACTCCCTAGTCGGCAATTCTGATTGGAGTCTTAAAGGGATAGTTCAGATTTTCTTTAACTTGAGTTGTATGAAATACTTGCCATTAATATAGTGGTTGCAACTGTATTAATTGATTGCCAGAGTCCCGTGGTGGGAGTTCTGCTCTGGTTTTAATGAATATCAAGTAGTTCCTTCATTTGTATTGTTGACCTTTTTCTAAAATATTAGTGCAACTTTTGTTCTTTTTTTTTTACCCCTCTATCACACAGAACTATGTTTTTTGTGTCCTACGCCCAAAAAATGTTCCATGTGATGGAGGGGTCAAAGTTGAACGAAAGTCGCACTAATATTTTAGTTAAATAAATCTGAACTATCCCTTTAACCACAGACTCGATGAGCATAACGTTGCTGTCGGGTGGAAGCCTTGTATGTCCAAAACCGTTCCATTTTTATTGTTTTTGTAAACAAATTGAAATGGTAAATGGCCACTGTACACAAGCTCACAACGCGTTTGTGTTAGCTTGTGTGCATTGGCTTATTTTGACTACTTTTGTACTACACTCTTGTATGATGACGTAGGGCAGGGTTCCCCAATACATTTTCCTCAAGGGCCATATTTTGACTACGGTACCAGGCTGGGGGCCGAGTCCGCACGCGCAAGGTCGAGGTCTTGCCCTGAAAATGAATTTTCAGGGCAAGACCCCATTTGAAAAGGATGCCCAGTTTGACATGCATAGGCTACTGACCCCCATTTAATGCCATTTATATCTGGCACCCACCACAAAAGGGGAAAAAAAATCTTCCAGGGGGCGCTCCGCGGGCCGCAAATGGCCCGCTGGCCGCCTATTGGGGAACCCTGAAGTAGGGCATTAATTTACCAAAAACATAAATGTGGAGATAAGAGGTTTTTACTCGACGATAAAAGTAATTGTATCATCGAGTAAAACTTAAAAATTTGATAAATGTAATTCAGAATCATTGTGTGCGTGTTGTGCTGTCCCGTCCCAAAGGAAAGACTTCCGTCCAACGTGGAAGCTAAAACAATCTGAACCCATCGCTGGCAACTACTACCCCATCAACTCACGTGCGTACATCAAGGTTTGTGTGGCTCTCTATCCTGCACCTGTTGTAGATTAACTTGATGTTTTTACTTGCCGTGATTACCCACGCCAATCTTGATCATTTAAAATTATTTAAAACAATTCTGCAAAGAAGGGTTTGTGGTTAATCACAAATGACTATAATAAAGCTGCCCTGACGTCAGTTCCTCTGCCTGTTGTGAGTTCTACAGTGTGGATTTTATGATGTCACAGAGTGAGCCAGGGTCTCTTTCACCCAGGAGACTTCAGACAGCATGGCCTGTCTACTGTAGTCTTTTTGGTTTTGCGGGACCCCACAAATGTATACTTGCAATGTCGTCCCATGTTTGAACAACAAAAAAACTATATTAAAGTTGCTATAAGCACTAATAATGACAAATTCTTTATGATTTTTTTTCCCCCATACAGCCAGCAATGGGTAGAACGCTCCCCAAAAAATTTAGTCTCTGCTGTGACACATCTAGGGGGCCGCAATCTGCATTCAAAGATTTTCCTCGAAGCCTTGTCATTGGTCGATTTGCCCGTCTGCTTCCTGATTGGTTAGTCATTGCGACCGGGTTCTTTTCCGACCAATGACAAAGCTTCTAGGAACATCTTTGAATGCAGATTGCGGCCCCTAGATGTGTCACAAAGACTACCTGTCCTCTTAACCCATTAAGACCTGAGGCTGATTCTACAAATGCCTTCTAAATGGAATCAATAGTTCTCACCCTTTTTCATGCCAAGGACCCCCAAATAGATATATATAGATATTTGCCCATATGAAAATGTGACCCCCAGAAGAGATGATTTGTGCTAAAGAAAAACAATAATTTCAAGATATTTCAAAAATGGCGGATGTACAAGCATGCATGGCAGCACAAAGTGACGAGCTGCAAGCTTGAGAACCCCTGTTCTAAATCCTAAGAGTTTTCTGAAACTAGCTATATACAAATATATAATCAAAAGCGGTTACTATAAATGGTGAGTGTTTGTGCGCAGGACAATGACGCTCAGCTGACGGTGGTGACGGATCGCTCTCAGGGTGGAAGCAGCATCTACAACGGCTCACTGGAGATCATGGTGAGATAAACGCGACACTAGCACGCTACGCTTCGCTCGTAGGCTCACTTCTGAACAAACTCTGGGCTGCTATTTTTTCTGGGAGTCTGGGGGTTCACTTCAAAATACACTGCAGCGTCTGTCTACTCTGGTAACCTATATTAGTCTTAGACACATGCATGTGGTATGTGTAGACATTGGACCACAGTGCCAGTTCAGGCGAAAAATCCCAATCTTGGATTGCGTCGTATAAGAACTGTGTTCTAAGAAATAAACAAACCACCCTGGCGTTTTTTTACTCGTCTGGATATGAAGCATCAACTGACGGTGGAAAAAGTAGAAGTGTATCCAATGAGTAAGAAAGTATATTTTTCTTTTTATATCAAATGTAACTCAATATCATGACATGCCTGTGGGATTTCCAAAATAACACTGACGCAGGGGGTAGTGGGAGTGGCATCAGGAGACCTCTGTACTTTATATTATCATAAATTAGGGCCGGGACTAATTGCGATTAATTTAGATTAATTAACTACAGAAAAATGAATCTCGATTAACTACAGATAAATTAATCGCACCTTTTTTTTCCCACCGCGGAACGTTTCTCACTGGGCGCTTTTCTATAGTACTGAAAACTGGAAATAATAAAAAGTCACCCCATTTTGTGTTGCCTAGAACTGGAGGTCTGACAAAAAACGGTAACAATATGAAGTAAGTACAGCTTTGTGATGTCACTGAGATGTACTTGTTACTGTCAGACCTCCAGTTCAACACAGAATGGGGTGACTTTTTATTATTATTTCCACAACGGGTATATTAACGACAGTAAAATGTTGAAAATGAGTGGTATCCTGTAGTCGCTATTCATTGATTCACTGGGATACCAAAAAACATTAAAAAAAAAAGGTTTCTCGCTGTTCTCGGGTTGAATATTGATATGCGATTAAAATGCGATTAATCTAGATAAAAAAAATTAATCGAGTCCCAGCTCTATCATAAATATAAAAAAATATAGATGCCTCAGTGGCCGCAGAAATAAGCCAACCCACCTCCAAAAACAAGCCAAAACAAACCCAACAATATGACCATATAATCCTAATAAAATAAAATAAAAGATTTGATGCATTTATCATTATAAATACTATGCATGTCTAATGATAAGACTATATTAAAGCTGCCCTGACGTCAGTTCCTCTGCCTGTTGTGAGTTCTACAGTGTGGATTTTATGATGTCACAGAGTGAGCCAGGGTCTCTTTCACCCAGGAGACTTCAGACAGCATGGCCTATCTACTGTAGTCTTTTTGGTTTTGCGGGACCCCACACATGTATACTTGCAATGTAGTCCCATGTTTGAACAACAAATATATTAAAGCTGCTATGAGCAATAATAATGTCAAATTATTATTGAACGGGAGGAGGAAGTCAAGCGGAATCTTGGAAGGCACGCGCCTCTGATTGGCCCCTTCCGTTCTTCGATTTTGCTTACAGACGGGTGCAGTACTTAGATCAGACTAGTCATTGGTCCGACAAACTACAACGTCTAAAATAGCAGACCTACAAGCTCGTAGATCTGCTATTTTTCAATAGCTAAATTATAACATAATGTTTAAAACACCAAAAGGAGGGGTTCCATCGATGTTGTGCCCCTCGCGTTCGAATCTGATCGCAGGCACCCTTTTGTTGAATGAGGCCTGTTGTGTCTTCCTAAGCACGCACACATAAATACACGCGGCCTCCGCTTCCATTCCGCAGCTCCATCGGCGCCTGCTGTACGACGACGTGCGCGGGGTGGCCGAGCCCCTCAACGAGACCTCCGACGAGTACCCCCAGGGCCTGGTGGTCCGCGGCAGCCTTCTCCTGTCCCTGGAGCCCCCGCAGAGGGCTGCCGACGCACACCGGCCCCTGGCCCAGGAGACGGTGTTGCAGCCGCTGGTGACATTCACCGATGGAGACTTGCACCCCAACACTAGACTGGAGGTGAGAGCGAGAGAGAGAGATAGAGAGAGGAGTGGAGGGTATGATAAAAGACGGCGACAAAACGATCCCAATGAGGACGCTATAAACGGCAGATGTTATGGATATGACATGGATCAAGGGGTTTCAAAGGTACATTATTCAGCATTTGAGCCACGGACCAACATTTGATTAGATTTAGCCTCTCGGAACCCAAACTATTATATTCCATGCTGTATTGACACGGTACCATAGGAGATAAATAACAATTATTCTACATTGTGTGTAGACTTTTACCGTTGAGAGTGTAAAATGAATAATTTTACACTCGACAGTTGAAGATCTAGAAGGGTCCATTAGATTATTAGCTCATCATTTAGCTGGGGACCACCTGGAGAAACCCCGTCAAGGACCACTGGTGGTACCCGGACCACTGGTTGAAAACCAATGTCATGGCTGAACGACTGGGTTGATGGACGGACAGACAGAGGTTATCTATGAGCAGATGGTCGTCAAAACGCAAAAGAGAAAAGCTTGGCAAAGCGGTGTTTAACCCATTCTGACCTGAGATCAGATTCATACGAGGGTTTCCACTGGACACACACTGGTCTGATTAAACCAGGCTGCTATGTTCCTCTGTGTCCAAGGTTTCCCTCAACTTTTCCCCACATCTCTCTGTAGTGCTCTTGTTCTGCCTCTTATCTCTCCCCTCTGTAGTTCTCTGGCCTCCAGGCTGCGCTGCCCCCTGCTGTCCACCTGCTGACAGTGTCCCAGTGGGACACGGAGTCCATACTGCTGCGCCTGGAGCACCAGTTTCAGGCCAGTGAGAGCAAGGAGCACTCCCTACCCGTCGCTGTCGATCTGCAGGTCTGTCACGCTTTCCTCGAGTAGAAGTATCAATTTTCTAAAACGGTTAGTCCCAATACTTGTTGGGTGGTTCATAGCCTCGACACCCAGGCTTTCATTTCGTCTGCGCGAAAAATGAAAGCCTGGAGGAACGCATTGGCTGCCTTGGTCTAGAAGTGGGAGTCAACGCTTCCGGGTGGGTGTCGCTCCAAATTATGTGACGCAGCGCTTCACTAGGTGGGAGAGGAGTGGCCAGGGCTGACGGACAGATCGGTGAGATCCAATCAGGGCGTGCGCAAATCTCAGCCGCGACCCACCCCTATAGACCAGAAACATAACACGTTAGCTCAGGCTAGGTGGTTCATGATTAGACCGCATAGTTAAATCTCACGATAATCTACGACTTAAATCATTTAGATTTGTATCAATCTCGGGTGCATTACAGTGATCCATATCTGTAGCTGAACTAGGGAAGCGCTTGATTTCCTTACAAGCCCTGGCCGTGCGGGCTTTGAAGCACCGCCCGCGCTCATAGGACACTGAATGAGTGGCCCCGGGGGGGGCTTTGTTAGTTATGTTGGTTACCATTAGATTGACCTAACACTCGAGTTTTGTTTCTCAATGTGTTCGTTTGGCAAAAGTTGAAGTGCAACAAATTCTGAATGGACAAGCGGAGTAAACACGGAAGTGGCTCTATCTGGTGGCCTGCAAAGTGTAACTACTTTCTCCAGTGAATTAGGAATAGTTTTATGATTTTTAATATTGCCATGTTTGTAACCGTTTTTAGAAGAGCAATAAGCCACGCAAGGTCCGAGGTTGCGTATATTTTATGTCCATTAAGTTATTATAGTTTTGCATTTTTCAGTGGTTTGAAAATGTATTAAAACTTTAACTTTAACTAAGTCAAAAAGAAAAATGTGAGTTTGGCAGTTTTGTCTTATTTGAAGTTTAGTTTTAGAGTTTTTTTTTCCATTATTATAATATGGGGTAGTTGGTGATTATTAAAAAGACAATCCACAAGCTTTGAAGATCTTTGGCTACAGAGCTTATTGCAGCTCAAATAATAATACATAATTCATATCCACTCATATTTGTTAACGGTATGAAATATTGAGAGACTAACGCATAATGGAGAACACGACTTTAGTTTTTACACACAATACAGTTTAATTCATTTTGTATTCTAGTTATTTCATTGGTTCACTGTAATAACCTTCACCTGGCTGTTCCTCTTGATGTTGCAGAAGCTGTTCTCTACCCTGGAGGTGCTGGGCGTGTCTGAGCTGAACCTGTCAGCCAATCAGTGGAAGGACGAGATGAAACGTTTTGATTGGAAGTCGCATACAGGTACAAGACACTTCTGAATGGTTTGAAATTAAATTCCAGTACGCTTGTATACGGTAGCACTTTTCAACATAGTTACTCGGCAGTGCCTTTGGTGTTCTCAGACAACTTGCTCGCCATGTTGTCCAGAAACCTTGAGTGGGGCTACGTTTTTGTAGTTATTGATTGAATGCAACTTGTGTTGTAAGACTATGGACTATTTCATGCAATGTTCCGGCACTTGTTTATGCCCTCGTTATCCAATCCGGGTGATTAGACTATACTGTAAGCCAAAGTTAGTGTGGGTTTTGTGCGTATAATAAACACTATCTCTGAAATGCCTAGTAATGGTGGTCCATATTAACACTGGATCACAAACCTCAGTAGTAGCATGGAAACTTTGACGGTATCAATACGTTTAGTGGAACAAACTTATTGCGTGTCCAGAGGAAAACCTGTGCAGAAAAACAATACAGTACTAGACTGTCTTCAACTGTACTGGACACCTAGGATTTAAAGAACATGAGCCATTCCTTCCCCTAGGCTAGCTTTTAACCCATTTTGGGGCGGGAACTAGCCTGGGCACCATTTCATTTAGGGTATATGATCCTGTCGGGGTGGACGATATCGTTACGTCACGTTGTAGTATTGTTTTGTAGTCGACGGGCAGCTACAACAGGCGGCAACTTTATTGAGGGGAAAAGGAAGGTTCCTTCCTTTTTTCTCAATAAAAGCTACAGGCTACGAGAGCTTTTCCTTGTAGCTTGTAGGTCTGCTATTTTTGAAAAATCGAAGAACGACATAGAAACATAGGTTTTTCAGAAAACTGTCGGGATGTAGAAGACATTTTTTAGGTCAAAAGACACCGTTTCAGAAATGGCTTTGATGTGCATGTTTGTTTTTCAGGTGAACAGCCTCTGCCAAAGCGGCCAGAAGACTCCTCTGTCTGGGAGGTGACATTGAAACCCATGGAGATTCGCACCTTCCTGCTCCGAGTCAGCCACAGATAACCAATCACATTTTTTCCCCCTTTTCTCTCCACCCAAACCAATGTTGATTCAGCCATTCCCTGTGGCCTCAATGTCAAAACGTAATTTTTTACTTTGTCACAGAACCAAAAAGAGCTGATCTATAAGCTCATGCGACGCAACGATTTTGACGGGATATAAAGAATCTTTTCATTGCTAATGTAGGAGGCTTACATAGCAAACGCTACCCACCACGGCAAACGAATCAATTCATATATCCGCTGGCTGGTTTTACAACTGGCACATAATATCCTGGCTGGATCTCCCGAAAGCATCCTAAAACCAGCTTCATCTTTAAGTCTAAACATGATTTCACATTCCAGCTGTTTGTGTGGAAATATCTCACATGGCAACAATGATACCTTTTTTTTTTTAGACACGGTATCTCCATGAAGATCAACTCAAGGCCACAATAGAATACCACTGGATCATGTTTACTGTGGCCTTTTTTTACACACACATGCTCGGGGACCAAAATGGACATTTGCACAATCGTCTTTAGTGTTAACATATCTGAAGTTCTGCCAGGAGGTGCATGTACGTATTGTGACAAAAGCTGCCTTTTCTATTGCGTGTGTATAATGTTTATACAGTATTATAAATGAATCATTCACTGCCAAGCAGGTTATACCTTTTCTTAAAAGAGAATTGTCAGACCATTAATTTCCACACGTACATTTTTCAAGCCTAACAAGTTTATGGGGTTGTGGGAGCTGGACTATTTCTCCGATGTGCCTATGTAAATAATTGATCATGTTGATTTGAAGATGACATAATAAAAGTGCAGTCATTTTATATCTTGTGTTACCTGTATCTTACCTCACACAAACTGCAAACTGTTCACCCATTTTGGTGTTTTTAAAGGACCACTTTTCAACTTCTCTTCCTATAATTGGTCCCAACTGATGTGTCTCATAGGAAGGCTGTGGGCAGTTCAGAAACCCGTCCACCAGTGACATCGATGGTGAATCCAAGCTAAAAGAAACGGCAGGCTTTCTTTTCCTGAAAAGTTGAAGCCATCGTTCTCACGATAATAAAAATCTAAAAAAATATATATGCCCAATGATGTCACTGGTGGACGAACTGCCCAAAGCCCTTCTATGAGACACAGACTGAGTAGGAAAAAATGGTGGTGTTTTATCATGAATATGAAGAGATGTTGGTCCTTTAAGCATTGTTACACTTTAACTATTGAAAAATGGCAGATCTACAAGCTCATCTGCTATTTTTGAAAATTTGTGAATGCAGTGCAAATCTTTGAATATACACTTTCAGAGCGAAATTTTAACTCTTTGCTTCTGGTACAACGTATTTTCAGATGGGGGTCGGTGGCTAAATTGCATATAGTTTCTGGGGTCCTTGACGTGAAATATTGAGCACCACTGATGGAAACATTTTCGAAGCCAGGGTTAAGTCAAGGAAGCCAGAGAACATTGGGGTTGATATAGGAACTTTAATTAGACTGTCGCAACAGTAGAAATGACTACCAAAAAAAAAAAAATCCCCTTGATGATGCAAAAAAAGAAAGTTCCCCTTGATGCTGCCTTGGGCAGGCAGAACTCCAAATACTGTCCTTTGGCTGGTTCCCCATCTCAATACAACCATCATTCATTAGTCCAGAACATCACTGGACCCAACACGACTTTGTTCTTTGGGGGGAAGGATGAAGTTTCACTCCATCTTCTCCCCGTCCTTTTGCTCCTCCACGTCATGCGAGTAGCAGCATTTCTCTGCTGTATATGTGCATATTCCCTGCAGGACAAAGAAAGCATTGGTTTCTGTAAGGAGTGCCCACAGTGGTCTGGGGAATAACCGCACTCAAAGTTTGAGTTTCTTTTATTTCATAAACATGCAGCAGCAGTCCACCTAGACTAGAGAAACGAACGTGTTTTGGCACACAGACCTTCCTCAGTGTTCCAAACATATTTGTCCCCTTACATTAGCCAACTGAATTACTTTAATATAATGCTCCATTCCTTTTTACAGTATCAATGGTGCAACTCCTATAACCTATAAATCGGCTTAATCATGCATGCTTTCAGCTTCTAGTATACACAATGTTTAAACTGTACGAAGTTCAGGTGATCTCCCATCCACCAGAATGCATTAATTTACAGTTCACTGTTTATTCACTGACGGGTCAAATGAGAACAGGGAAGAGCATAAAAATGCCACAAATCTTTTAAAAACAAAGGAGTGCACGTTACTAGTTTCAGGCAATGGATGCATAATTATGAGGGAACAAGAATCCTCACCTGACCCCTGGGGGGGGGGGGGCTCTGTACTTTGGTAACTTATGGATAATTAAACCAGCAGGGCTTAAGTGGTGCATAGGCAGTCAGGAGTCACCCCATTCACCCGCATGGAATAATTATGCTAAATCAACCGTCATCAGGACCCTGCAATGGGCCCAGTATGGACATTTTCCACATACTCACTGTTTCAGTATGTCATTATCACCTATTGTGACGGTGGTGATAATGGTATTTTTGTGTCACTGACAGGCCTTGAGCCACGTAAGGCGGCGTCGTGCCGAGTGTCGCTACGGCCGGCAGACCCGACTCGACGCCGTCCGAGTTACGTCCCGATAGGCAGAGAATATCATTAGTAGCCCCTAGTTTCCATGCGCCGACAATAGAGTTGGAAATGACACGTTCAGCCAAGGGTGAGAGTATGCCAGTATGGCCACATTGGCCGTATTCCAAGGTCCTGATAACGGTTGCTTTCGTCTATTTAATGCAGTTGCCCGTCTCATGTTAACTTTGGTTAAGTAGTAAAATGGCCACGTGGTGCCGTTTGGGAATGTAAATAGTGGCTGAGGCGTACTACTGTTTAATGTACCCATCAAACAGTGTTTATTTCGTTGACAAACTGACAAATGTTCTACCTTTTTTCCACTAACTTAAAAAGCTATGATGACAAGACTAAATATATTGACAATTTCGTCAAACTAGACTAAAATCTTATTTAGTTGACAAACTAAATTAGCTGTCAAAATAAACTGATTTGATGTAGCCATCAAATGATAACCCGTCATGAGAAATGTCCCTGTGTGTGTGTGTGTGAGAGACGGGAGAGAGGAACCGACCTTCTTGAATCTCTTGCAGGCGTGGCTTTTGAACTGGGAGCCGTCCGTGGCCTGGTTCTTTCGCTTGTTCTGAAGCAGCTTCCTCTTGTCCTGGAGGTCAGTGGAGATGTTTCCGCTGGATGAGGCGGATGATGAAGAGTAGATTGAGGCAGGAAGGCAAGATGGGGCATGAAGGACATGCAGAGAAATAGGTAGGATGTCAGAAAAGTTAACCCGTTTTGACCTAAAAATGTCTTCTACAGCCTGACAGTTTTCTGAAAAAGCCATGTTTCGATGTCGGTCGTTCTTCGATTTTTAAAAAATAGCAGACCTACAAGCTCGTAGCGCGCCACGAGCTTGTAGATCTGCTATTTTTCCAATAGCTAAAGCATAATATGATGCTAACACCAAAAGGGGTTCCCGCCCAGAATGGGTTAAAGGAAAGGAGTGAAGTAAATAAACCTTGAGGTACAACAGAGGAACTTTCAGTCTGAATGCACACATTTCTAACTTATTCCATGGAATAATATTGGTACTCTAGTAGTTGGTTTCTAGGGCATGACTATGGCTTCTCTTCTCTCACTTGCCGGAGTGAGATATCGTTTATTCCAAGGTCGACGAAGATGGTGCCAACAAAGAGTTCTATTCAGACGCACGAGTGCATATTGCCCCTAGAATAATTATGAGCAAACACACTACGTATTCATTTGCAAACTGGCCATGATATAAGGGAAGATATCAAACCCCATGCTCTAATATAGGAACGTGTCTACTAGTGTGGAAGGAGATAAGCGTTATCTACCCGGCCTTGGCGCGAGCCTTGGGCCCCCAGTAGGCCGTTGGGTTCTCCTGGAAGCGGGTCAGGTGGTGTTTCCGGGACTGGGGGTTGGCGTCCTCCCTCACTGTGAAACATGCCTGGAGGCTGCGGATACACAAGCACCACAACAAACCGTTATTGTGAGCATGAGGACATTCTTTCACGGTGTCGCAGAAAACCGCCTATGTCCATATTTAACCGGTTGTTTCTCTCCACGTAAAAATGACCGCCCTACGGTAGGGCGGTAATTGTCAGTGTCACACAAATGGCATCAAAAGTAGATCTGTCATCTGCAAGCTCAAAACACGGCACAAAGACTCCCGACATGTTTTGATCTTCTCGATCTGTTACTTTTGCAGTTTTTATTTTATTTATTTGAATCCAACTCTAGCATGAGCTTAAATTCATATTTGGAAAATGTTTCAGATGTCAAACATTTCTGAGATGATGGCCATGGAAGGGGAGCATTCTGAAAGCTTCATGGGCAAAGATAATCAACTTCGACATTTCAAATGGGTCAAAATGACCTCAGTCATGCCAGTGTTAAAAGCAACTGTTTTGGACATGAGGTTTCCACTCGACCGATAATATGAAGTCACGCGAACCATGTCATGTCCCAACATCAGGGGACAACTGTGACCATCTGTGGTAACGGTTTATAAATTGTTGAACTCTCATAGAAGGAAGTAAGTAAGTAGCCTTGCCATGAGGCCCATAGGGCAGGAGCCTATCCCCGTTTCTGTAGCGCGAGGCTGAAGAAAATGTTTATTTCATTGAAATCTTAATTATTCAGAAACTGCCAATGTCAAGAGTTCAAGGTGTTGGAGCGCGGACTGACCTGGGCTCTGTTGAGAGGATCTTGAAGGCAGGACTACTTTCTGACAGCTTCTCTCTCTTTACAGGATTGGACTTCTCCTACAGTACACATGGCACACGTTCAGCAGAGACATTACTATACAATGCATTGCTTTTAATGCTTAAAGTGCATACAGACATTTCATCTTCATATATTTTGCAAAGTGTGATAAATTATCTCAACAAGACTGTTCTGTTCTGCATTGTATTCTAATGCCCAATTTATATACTCCGTCATACGCTGGTGTGAGCTTGTAGTATAGTGGATATTTTAGTATTATTCAGGCTCAAGTGTGTTTAAACTTAAGTGAGGGTTACCCAGCAGCGCATGACGTCCCAGATGACAGCAGGGGGGGCATCTGTCTTGATGGCATTTTTGGAACAGTGAGAGAGGGAGACCTTGTAACCTGCGTGAAGGAGAGCTGACCTGAGGGGAAGAGAAGGAGATAGACATCCCATTAAAAAAAAGAAAGGGGATGCACACGCAGATTAGACACACCAATGGACCGACATGTGGAAACAATGGTCGGACAGAAAAATCTTTCCCCATCACCATTGCATCCGGCTTGGCCAGGCCAAAGATGGTTCATTTATGAAAAATAGACCATCCCAATTTGAGCCACTAGAGGCAATCCTACAAGTGGTCCAAGAACATCCTATGTTTATAGAGGTTTACGTTTATAGATCCTGCAAGAGTGTGAGTGTTGTCAAAGTAAATTTTCTCCTGATTTGTCTCCATGATAAAAAGCCACTTTAATATGACAATCTTGGGAAGATTGTGTGTGGCTTGTGACGATCGGGTCCAATAGTTAATCCAATGACCATGGAGCTAAAGAATGGTTCAAAAGCTGTGTTCACGTTCACTCCAGCTTCCGGTCTCCTAAAAAAAAAGGCATACGATGATCCGGCTAATTCACGCGGTTTAAGGCAAATGAACTTGGGAGAGGCTTTCTCTTTTTGTCTTGGGCCAGGCGCCATCTCCTACAGATATGGTATGGTAGTATTCATGGGGTGGGTTGCCTGGGAGGGGATTATATCCTTGTCGTTGAGTGCTAGTGACTCCTACTTGTTGGTTCGGAGGGGGAGGGGGGCTGTTCAGCAGGGAAGGAAACTAGCCTGGGGAGACACAGCGAAACTCCTCATTCATTCATTCATGTGCATCAGCAAAGGCATGAAGTCATCGGTCTACAACACCCTCCCCAGTGTTTTTGGCAATGACTCAATTTGGGGGAAAAAAGATCAAAAATTATTATATGCCAGAATAAATTGAGCGATTTCAGAGATCCTTGGTGCGGGACCAGTGTGCGCACATATTTGGTAGCGTTCGTTTTAACCCATGTAGGCCCGACCTCAAAATTAAAGCTTGTAGGTCTGCTATTTTTCAATGGCTAAATTATAACATGTTTAAAACGCCAAAAGGGGTTCCCGCCCAAAATGGGTTAACATGCTCCAAGACGAAATCATGAATCATGGCTACTTAATCATAGCAGAATAATGTCTCTGTTTGTGCGAATGAGTGTGTGTGTGTGTGTGTGTGTGTGTGTTCCAACCTGAACTGCAGCAGAGGCGGGGTGTTGCAGTGTATGGTGCTGCTCAGATTATCCACAGTGTAATACAAGGGTACGTCCTCCAGTTCCTGGAACAAAATGTCACGCTGCTTGTTAGAACCTGCTGACGTGGACCCAGTGGTGTAAACTAACTAAAGTACATTTACTTAAGCACTGTACTGAAGTACAATTTTCAGATATTTGTACTCTACTGGAGTATTACCCAACACTTCTACTCCACTACATCTCAGAGGCAAATATGGAACTTTTACTCCAATACTACAATCATTCGAAAACTTGAGTTATTTGTACCATTTTGGCCATTTGAAAATAGCTGATCTACAAGCTCGCAGTGAGACGCATTGTGAGCTTATAGATAGGCTATAGAGCAGGGATGTCAAACTCGAATACACAGTGGGCCAAAATGAAGAAATTGGTACAAGTCGAGGGCCGGACTGTGTTTCAACACTGACACAGGCCATTTTTGGGGAGAGGGGTAGCTGAAAGTTGACCACAAGTGATATACTTTCACTGCTGATCAATAGTGAAGAGAAGAGTCCGCATGCTTGCGCTTGCGGGCCCTCGATACGTGACAATGCACTCGCAGTGCATTGTGGGACTTGTAGTATTATGGTGGTCCGTGCAGTATACCAGAGGGCGAGTTCTAATACCAATTAAATATCATCCCTTTTTCAATAGCTAAAGCATAACATAATGCTTTTTGGGCCACCCCGTGCGCTCCCCCTCTCACCTCGGTCACCATGCTGAGCATCCCTTCGATGCGCCTGGCGGTTCCAAAGCGGGACGGGTTCCCCGACACGGCCGATAGGACCTTCTGGACGAACGCCGTGTCGTGGAGGGGCTCTGCCCAGACGGGACCACCCAGCTATTATGGGCCACAGGACAGGACAGGACAGACCCATGAAAGAGCCACGCAGAAAGACAAACGTGAGACAGAAATGTATTCATTAGCGCATTGTTGCCGAGTCGCAGAAGCGTAATATCTCCATATCCTTTTTTTTTGGGGTTTAAATTCATGACCTGCCTTAACTCGATCATACTACGGTCAAAAACAGCCGATCTACACGCTTGAATTTGAATCCTGAAAACAGTTTCCACTGACAGGCGATGTGTTTGTGTGAAAACTTGATTGTGTTTTCTATAGCGTGTGTATATATTCAATTATGCATGCATTGCATATATTTCTAATCGATGTATAATGCTTCTACAGTAGTTTGTGTCTCTCATACCTGATGCGTGAGTCCACAGTGTTGGCACTTGGGTCCGACAGGAGGACCAGTAGCGGGCGAGTATTTCGTACTGGAATCAAAGCAAATACAACTTTTACCGCAGGAAAGGCGTTAAAGGCATACAATACGTTTCAATCAAATGGCTTTTTTGCATGAGAACGCCATGGAACGCCTACAGAGTGGCAAAAAACTACTTGACAGCCCATACATCCAAAACAGAAAGGTCCCATCCGATTGCATTAAACAACGTTAAAACACACTTTGACACTCAATTACCCCCATTCGCTTCATGCATGCGCATACCCCTCCATTGGTTCCCTTGGTAATACAATCTGGTCATAATCCAAATGCGAGCGCCACTGAAGAGTCAACTGGAGTGACTCTTTAGTGCCTCGAATGATGAGATACATTCACATGCATCTCTAGGACCATAATGTCCAGCATTTTCAGAGCCCACCAGCGGTCCCCCGGGTCCCCACAGGTCGGGAACCACAGCCGTAGTTTATTTATTCATCATTAGGAGTCATGGTGGAGTTGCTTACTTCTTTCCTTGGGCCGTTTTCTTGCCCATCCTTTGCAAGTAGAAAGCCCCGCAGCCAACACAGTTGTATACCAGAGCCTGTTTGCTGCAATACACACAAGCACACAATGCCAATGTTGTGAGGACGCACAACGTGACATACAATTTGAGCACTGTCATTATGCAATTTGATTGTGTGTGAATTCCCTTTTTTCTTCCAAGAGCTAACTCTACGGTGATTTGAAATGCTTTGATGGAGATGAACCCTCTAATCCACGTCTGTGCCAGTAATTGAATTATGAAAGCCCAACGAGGACAACTATTATAACGTAAATGTACAGTACGTGTGTGTGTGCGAGCATGCGTGTACATAACATTAGCGGTATGTGCTTCTGCATGCACGCACATGTACACTTTGTCACTTCTATGAGCTGTACGGGTATGCCGATAAGGGTCCATTTCATTCCATTTTGGCTTAACACTGTGGATGTTTACTGTCTGAGCATACTGTATAATGTTTGTGTTTGTGTACAGTGCGCGACTGCGCGTGGGCCACTACCTGGCTGAGTTCTTGACCATGGCCTGTCCCGTGTGGACGCGCACAAAGACGCGGATGTAAAAGTCCACGCTGACGGAGAGGAGCGGTTTGATGTAGCGTTGGTACACGCCGGCCCTCTGGTCCAGACTGTGGAGGATGATACGAAGAGCCTGGGGGGTAATAAAATACCTCATTCACATTTAGTTGTACGGCAATGTGCCACGGCTAAAATAGCAGATCTACAACGCTGCCATGTTTTGTATATACAAACGTGCAAGCTGTCTGTGTATATATATATATATGTATCTGTATATTATCCGTGTACTGTATGTTTTTATGTATCTTGTTCATGGGCCCCCCCCCCCCCCCCCCTTCCATGAAAATGAGATGCTGCATCTCGAGGGACTATTCCTTCATATATAATAAACATTTTAACTAAATATAAACATACTATATGAATCCTTCCCTCACCATCTCATGACAGTATTTGGCCTTGATGGATATTGAGCCATATTTACTGTAGCAGGTCTCTCCACTGTTGCCAGCCATCACTGCCATGTCCGTACAGGTCACACACAACAGTCCTGACAGACACAACAGAGAGAGAGAGAGAGAGAGAGAGGCAGGGAGAAGACAAGAAGAGAGGTATAAGCTTTAGGAGGCGAGCGAGAGATGCAATGGAATCTCATTCCAGGAAATGTCTAGAATATTATTGATCAAGTTGCCTAAGGATGTGGCATAACAAGCATAATCATATATTTATGATCTTCAGGATCTCTGCAATGCAATTTATGACCGCAGAATCAATTTGGAGAAATCATTAGTAATACTCGTTGGGAAAGATGTACCGAACTAAAAAAAACGAACTAGAGAGAGCAATGGCCAATAGCAATGGCTGAATCTACTTCATGGATGCGGGTATCAAAGAACAGGTGCCGTTTGGATCTAAAGACATGATATAAGACCAACAGAGAGAGAGAGGTTACATCCTGTAGTGTGGTGTGCTTTGCTTTGTGTGTTTGTTTTGTGTGAGAGTTTACAGCACGAGTAATGACTTTAACCGGATTGATTGTTTTGGGCCATACCATAATGAAACACAGTGACAGATGGAAACCTCCACACTACTGCTTTTCACAAGCAAACCGTTACTCAATTACTTAAAGGTCCGCTGACATGCCCCGAAATTAATATGGGTGGTACAGCACATCACGTGGTCTGACTGAAAACAGTTTGAAACAGTTTGAAACGGGGCTACGGCGCTAGCAACAAGTGGCTATAGGTCAGGCTAGCGTTTTTGACGGTACATTTAGCGTCATATTGGCTATAAATGTAATTGAAAAAATTTATTTTTTCGCCAGAAATGCTTAGTTTGAATGCAATTGAGGTTGGCGTGGGGTTTTTTAGGGGAACTGCAGCACAAGCGCAAATTTTGGACTGGAGTCCCATGTTCCCCCGGTCGCCAACACCCCTGTCTGCCCGCTCTGAGACCTCTCAGCCCCGCAGCGCGACAGTCGCGACTACGGACGGTCTGCTGTTGTCTGGCCGCTGTGAGAGCAGCGCGACTACTGTTCTTTTCACCCTCGCTCTCACTCTGTAATACCGTAGTTGGTTACCACAACATTGTTCAAGTGAACTATAGTGTGTTTATGTTTGTATTCATTGTAATAATAAATATCGCTATGCCGAGGCATAGTCTTGCGGACGAGATCATGAGCCTCTACGGGGGACTGGGCATGTGTGTACACACACAGCATAGCAACTTATGCTACTATTTTGGTGTCACATTTAGCTTGAATACTGGGTGAAAGTCTCATTCAAAAAATTAATTTTTCGCAACATTGTTCAGGTGAACTGTGTGTTTATGCTTGTTCATTGTAATAATCAATATCGCTATGATTATTTTATTTATCGCCGCGTCGCTCCGCATGACAACATACAGTCTAGCCCGTCTCAGATGCAGGCTGCACACACACGGACGGACGGACGGACGGACGTATAGTCTCTGGTCAGGTCCCCGCATTGAACTGGGCATGTGTGTACGCACACACACACACACACACACACACACGCAATGGCACGGAATCTGCCTCGGGCGTCTGTAGCTCTCTTCCCCGCTGTCATGCACTATAGCCGTGTGTGTGTGTGCGTACACACATGCCCAGTTCAATGCGGGGACCTGACCAGAGACTATACGTCCGTCCGTCCGTGTGTGTGCAGCCTGCATCTGAGACGGGCTAGACTGTATGTTGTCATGCGGAGCGACGCGGCGATAAATAAAATAATCATAGCGATATTGATTATTACAATGAACAAGCATAAACACACAGTTCACCTGAACAATGTTGCGAAAAATTAATTTTTTGAATGAGACTTTCACCCAGTATTCAAGCTAAATGTGACACCAAAATAGTAGCATAAGTTGCTATGCTACCACGGCCACCAAGCCCGGCGAGCCCGCATAGAAGTCGTTGGGGAAAGCTTTCGCCACTCTGACGTCAGAATCATGATAGCATTGTTTGATAGCAGTTATTAGCTCCCGAGGGGCGTGTCAGTTCTCCTTTAAGGCAGAAAGCTTTCATCATCATCATCATCCCGTACAGACATCTTAAGAGGACCTGTGATCAAGAGCCAGATTCTGAAGCTAAGGCCAAATAAATGCAAACATGATCTCTTCCAAGCCACTATTATTAATGAGGCCTGTAAGAAACGGAGATCTCCTGCAACAGAAACAAAAGCATCACAAGTTATAGCTTGTGGGGTGTCAGCCAAGGGGCAAGGTCCTCGAGGTTCAAATAAACAATACATAATTACGTTGCATTGATTAAGGCCCCGGGCAGCTGGCGTAGCATTCTGGGCACGACAACCCACGACAGCACGTTGTGGGTTCAAATCTTGAATCCCAACAACCTGTGCTGCATGTCACTCCCCATCTCTCTCTCTCCATTTCCTGTCAGACTAATGTATTTGTAGCTGTCCCAGCAATGGGTATTTTTTAATATTCTATTTTATCGCTTACCTTTCTGAAAATGTATAATATGTGAACATTATATGTATGTTTATTTGGGTACATATTGTATTTGCATGCTGTGGGTGGTGCCTGGTCCTTTATTGCCGTTCATTATGACCTAGAAGGGCATGCAGGTGCGGAGCCTTGTGATTAGAGTGAGGCAGCATTGATTGCACCTGTGTGAGCTGAACTCAGTCAGAACAAGCTGAGTTTCCGTGGTGCAAGGAGCTCTTCCCACGTCTATAAAGAGTGTCCTTAAATAAAGAATATAAGAGAAGATAACGTAGCTCTCCTAAAATAATCTGCAGAAGGCGCACACGGTATGTTACATGTTGTTTTCTTTGTTTGTAAAGAGTGTTGTAATTCTGTCGATCGTTTGTTTGTGTACATATTGTGTTTGTTTATATATAATACGGACATCATGATTGACTGACAAGGACATTCATATTTCATTGTGTTTAAAAGAATATTGTTATGATTTGTGTTGCAGTTTTTCACGTTGTCTTGGGGACATAAACAACCTTGAGATATCAGTTTGGAGCGTTTGTTATTCTGCTTGGAGCGTTTGTTATTCTGCTGGATAGGAGCGCTTATAGTATCGTTTATTCTAAACAATTATATTGAACAATGATGATGGATTTTCTACACTACCAGATATTGATGCCGTGGTAGAATCTACCTATACTACACAGAAGCTCAATAAGGAAGGGAGGGAGTACAGCACACACCTCCCTCGCCGACGGCCTGCACGGCAGCATCCAGGAAGGAGGCGGGGCTGCCGTAAGGGTCCAGGTCGATGACGTCGTAGCGCTCCTTCTTTCCTCGCTTCTCGTACATCAGCATGCTGGTTGAGGGAAGGGTTGGAGAGCACAATGTTGTACCACGTCGTGAAAGCGATGAGATAAAAGAGTGTGACAGACATGAATAAATAGTGAGGGGAGGAGGAGAGGAAATGTGGCAGCAAAGCATGGTCACTCCAGCCTGGGCAAGACCTACGCCGAAAAGACCATCAGCAGAAGTATTGCCCAAGGAAATGACGTTGATGCTTTTTGCAAATCAGTTTACATTCTCCGCGAATGAAACAAGTGTTGCGATTGGTCGGGATAAATGTCGTATCCGGGGGAAATGCATCTGACGGATCTTCCGGAGGATACGTCCGCCGATGGCTTCTCTGCCTTTTACGTTGTGACCAGGCTTTTCTTTTCGCAGATAAGTAAGCCTGGGACCGAGGCTATGGTCACGAGGCTATGATTGTTTTATAATCGATTGTCTGAATGTTAGTTAGACCCTGCCCACTGTATACAGTGCTGGAACTGTGATTTTGCCACCTGGATCCGACTGCAGAAATAATATAAATCGTGACCATCTGGCTTAAATGTGTGGCCAATCACACAGTAGATATATGGTGTTCTGCTAGTTAGGAAATCTTGGGAGTGCAGCAAGACCTGCCGAAATTAACTTTGGCAAGCCAATACATTTGCTTGTTTTCTTTATTCTTATGTCGAACTTCGCCTAGCTTTGTTTCCCGCAAGTACGCTGCAGCCTTCAACCAGGTTTATGTTTATTTATTCGATATGGACATGACAATTACGCTGCTCATTGCACAGTTGTACAATTTGTAGATGCATTGTTTACAGTGTGTTACACTTGAGTTTAAAAAAGAAAACCCCCATAAAGTACAAAAAAGGAATACAATACAGGTAAAAAAAAATGAATTAATTAAGAGTCTATGTGACTGCACGGTTGAAGTTAAGTGCACCTGGCATCCTTGCAGCTGGCCTGGAGCAGGTGCGTGACACCGTTGTGCTGGGCGTTCCTGGAGATGAGGGCCGCCGCCTTGGCTGAGAAGTCGTTGGCGGTGATGCAGCGCAGGCCGGGAACCTCCAGGGCAAAACGCACGGAGCGGAGGCCTGATGCTGCCAGCCCCTCCAACACACACAGGCCATTCTGCGTTTGGTGTGGAGGGAATAACAAAGCAAATATATTTCACTTTCACAAGCAGTACAAACTGACTGAAATAGGACATGGATATGAGAGAGAATTGCATTTAAAAAAGGATTAAATTGTCAAAATAGGAATAAAACTCAACATAATAAATAAAAGTGACAAATGCTTGCTACGCATTATGTTTTGTTGACAAATGTCGACTACTAAGCAGTGCACCAATGATCGATTTTGTTTTGTTTATTGCAACTGTCAAAGGAAAAAGTGGTACCAGCTAATGTCTCGTAATCTGCATCTAGCCCTGGACATTCATGCATTTCAATTCTAACTGTGTGTACTCACCTGATAATTACTGTGATGACTGGCAATTAGCTCTTGTCATATACTGTAGTATCACTATGAAACTATCAAATCTTTTAAACAGAAAATATATAAATATATTTTTTTCTTTTGGATGAGATTCACATGTATGTGATGTGTGGTATAACGTTTACAGCAGCAGCACTAAAAACGGTAAACATTCCATCAATGAGAGCTTCATATATTGCCATTTGCGATTACAGACAGTTAGTCACGCCAACCTATACTGGGTTGCCATGCCAACGGACCTGGCCATTTCTTACTACGTATATACTCACTCAGGTTTACATAATGTTTAGTACTGCTGTGAATGCCATCCTGTTGACAAATTCGTATGCAGTGTAGAGGTGACTCCTTCCCTAGAAACTACTTTGAGCGTTCTATAGTTAACACAATACACAAGTAAGGAATGAATATACGCCGTTTTAGGGCCGATTCTACACTCTGCATCTAGTCCTGTACCTCACATTTCTCCCCCACATGTGCAGTCACAACTGGCTGTCCTCCATTTTGCTCTTCCGTTTGCTTGTCCGTCTCCCCGTCTTCCGTTTCCTCCTGGTTTTCTTTTGATAGAGAAACCACCACCCTCTCTTTCTCGCCCGGCACCACCACTTTCACTCCTCTCCGAGCCATCTGTTCCCTCGCAAACTCCGTGACCACGGCACACCTGGAGAGGGCATAGAAGAAGACACAGATATAACCTACCACTGGCAGAGCCTCCAACCGCGGAACACACATACAGTTCACTAGGTTTTATGTGATTAATGTACGTGCTAAAGTAAAGTCTTTATGCTAATGTGTAACAACTCTCCTCCATAAAGGACAGGCTTCCACAAGGTTATCCTCCAGTTTGGTCTGACAGGGGTGCCCAAAAGGTAGATCACGATCTACCAGTAGATTATAAAGGTAATATATGTAATATAATATTATGCAGGTAGACCACATAACATGCCCCTAATATATATATATATATATATATATACACACATACATACACACACACACACACACACACACACACACACACCGGTAGGTAGGTATATATATATATATATATATATATATATATAAAATTTACATACAGACCGTCAGCTCAAATCCACAATGCAATACTTTGTTTCCAATATTGTTGTTACACAAAAACTTCAGTAGAATTACAAAATTATGTATTTTCTCCATTTCCCATTCCAAGTGCATTTGTCTTATATGCAAATGCCAGCACCGTTATTTTCAGCAATGGGTTCATTTCTTTGGTGGGTAGAACTTGTTGAGCTGCTCATTTTGAAAGTATAGCTCTCAAGTCAAAAAGGTGTGGGCATCCCTGAGGCCAGAACATAAATATGCCATAAGGACCTATAATGTAGATTACCATGGCATCATCTATGGCGTGCAATTTATGCTACAACCAGATTAGACATTAGACAGGTGACCACGCCCCCTTTTTTGTTTTTCTTCCACTCTGTACATACAGCGTTGTTTTATTTTGTGATGATGATATAATTGTGTTGTTATCTTTCATGTCGTGTTTCTGAATTGAATACATAGGGCTCGAATGGAAACAAGACCGCGAGGACTTTTAGACCAAGTGTTGACTACACTCTTTGTTTAGTTTAGCTTTACATTTCTGTCTAAGAAAGTATTCAAACAATCAATCAATCATCTCAACAAATTACTTCAAAGAGAGACTTTGGGATTTTTTTTTCTTTTGATGCTTTGGAGGATCCATGTTCTTAATGAACAGATTTCTGTAAACAGGCTGGTTGTGGTATAATTTGGTTTATCTTATCCGTTCTTGGTATACAGTATAATTAACAGATATGGGTTATGGCTATTGAGTGAGCTGACAAGTTGAACCCACTTGGGCAAGTGCCAAGTACTGAATCAGTGTTTTACTTACGTCAAGTCTCTGTTAAACTCCTGCACTGGGTTATAAAAGACCTCGTTGGCACTGGGAAACCAGATCTCTGCCTTGCCCTCTCTGACCACCATCTCTCCAGGTAACAGTTCAGTTTGGGGTCCTTCCCCCCCGTCATTGTCTGTCAGACTCTGCCCTTCCCCGTGTGGTGGCAATATGACAGGGGAGGGACGGGGCTTTGTGTCCTCCCCAGCCATGGTGTTTGGAACCCGAGGGTCCTGAATGGAGCGTAGGGGCTCCATAGATCTCAGTCCCCTCCTATGTCCCTGGAAGATAGTAGCGCGTCTGCAGTGCTGTCTCAAATTATGGCCAATGAAATGGGGCAATAGTTGGGCTGGCCGCACCAGCATCAAGGATAGACCCTATCAACAAACAGAAACATTCATCAACCATTATCACTAAATCAAGTCACATCATTTGGTGATTCAAGGGTTTATATAGGTTGATTAGGTACGTGTGATTGCAGCCAGGAGATCATGACTTGCAGATGCGTCAAACATCTGTATGGGAAACTTAACTGTTGCTTCATCTTGAGTAGCCCTGCAACATCAACATGAACCATGTCTACTACATCTTGAGCAAAATGTGACCCAAAATAAGCACCATCATCATGGTGACACATTAAATAGAATATTGTACTTTCACTAAAGAGGTCCGTTAGGTTATCTCTAGCTTTTAGCAAACGGTTGCTTTAGGTTTTAGTCACAAGGTAGCCTACTCTACAGTCAAGATGCAAATTACTTCAGCTTTATCGTGACAAAGTTAGCTAACTAGCTATACATCAGATAAGATAAATACCTTCGGTGCTTTCTCCAAGACGCGTATTTGATGTTTATTCTTTTCTTATCTTAAAGCGAAAGGTGTTAAGGTTTGAACGTTTACTATGCTGTGCATGATCCAAGTCGTCGCACGTTAGCACATGGAGGCAGACATGACGGTTGGATTGGACCGTCCACAACTACGGCAGCCGTCGAGGTCCCAAAATAAAAACAGTATGGAACAGTGTTGCCATGTCTGCTTGCTATTGAAAAAAGTCTCTGTTTGTTTGTTTGATTGATTGATTGATTGATTGATTGATTGATTGATTGAAATATTTATTAACAGTTTGCAGAATTACAGTACATTTCAAGCACAAACTCAATACAAAGACTGTTAACTGTGAGTGGACACCCCAATTAAGCATTACACTTGTTTACAAGAGGGTCCACCTCAGGGACGGATTACCCCTGTCCCCTACGAGGGCCCCTGGGCCGGTCATTTTTGCAGGGTCCCCATAGCGCGTGTGCGTGACATTTGGTTGTTTTTCTGTGTTTTTATCATCTTTTTTACCTAAATTTAACTAAATCAATGGCCAAAGAAGCGCTCCAGAAGCCCTTTTCAGGGCGTCAAACCTAGTACAATTTCCTCAAAGGGCCCCTAATTTGTCCTTGGTCCACCTTGTTCAATTCATCAAAACATTTAGAGACGTACCTCTGTGACCGAGGATCTCTCAGTAGAACCTGAAGTCTGGTCACGTGATATCGGGGGCCGAGGATTGTATCGTGGTTAGCACGGGCAGAATTACAATCCTGATTGGTCACCCACAACTCTGGGGTGAGCGATACACACACACGCGCGACATTTTAACAAATACTGTACACTTGTTTGAATTCTTCCTCCTGACCTGATGAGTGATGATCATGTTTTTAAGGTGGGAAAAAAATCATGGCAGTCCATCTTTAAGCTATATGCCCATTGTGGAGGATTGGCTGATTTTGGCCGATTGGCTGATTTTGTTATGGTGGATAACAACAAAAACAATATTTACAAGCAACTTTACAGAAAAGCAAGCCGAAAGTCGCTTATAATAAGAGGACATGGCAACACTGGTATGGAACCGTTTCTGAAGAGAACGCCCCTCTGGGCGACGCAGCGTAAGGTAATGCAACTGGTGTAATGTAAGGACACGCAGGACAGAGGGGGTCATTCATTCAACACTACACACACACACACACACACACACACACACACACACACACACACACACACACACACACACACACACACACACACTGGCCCGCTTTTAGTGCCAGAACCAAAACAATGTTAACATTTATACATAATCTATTTTCATCTGATCTCCTTATGTATACGGTAATTATCATGATGCATTTTAGATATTATTGCCTGGCTGGCTGGCCTATGGACAATATGGACATGGGCCATATATGGCACATCTATGTACAATAGTATTCTAATGATCAAAGGCCTTTTTAATTGCATGTGTTGCAATTAATTGCATGTGTTAATTGCAATGTGCATGGTTTACAACTGATAAGATTACAATCATATCTTTAATGGATCTAAGACATCCATTAAAGATATGATTGTAATCTTATGATTCTTATCAGACAATTGTCTATCACTAGGAATGTCTAGAATAGATGCATATACATTCGATAATCTGTAGGGGGCGCTATAACAAAGATGCCAACGACGGAACATCATCACACCATACGTTTGACATTGGAGAATTATAGAGTTAATAGCATTTGGCATGACAGAGAGCCCCCCCCCCCCCTCCTGCTATCGTGCTTGAATGCAGTCACATCCTATTTAGTATTCTATGCGCGCTGCTATCTATAGACCCCTGAGGGTTCACCTGCCCAAGTCTAGACGCACACTAATAGCCCACTTTCAACACAACCCGGTTCTGACTGCCTTCAACGCACTGTCCACGCGGGTAATACCGGGCAGGCGGGCAGAAAACACCGACAACACCCGGGTGAGTGAAGTGTAAGGAGGGGTGGGTGGCTGGGTGGGTTGACAGACGGGTCGGCTGGGGACGCTGTCTGTCTGTCTGTCTGTCCATCTATCTGTCTCTCTGTCTCCACGATCGGTGGTTCTGTGATCAGTCTGCAGCCCTTTGGGGAAAACCGCTTTGCGCTCCCTCGATCACTCTGTGCTCCGTGTGTCTCGCCTCGTCGTCTCTCTCCTGTGTGTGCTCTGTTGTGCGTGTGCGTGCGCGCGCGTGTGTGTAGTCAGTCACACACACACACACACACACACACACATCACAATGAATGGCTGCCTGTAGCGAGGCGGAGGGAGCGAGAGAGAGAGAAGAGAACGCGTCCGCTCTGCTGCTCCTCCATTGAAACGCACTCTCTCCTACGGAATATACAGCGAGGGGTGAGCTGAGTTGTTGCCCGGGTTCACTTCAGTCTAGCGGGGTCACGGAGGACAAGCGTTCCGGGGGAGACGGCTTCGTCTACGTCGGCGCGGCTGGCCCCCGGTGTGAGTGGGTCGGTGTTACGGGTTGAATCGGGATCGGTTCGGGGTGCATTTTTGGAGTGAGTCGGTGGGGGGGGGTGAGCTATTGTTTTTTTTGGGAAGGTGTGCTGTGGGGGATGGGCTCGTAGGGACAGCACCAACAAAACTTTAACCACTTCACTGACTCTTCACGCCGTCATCGCCGCGGGCTGGCTTTTTCTCTCGGTGAGTGACTGTTGAGTTTTTACGCTCTTTAACTCCTCTGCATTCCTGAACTTAAAAAAAAATGAAGGTGAACGTTATTTTTTTTGCATTGTTAAATAGGCTACTTGAAATGCCCTTTAACGTGGACACATCAGTAAATGCGGATTGGTTAATTCCATTGGGTTTGATGGATGCATAGCATACTGTACTGTACATATTGGATATGATCTGATTGCGTGCTGTCGTTAAACGGGTTGAGATGTGCCTCTCTCTCTCCCTCGCCATGCTGGATCCATCCGTCTGGCTCGCCCACAGTTGCAGAGCATTTGTGTCCCGGGATGACCTGTTGATGTCGGTGTGAGCGAGGAAGGATTACAGCCCACTAACGCTAGAGCTAGATCCCCCCTTCTCCCCAGTGAAAGAACACAATAATAACCTGTGAGGAAATATGAATGAGCAATTGTGCATTAGTATCCGTGGCATAGATGTTTTGGGACGGGGGGGGTGTATTATATACATTTAAATCGCTGCGATGGAAGCGAGACATCAGGCGATGGGCGAAGCCAAATGTTTGGGTACAGTGTGTCTGTTTGTCTGTCCCGTGTGGACGCGTTGGTAGCTGCTAGGGTACAGTGTGTGTCTATCCTTTGTCGATGGCTGTGTTTGGGTACAGTGTGTCTGTCCCGCGTCGGTGGGTGGCTGTTTAGGGTCTAGTCAAGTGTGTGACTTGTCTGTCCCGTGTCGGTGGCTGTTTAGGTATACAGACAGTGTTGTCTGTCCACAGAGGCAGACTGGCAGTGTCCCGTGTCGGTGTCTGTAGGGTACAGTGTGTGTCGGGGACACACACCGACACTGGGTTAGGGTACAGTGTGTGTCTGTCCCGTGGGTGGGTGTCGGTGGCTGTTTGCTAGGCCGGGGGAGGAGGAGGTAACCCAAGCTACCCGACATCACATCGCACTGGCACAGAGGAAAAAGGAGGGGGGGTGGGGGTAGTGGGAACTGCTGAATATTTTATCTGCTCGACTATTTTTGTGGCAGATTTCGTGTCCGGGTGTCCCTGCAAAGGCAGTGGATGGATGGAAATCCAGTGGCATACAGTACCTATCATCGTCGCTGTTTGTCTTCCCCCCACCACCACCAACATACCCCCCGGCCCGTGCCAGTCCAGGACTCCAAATCCTAGCGGGCATTGAGGCTGGCACACAGCGGGGCACGAGCTCTCTCTGTCCGCTCTGACGAGACTAGTTCCCCCGCTGGCGGCGGTTGTCTTGTACCTCTCTGGAGGCTGGCTACCGGCGAGACGTCGGCTCGGCTCCGTTATAGACTTCCATGTGAGATTAATGAATGCATAGTTAATCTATTCCGTTTGAAGTTTTGATTTTAATCGTGCTCAAGGGAGGCTAAATTATAGCTACATATTTATTGGGCAATGTGTCGCTACAGTATAGGTCGCGAAAATACTTGACGTACTATGTTTTATAAAGTTGTGGTTGCCTTTGGAGGTGTGCATTGTTGTATGCATACTATGGGATACAATGTTGAGGCTAGTATTACACGAATGTCCCTTTTTAGCCTTAGCTTTAGCCTGCTACTTGCTAACAGAGGCTACCGTTAACCTCTATAAACCAGGAAATTGAATATCAGACAGTGATCAGACAGTGTCATTCATTTATCTATCTATCTATCTATCTATCTATCTATCTATCTATCTATCTATCTATCTATCTATCTATCTATCTATCTATCTATCTATGAGACACTGATATACTATTGATAATGCTTATATATATATATATATATATATATATATACACACACACACACCTGTCCTGTTTTTGTTAAAATTGAGTGTGTGTGGATTCAAATAAGATAACATTTCACAAACTTCTCTATACCAATAGGCTTCCAGGCAGACTACTAGAAGAACAAGATGTCACTGAAATGTTATCCATCCTGACACATAGGCTGGCATTGTTGTTTCATGTCAGAACATAATGGGGCACACGGGGACAAAGGGGTAAAGGTCAAGTGGGGGGAAATTAACTGCCTTTCTGTTGCCTGGAAGTTGTTTTGAACCCGATGACCTATAGGAAATGGTACTCTGTGTTTATAGTACTTGTGGTATTTTGTGACATCCCAGTGGGAAATCGGAGTAGACTTGGATTTAACTTTTGAGGTATTCAGTATTCACACAGTCATCATGAGTGTCAACTTGAAACTCTTGCCTGCATGTTGCCAGTTTTCATTTGTTCATGTGTTGTTTATTTGAGGGAAGGTTTAGGCTACTTGATTTGCTGTCCCCATGCACTGCTGCTAGTTAATGTATATGCATTCACAACTGGGAGAGTTAGCGTTACAGTCACAGTCTTGCATTGTTTACCGCTGAGCAAGCCACTGCAGCAATTGCTGTTTTTTTCAGATTAAGGGCACCACAAGGGTAGCTGTTGAGAGAGCAGAGAACATTATTACTCATCCACTTTGAATGCCTCTCTCTCTCTCTGGGAGATTTGCACCAGCAACCTTAAAACTAAAGCTACCACTTCAACTGATATGCTAGTGCCACTCCCAGCTCACAGCATTAATTCTAAACCTTTTTGGAGAGGCTATGATATATTAAGGCGAGGCATGATTATCCATGGTAGGGAATCTTTTGTTGTTGCTTATTTTTTTTCTTTTACATTTACAGTTATGTAGTGCTAATATATGCAGATTAATGTTGGGCTAAACTCAACATGGTGAAACCTTATGAAATTGTGTCATCCTACCACTTTGGCAGAATCAGAATTAAGTAATTACATTTATTGAAATGTATTTACTCTAAAATTAATTGTCACGGCACACTGGCTGCAAATGAACAACTTGGATATACCAAAACATTTTATATTTGATTGAACCAGCAGAAAAAGGCAATGCATTGCAAACCTTGAACCTTGTTCATATGTTTTCCTAATCAAATCTGAAGTTCCTTTTTTTTATTGCCCCACAGTTGGAAATATACTCCATTCAAATGCTCTGACAAGTTTACAACATTGGATATAAACACAAGACATGGACAATGCAAAGTTTAACAACACCACAAATATGCAGTGTATTGAGCGAGGCAGTGTATTTTAGTATATTATACAAGCCAGTTGGGGACTTTAAAGTTAATGTTTCACATCGATCTGATGTATAAAATATATATCGGGTCAATACAACTGTACAGAACTCGGAATGTTACGGTTGTTTTTTTTTATATGAAATTAAATTCATTTATAGGTAATAAAATGTGTTGGAATGAAACTCTAGTATATAGGCTTTACCCAGCTCAGTGGTGTAAATGTATCTGCATATTAACCATCAGTAAAATTAAATTAAATTGGTGAGTTGTCATAATGAAGCAACCTTCATTGATTTGAACGAAGATGGCTCAATGGGATTGTAGTATTCAAACCATGGTTTCTGACTGTTGGAAGACTGCAATAATGTAGTTGTTTATATGGAAGGACTGAACCTAGGCTCTTATCGGTTACAAAGTTGAGTTTAGGAGTATTCTCTCATTCATTCAGCCTCCAGAGTCCTCACTCAGCACACCAGTCTAATTACTGTCATATTGTTTCCTATCTGTGTCCCCCCTTGGACTCCAGCCAGTCTAGGAAATTACCACTAGTTACCAGCCAAATTCTGCTAAATCTTTGTATGCAGTTGGCTGCTGTATGCGTCTGTCATCAGCTTTTTTGGCAGATAACCAAACATTGCTTGGTACTGTTATTCTGTTATAAAAAAAATTGTACTAGCCAGTAGCCTCTGTAGCTGTTTGGAGAACAAAGCTAGTTTCCCTTTGTGCGTGTTGGACCACATAGAATAGAATGCAGTTTATATATTTGCAACTGACTACAAACAAACATAAAAGACCACATGCTGATGTGATGTGTTGATTCCAGAGGAGAGGGAAAAAATGTAAAGCTTCTCTTTTATTTTCCCTTTGGCAAGTTTGACAGCTTCTCCCCTTTTGATCAATTTCTTTTTGGTGAATGGTGATGAAGACACAAAATAGGAGCGTTATATAAGTATTTAAAAACCAAATCAGATAGGAGAGAAAAAAGACAGCAAAGTAGGACAAAAGACACAAAAGTGCCTATTAACAGTGAATTAGACCTAATGAAAATGAGGTATACACTTGAAAGGAGGCTTATATAACCAGCCCAAAAATCGTCCTTGATTTGGTCCGTAGATCATTCAATTTAAGCTGTTAGTTAACTACTTAATTAATTAATCACACATCTCACTTGCCCTCTCTTTTTGCCCTTGGCTCTCGCTCTCTCAAATTTCACTTATCTCCCTCGCCCTTTCCCGTTTCACACCAACCTCTAAAATCCCTCTTTCTGTTTGTCGCAGTATACCTCACTCCTTTCATCCTTCTGTCCATTCCTCTTTGTCATCTCTATCCATCTCTCCCCCTCTTCTCCCGCCAACTCCCGTCCCTCCTTTTCGCCTTTCGCCTTTCATCTTCCTCAATCTCCCCCCCGCCAACCTTGAAACCTGCCTGTTCCGCCCTCATCCACCCAGCCCTCCTCCTTCACCTGCTACTACTGACTTACCGTAGTCTTCCATCTCTCCTCCTTCACCCAACTCCCTTAATCGTTTCACCCTTGCCTCTCAATGCATCCACACTTCCATCCAGCCTTTGCCTCTAATGCAGGGGTCTTCAACGGGGAGTTCTCCGATTTACTACAGGAGTGGGGTCGCCAGATGTAATAGGATATTTTATATTTTACACGAACCGCTTGAACACTAGCTTCCGTATTCTGAGGGGAACAAAATCCGAAAATAGTAGAAAACAAGAGGAGACCAAGTGCACGTTTTGAACGCTACGCACAATGATAGAGCTGCCAAACAACTAAACAAGTAGGCTATACGAAGCCATCTATGAAATCTATTAAAGTGTAATGTGCAACACAGTTTTATACAGCTATAGTTGGGGTCCCCGTTTCATCTCTATCTCTCAGCTAAGGGGTCCTCCGTGGCCTGAAAAACATTGAAGAAGACCCCTGCTCTAAATGTCTGGTCACCCTCCATTCTACCTTCCCTTTCTTTCTCCAGCCGTCCGTCATCACACCTCTCCTCTCCCCAATATTGACTAACTCCATGCTCTCTTGTCTCCTCCCGGTGTGTGCAGATTGGTTGGTGCTGGGTGGAGCGTAATGGCTCAGACCCTGCAGATGGCGATCCCCAACTTTGGCAACAACGTCCTGGAATGTCTGAACGAGCAGCGGCTTCAAGGCCTCTACTGTGACGTGTCAGTGGTCGTCAAGGGCCACGCCTTCAAGGTCTCCATAATGTATACTTTACATGCATATCGTTGGCTGACGTCGGGCAGAAATTTACGCCCTACTTGAGCGTACTACAGTGTCACACAAAAGCATCAGAAGTAGCAGATCCGCAAGCTCGAAACATGACACGATGAGTTTTGAGCTTGTAGATCTGCTACTTTTGCTATGTTTATTTTAATCGTGAAAAGTAATAGTTTGTGACATATTGGTTTCCAGTGCTGTTCTCTAATATTAATGCATAACACACAACAACACAACACTTTGGTAGTTGATGGGTAGTAAGCATTATAGTAATAGTAAACATTCTTTTAGAGCAAAAGAAATACTTTACCATGTCTCACAAACCCAGCCCCCCCTCTCCCTCCCACAAATTACCCACCCCACACTACCCATACAAATTGGCGGCTACAATACCCTTAATAATAAAGAAAAAAAGGGGGGTTGATTAAAATGCGGGTTACGCGTTTAAACCAGTCAAACTGAGAATTCCAAAGGAGAATTCCATGCTAGAAGGCTTTCTTACCTTTATTTCTAGTTATGTTATGTCCCTATAAAATAGCTCAAAGCTCTATTGCTGATTACTTAGGTGAACCCGCCACAGTGTGGTGTCCGGTTAGAACTGAAACCAGGATGCTTCGACTTCTGCCTTCTCCCTGAAGCCGACCCTTCTTATTGCGAACGCAGTGAGACTTTTGAGCGATGGAAATAAGCAAATTAGCACAACACCCCATAGCCCCGTTCAATTCAATGCAATTCGATGCAATTCATTGAGGCCTTATGGTAGGGAAAATAGCCAATAATGCGCTTTTGCACAAAATAACACCTGGACCTCTTTGGTGGGGACCCTAACAACTACAAATAAAGGTAAGAAAGCCTTCTAGCATGGAATTCTCCTTTAATTTCCCACCATTGCAGTTGCAAAATAAGTGCAACCAAATATAACTCCAAAACGGCTGGAAATTATGAGTTTCTTGGGACGGTTTTATACTGATACATACATTTTCTTAAACGTTTACGCAAAGTTTGATTGGACACACACACACGGCAACACCATGCTCTGTATTTGCTTTTGACACAGCAGTGAATTAGCTCTTCTCGCATACATAGTCTATAGAATCAAAACTAAAGCAGTAAGTAAATTATTCTACCTATTTAACAGAGTAAAAAAAATAGAAACTAATCTGGCGACCCCTCCCAAATAATTTGAGAGCGAGTGTTTATTCAGTATTAACAGGGGTCTCCTGAAAAATACATATCCAGGTAGATCATAGATGACAAAATATCAGCCAATCAGGAGAGAGTACCCATGTATCATCTTCATTTGTAGTGTTCAAGTCCCAATTTTGCCTGCTCATTTTATTTCTTGGTGTCATCACTTACAATTGCAGTTGTATCCTGATTGAGTTCTTCATTCCAATTGGATAAAATTGGTATCTGACCTGAAAAAGCATTTTCTGTGTCTGATCAAACTCTAGTACACAGTACTATCAGATTGTACTTATTTTAACCAAAGAAAATCACTTCAATCACTGTTAAGATTGTTTAGTTTTTTATTGCTTTTTAAAAAACCCAAAAGAAAATACGTTTTTTCTACAGCATAAGCATACATGATAAATGGTACCAGCCAATAACCATTAAAATCGGTGTTTATTTGGAATGTTATAAGAACCTACTACTTGATTTGGTATGTTTTGTCACTCTTTAACATAATAATTTGGTATGTTTTGTCACTGTATATTTGCACATACTGGAATTTGTCCTCTGCATTTAAAACACCTTGAATGCCCGGATGTAGTTGGGTTAAGTAAATCGGCGTGCCCAGCGATTTGTAGCTTCAGAGCCCATTTCAAGGTTGCTCCACGCCATCTTGGAAGTAGCTAGAAGTAGCTAAATGTAGCCATCCATCGCCAAGGACTTATTTAACTTCTTTTTTATGATGTCCTAGACTGCCAACAACGTCTTTAACGCCTTTTTAACACGTGTTTAACGTTGGGCAATTTTTTTTTTTTAGATGAAGAGTTTTAAGATTTTCGATCTCACCCATTAAAATGGAGGGGGGGCCACTTTGGATGACGTTCCGACCGGAAATCACATAGAATGTTGCCCAACAGGCGCTCCCAGCCTGTGGAGCGGTGCGCTCGGTTATGGAATGATTAATGTTCCGTCTTTTGATTAATCTCCGTTCTGGGCATCCGACGTAATTAAATAATAACGCGGACACCTCCGTCCCGGGCCCTCAAACTGTTTTAACCCACGCATCCTAGGTAGGAGCAGTGAGCGCTGTTTAGTACAACACTCGGGGAGCAGTAAGACAACTTAACGAGTGCTCCTTCCTATCTTTGAATAGAGAAACATCGATACACAACTTTGTTATGTATTGAGATGTATTTGGTCGTCATTCAATTTTAGTGCAATGAACACTTCTTTATGAAAGTATCCACGAAACGAGTAAGCACTGCTCCTCCTCTGCTCAATTAAGCCTGTAATTCGGGCCCCGTGATCATGACCCAGTGAAACCGAAGGCCATGTAAGACTAGATGTGCAGTCCGAAGATGAAGTTGTTTAATCTTTGGCCATTCAATCAAGCCCTCTAACTCTCCCCCCCCCCCCCCCCCAGGCCCACCGTGCAGTACTAGCGGCCAGCAGCTCATATTTCCGGGACTTGTTCAATGCCGGAGGGAAGAGTTCGGTGGTGGAGCTGCCGCCGGCGGTGCAGCCACAAAGCTTCCAGCAGATCCTGGCCTTCTGCTACACGGGCCGCCTCAGCATGAACGTGGGCGACCAGTTCCTGCTCATGTACACCGCAGGCTTCCTCCAGATCCAGCAGATCATGGAGAAAGGCACAGAGTTCTTCCTCAAGGCAAGTGTGCACGGCGCGTGGTGGTGGTCGATTGGGCTCCATGTACACAAGCCACTTTGGAAAGAACTTAGTGTGCTGTGAAATGTGAGCTTTAGTCATATTCCATCATATTCAAATGCTTTTGGAGAGAAATGATAGTCACTTTCAGTAGTAGAGCACTGTAGTGTGTGTGTGTGTGTGAGCTGTGCCCAGGTGATGATGGTCGTTGATGCTCATCAAGGAAGGCAATTATGTTTCTGGCACTGTCAAAATGAATGCTACTTCTTTTGCAATGTGGTTAAATAAAAAATCTCAGGGGGGAAGATAAATTATATAAAATTAAAAAAACTGTAATTTTTCTTTCAAAAAAATATATTTCTTTAATATCGTGATACGAATCGTATCGTGAGTTGAGTGAATCGTTACATGTCCTAGTGTGTAACTCTTGAGAGTGTACAAAGGGAACCATAATATGGACCCATAATGGTATTTGTAGTTTCTAGTTGTACACTCCCAGAGTTATAGGGGTAAGAACCATGCACTGACGGCACACTAAATGGTAACACCTGTGAAGGAAGTAAGAAAAGTTATTCTGTGTGCATAGAGCCCATAGGACGCTCAAGCTTGATTCGGATCACGGTAGGAACTTGGAAGACACTCAGTCACTCCGACCAGCCAAAAATATCTAAATGTCTTTGGTTGGCGAGTTAGTATAGTCACTTTGGCCAGTTTAGGGATAGTTTCTTTGAATGCTCATAGTCACTATGGCTTGTAAAATGGCAATGCAAGAGGTTTAATAAGCACTATCCTATGTAACGACTAACAAGTGGGTTAAAAATGCTGTTGTTATTGATACCCATTGATAAGTGGGTTGATACTGGTGAAATGATGCATGGGTGGAAGGATGGATGGAGACAAAAGTCATACACTAACCTATTTGAGGATTTAGTACAGGAGATGTATCAAAGTATGATGACGTTCCATACTATTTGAAGCGCTCTGGGACAGTGGCTCCCAACATTTTTACCGTGAGACCCAAAACAATGTATGCAATGTCTTCAATTCTTGTTTTGTTTTTAAATTCATCCAAGTCTTGTGGAAAATGTCGTTTCCCCCCTGAAAACGAGGGGAAAATCTTTTGAAATTATATATACTGTGTGTGTGTGTGTGTGTGTGTGTGTATATATATATATATATATTAAAAATATTCTTTTATGTAGGAAAAGCAAATTGGGTCTGTACTCGTGACCCATAAAAATTGTTCTGCGACCCAAAAATGGGTCCCGACCCACTATTTGGGAAACAAGGATATCATACACACACATACATTCTTTGTATGCGCGCCCAACAGCTCACAACATGATTCATCCGTATCTCCAGGTCTCGTCTCCGAGCTGTGATTCCCAGGGCCTCCACACCGAGGAGACCCCTCCCTCCGAGCCCCAAAGCCCCGTCACTCAAACAGTGGGAGGAGGAGGAGGGGCCGGAGTCGGGGTGGGGGGCTCGGGTAGACCGGCCTCCTGCCAGACGCCCCTCCCCCTTGTGTCCAAGGTGAAGACGGAAGCGACGGCGACCACTCCACAGACCCCACAGACTCCCCCACAGCCACAGCAGGTACAACAGTCCCTCGTTGTGATGCATTTTGAGCTTATGGATCTACCATTTCTGCTATTTTTTTGAAAATGTGTGAAATATTTCCAACGGATTAGTTCATGCAGATGCCTGGAAAATATTCCGACGACTATGCAAAATAATTGCCATTATCTCAAGTAATTGCGATTATGTAATGATTGCGTCAGGCCTAATGCAGACCGAAAAGCAGCACTCCAAAAGACTAGCTTCGAGTTTCAATGGGATGTCTATGTGTGAACGAGCAGTTCTTGCTTTTGTGAGACAGAAAAAGGCGTTGATTTCTTCGACTAAAACTATGACAAAAAAAGTTTGGAGATTACCTTTTTACACTGCCGAGAACTAAATAAAAACTAAGCTATACTAACTACTAAAACTAAGGCTAAATATATTGACAGTTTCGTCAACAAATACAAACTAGGCTAAAATGTTAGGGAGGGACCAGTGGATAAGAGAGCCAGTAGAAATCATTTTATGTTTGGTTGCGCTCGGGTGTTGCACTCTGAGTATAGCGGATCTACAAGCTCACAAGGAGCCAAGTTTAGAATCAGGAATTAAGACGCCATCAGTTCCTTGATGTACAAAAGTAGACAAAATGTAGTCGACTAAAAACATTTCAGATGACTACAATATTACCAAAACTAAATGGAATTCTAATCAAAAGACTAAATAAAACTAAACCAAAAAATTCTGTCAAAATCAACACTGCACCCAGCAATGCAAAATGCATAATATGCCTAATGGCTAGATTTGTACAGTCTTCACATTTGTTTATTTGCCCAATGACTGTCTGGACGTATATTATACAGTGTTTCCAAAACACTACATCCATTTTGGTGGGAGGTGAGTGCTTCCGTCAATATTTCCGTAAGTGTAATTATTGCACATTTGTTATACCGGTAAACCTTTAAGCCATAACAAATACATTTTCAGGCGTGTCTACACAAAATGTAGATGTTACTGCATTTTATTATTACATGGCTCAATTGTGATTGGTCAATAACAGCATTCTGTGGTCTATTGTTTCTAAACCGCACCTGGATCAGAGTAATCCAAAGGAAAGATATAGCAAATTACTATTTTCTTTAGTGGCAGGTAAGTAAATCCTTTTTTTAAATCAATACTCTTTTTCGTTCATTTCTTTACCAAGTAGCTTTGTGATAAGCGGGTCAATGAGGGCGGTATTAACTGATAAATAAACGTCCTTAAGGAGGTGATTATTTCTGTTTCACCGTGCAGAGGTTTACTTTTCAATAAAGACCACATTGCTGTTCTTTATACCTTTCTTAGTGACCTATATACTATTAATCATACATTTGTGCTGCTGTTGTAATGTTATATGAACAGTGTAGCAGTAGAAGTCCGTTGAAATGTGCATCTTTTTTATCGATTGAATAAACACTGCACATCGGGAGTAATTAGGGGTTCAGTGTCTTGCTCAAGGACACTTCGACACTGAGGCCTGATTTACACTGGCAGCCAAATCTAGCCTGAATGTAGCCTGAATCAGATCTGTATCGGTTGAAGATGGAAATCCGATTTGCTTAAATAAGTCTAAATGCAGACAGGTCACATGGAATCAGATTTTTTTTTCCCAAATGTGACTTGAGTCACATTCAGAGGTGGCTTCAAATCTGATTTGAGTACTCAAGTCGCCTATCAAACTATCCAAAATGTCATTGCGGCGTGACCCGAGCGCTACTGACGTGACGTCATTACAGAGCGCGAGTATTTTCATTTAAGTAAACAAACGAGAGAGAGAGAGCGAAACAACCAAACGAGCGCAAAAGAAAGAAAACAAGCGAGAGGACATAAAAGAGAGAAAACAATAGTGCAACACACGTTCGTTTTATAGGAATAATGTCACTTCATTATGTCAGAACTAGAGCGGACGCCAGAGAGACGGTGAAATCTGTACCAAAGTCCTGACGTCACTCGCTCATCCCCTGGGCTGGGTCTCGGAAGTTTCAGTTTAAAATGGTCTCATGTGCGGTACAAAAATAAACAAACTGTCTCTGCGATATTGTCGGGGAGGTGTCTCTGTATCGTTACAACAGTCAGTCATATTTGATACAGTCTGTTTCTAGCGAAAATGTTAATACTTTGGCGGCTGTAACATTAGCGTTTTCTCAGTCTTTATGAGTCAAACCGCCGGGATCATTTGTTCATTTTTGGAACACAGTTCTTATTTGACGCGATATGAAAAAGTTATTGGACTTTGACGCTCCCGTCACTTCGGGGGATGCCTCCGTACAAACGAAAGTCCTCGCGGAATGGTAGGGAATGGCTACACGCGGTCCTATTTGCAATGTCAGATTGAGGTTGGTTACCACGGTAACCAAAGCAGATATGTCGACGCAGGGCGGCTTTGAGAAGAAGAAAAAAAAAAATCGGATTTCAATCGGATTTGACTTCACGTGACTGCAGTCTAAATCGGGCTTAACTCTACCACTCTCTACCCCTGTGAGCCACTGCCACCTCTCAATATCATCAATACACGTATAAAAAAAAAACCCACTGCCCATGTGGTTAACGTCTCCTTGACCTCCACAGCCGGAGGCCTCACCGTACTCCGTGGTGTGCACGCCCATGGCCAAGCGGCTATGGGACGGAGGCAACCGCGACGGCGGGTCCGGCGGGGGCGCGATGAGGAAGGCCGCTCGCTACTCCTCCTCCTCCTCCGCCGCCGCCGCCACTCAGCAGGACGCCTCGGGGCGGGGGCCGGCCGCCGTCGTCTCCAACAGCAACCACAACCACAACAACAACAACAACAACCACCACCACCACAGCGGCGGCAGCCACAACGGCGGGACGCCCGAGGGCACGAGCCCCGGCACGCTGAGCATGTACACCAGCGACTCGCCCATCAGCTACCACGACGACGAGGAGGAGGACGACCTGACGGACGACAGCGCCGAGGAGCAGTACCGGCAGATCTGCAACATGTACACCATGTACAGCATGCTCAACGTAGGGGCGGCGGGTAAGCACCGTGTGTACTGTAACCCATTCTGACCTGAGATCAGATTCATACGAGGTTTTCCACTGGACACTATACACTGGTCTGATTAACCCATTCTGACCCGAGATCAGATTCTAAAAAATGTCAGTCGCTCTTCGATTTTTCAAAAATAGCAGACCTACAAGCTCGTAGCGCGCCACTCGCGCTACGAGCTTGTAGATCTGCTATTTTTCAATAGCTAAAGCATAACATGATGCTAACACAGAAATGGGTTCCCGTTCAGAATGGGTTAAGCACCGTGTGTACTATAAGAGCGTCGCAGTCCCGTCCCCCTTTCATGATGGCGATGATCTCCCCGTTCATTTCCCCCATAGACATATAGTATTGCAAAAGTATTTATTTAAAGACATTTAAGCCTCGGACGACAAAGCCAACTCTTGTGACAAATCATGACAATAAACACAATGTTTTGGGACCGATCAAGTAATTAAAGAATTTAAAAAAAAAAGTGTTGTACCCTGTCCTTTTTTTCCCCTCCTTCTTTCTAATTATTTGATCGGCCCAAAACGTTGTGTTTGTTGTCATGATTTGTCACAACAAGAGTTGGCTTTGTGCGAGGCTTGAAAGGACTTTGAATAAATACTTTTTGAAACGTCTATGGGACAAATGAACGTCGTCGTCATGAAAGGGGGTGGGACTGCGACAACTTCAATAGAAAAGTCAAATACAAATTTTTAAATTTTAAACCAATAAAACAAATAAATGAAAAATAATGATGAATATAGCAAAAAAAAATTGCCGATCTACAAGCTCAGTGCGACGCGTTTTGAGCTTGCAGATCGGCTATTTTTGCTACACTAATATGCAACGTGGCCCCCTGGAGTGAGCGTGGAAATATAGTGGCCCTCTCCATCGTCAGAGTTGCCTACCCCTGATTGTCAGCATGGTCAACGTACAGTATAGGGTAAGCACTGTGTGTACAGCACTGTTTCCCCAAACAGTGGGTCGGACTCGGGGACCCATTTGTGGGCCATAACGCATTGTTATGTCTCCCCATAGTTTCTGTTTCCTACATTTGGTTTTGAATTATTATATCAAAACATTCCCAAAAAAGCAATGAGTTAATAACAAAATCCATTGTTTTTTCCCCCCCATGTCATGAAGAAATGAAAGAAAAATCTAAAATTCCATAAATTAGAACACACAAGCCCACAACGTGATGCGAAGCGACCATGTTATGAGCTTGTAGATCTGCAATTTTCACTAGTTCTCAGTCGCCACAACTTTATTTCAGTCATTTGGACATCTTCAACCTTTTGGGCTGGAGACCCCAAAATACTTTTGGCCATGTTTCAACGTTTTCTTAAAAGTTTTAGTTATTTTATGTTAGGCTTAGGGATATCGTATGCGACACGTTGTGAGCTTCTAGATGTGCTATTTTATACAAATTTGGGCTTTTTTGGGTCTTGCTCTAAAACGTTTGGCCGTAGTCTTCAATGTTAGCATGTTGCGCAGCAAAAGTGGCCTATCTACACTACAGCACATTATGTTGTCTTCCATAAAACCCAATGGTCTCGGATATTTAATGAAAGCTCAAATCCTATTTTTTCACCTTGTTGGCATGCAGTGTGTAGAACAGCAGGTCAAATATCATAATTGTACACATTATTCTGTCGACTGTTTAGGAAACGGCACTCGTGTGGCGTGGTCTCCGTTAACCGTTTACACAAGTCGCATAATTGGGACTACAACAAAAATTCAGTCTTGAGATTTTATTTAGCTTTTTTTCCATGCTAAAGGTTTAGACTCGAGGAATGCGTTCCTGGTTTGATCCCCCCAACACCGCTGAAGTGCCCTGGAGCAAGACTCTGAACCCTCAAACTGCTCAAGGGGAGCTGCTCAGTGTGACTGTGGTTGTACTGGGCAGTAGTTCCCAGGTTTCAATGTGTGTGTTTGTGTGAATGTGGAGCAGGGCGTTGCTCAAAAAGAGCACTCGCGCTCAGCCAACCTCCTCTGAGTAAATAAAGGTAAAAAGAAAAAGAAAGGCAACCCTGTATTTGGGCACTACGGCAGATCCTTAAAAACTAATTAAAAGGTCATAAATTCATTTATTTAAAAAAATAAGGCCTTAGGAGTAAGGCTCAAAGCCACAATCAACAGCTATGTTATTTTTGTGAATTTATTATTTCTACACTAAATAACGCCTCGCAGATCAGCTATTTTAACCCCCCCTCCCCCCCACAGAATAACAAGTGGTTTAATTGCATTCTGAGCGGAATTAAAAAGTCTTAAATATATTACTTACCTAAACCTGCAGAAACCCTGCACATAGCATTGAACTTGAATCCACAAGCTTACCCGCAGCAGCCCCTACATAGCATACCAAGGGGGTATTGTATCCCCTCAGAACGCATCCCACTGTGTGTGTGTGTGTGTGGCAGCGGTGGCCGAAAGGTTTGCGGAGCGGTCTGGATATCGTGAAGGTCGCTATAGTTCGTATCCCCGGAACCGGCACGTTAAAATGACCACCGCTGAAGTGCCCTTTATGGACAAGGCATTGAACCTCTCTACCATGAAATGTTCTATATGAGCAGGGCCTGGCTATGTAAACAAGTTCTTGAGCTTAGTCCAGTTATACCCTGGGTAAACATAGTACCTTTCCTTTCCGTGTTAATGCCAATCCTCTCTCTCTCTCTCTCTCTCTCTCTCTCACCTTCCAGTGGCGGGGGAACGCGTGGAGTCCCTGCCGGACCTGGCGGCGGAGTCGGGCGGCGGCGGCGGCGGCGGGGGGGGCCGGGGGAGGGGCGGCCGCGGCGGCGGCTCGCGGCAGGAGCTGGCGTCGCTGCCCGCCGAGCTCATCAGCCAGATAGGCAACCGCTGCCACCAGCCACGTAGAGTCTGTGGGGGCTATGGGGCTATAGCCCCCATGAAGAATTAAATAGCCCCTTTTAGCCCCCATGAACATTTTCGTGGACATTTTATATTAACATTAGTTACATTACAGATTTTCTGACTCTGTCACAGACTGCATACTATGTTACATTCCGAAAATGTGAACCTCTCCACTGGCTGTTCAGAGGTGTTAAAATGGGTTGGGTGCGGCCACCAAGTACTCAAATGCTAATCAGGTTTCTTTTGTTTTCACCTAGCCAGGTATGTATAAATATGCCTACAGTACAGTGTCACTGTGTCAGTGTGATGCTTACTTCATTCACAATGAAACCACCACCAGCTAAGAAGGGTCGCTTCGTCCAGACAGAGGAAGCTACAGTTCTCCAGTGATGCCAGCCTGTCGCCGCTTAAACCTGCCGAAGAAGCTACTATTCCAACGGCACTTTTATCGGGCCGTCGCCGTGTTCTGTCCTTGCCGTTATATTAATTTTCCAATGTAAATTTCACCCAGATTGGACTCGGTTCAGCGGCCGCATGCTGCTGTCCGCCCCACACACACACACACACACCGACAGTCAGAGAACTGACTCACTAAACAACACTAAACAACGTTGGATTCGTACAGTGCAGAATGCAGATAAGTGTAGGCCTATGTTCTTATTATAATTGTGAGTTTGTTTTTTAACATGCACCGCGAGTCCACGGGAGCCGATCTACAAGCTCACAACGCGTTGCACTGCGAGTAGCCTAGAGAAGGCTGTCAAGTGAGCAGCGCAATCGCGCATGCTATAGAAATATCCTAATAAATAAATAAAAAGGTGTCGCTTGCAGGGGCAGTTTCCTTATGGGACTTGCCTCTAGAATGCATGCATAGGCATGCAAGTGCACTCGGCATTTATATATCATATATATAGACTAGTACGAAGTATAATTAAATGATCACAGGCATTTCTAGGTCTAGGTCGGGACACATGAAATCCACGTAAATGCCTTTCCGCTAGCTAGGGGGGGGGGGGGGGGGGGGAGGCGGGGCTGCGGATAGCCCCCATGAGGATCATCAGAACTATTCGGGTCTGGCTGCCACCCCAAGCTGTACGAGGAGGGCGACCCCGCGGAGAAGCTGGAGCTGGTGACGGGCACCTGCGTGTTCATCAGCCGCGCGCAGCTCATGAACTGCCACGTGAGCGCCGGCACGCGCCACAAGGTGCTGCTCAGACGCCTGCTGGCCGCCTTCTTCGACAGGTGAGTACCCGAGAGAGAGGAGGAGGACCGGGGAGGGTGATCATGGATTAACCCATTCTGACCTGAGATCAGATTCATACGAGGTTTCCACTGGACAACACACTGGTCTGATGAACCCATTCTGACCTGAGATCAGATTAAAAAAATGTCAGTCGCTCTTCGATTTTTTTCAAAAATAGCAGACCTACAAGCTCGTAGCGCGCCACTCGGTGGCACGCTATGAGCTTTTAGATCTGCTGTTTTTCAATAGCTAAAGCATAACATGATGCTATAACACCAAAAGGGGTTCCCGTTCAGAATGGGTTAAAGGCCTATTCATAGTCTGGATTTTCGGTGGTGAGGTGACCACCGCTCCGGTGGTGAGCTGACCACCGGAGCTGAAATAACGTTGAGCGTATGTATGGTGAGTAAAAACAGAGAGAAGGGCTGGGGGCGGTGGAGGTGGTTTGCTGCTCTTCACCGCGGCTCGTGATGTCATGTTGTAGTTCGGTGGTCACCTAACCACCGAAAACCCAGACTATATGTATGAGCCTTAACCCATTCTAGACGGGGAACCCCTTTTGGTGTTTTAACTAAGCATTATGTTATACTTTAGCTATTGAAAATTAGCAGATCTAGGTCTGCTATTTATTTATTTTTATCGTAAAAATGCGGCACAAATCTTTGAATATGTATTCTTTCGGAGCGAACGTTTTTTTTCCAGGGCCTAAATGGGTTAAAGTTCTCAGTCACCACGGCTGACTTCAGTCATTTGGATTCCTCCTGCGCCCAAAATAGGCCATCTACAAGATTACAGCACGTTGCAGTAAGCTCGTAGATAGCCTATTTTCGGTTATTAGCCGTTTCAGTCTTCCAGAAAACCCTAATGATCTCAGATATTTCATAACCGCAATCGTTAATGCCTCAATCTCCAATTTATTCAACTGATTAGCTGTAAGGTTCTGCCAAAACGTCATTATTTCACATATTGTGTTGAGAGTGTAGGACACATGGCGCGTGTGTGGCGACTCATTTCACGCTGTTTCACAAATTGCATATTAGGGCACTCACGCTCACACATTTTTCAGTTGTGATATTTAATTTTGCTTTAATCCATGCGTACTGGACAGATGGCAGATGTTATTGGGTCCTATGCTGGTCCCCGAAAAAGTAATTTTATTGCCCCAAATGCCAGATTGAAAGTAAAGACAATGAATACTTTATTGTCCATTACAATTTAACATAAAATGGGAATTGGCACAAACCAAGTCTTGTTGTGAACCTTGTTGTAAACCCCTTTTGTGCTAATGGCACTCTTATGTTGCGTTCACACTGGCAGATGCAAACGATACAAAGATGCAAAAGCTACACAGAGTATTTGTAGCTGAAGTTGAAATCAGCTCAACTTTTCTGTAGCAGCTACACACGTTTGGTTGTATCTTTGTCGCTGGGTTCCATTGGAAATGAATGGTAGACTGAATCTCGGCATCCATGTGACTGCAGCATTTAGCCTTCTGCCTGATGGAAAGTGATCAAATGAAGTGTTGAAGAGGGTGGCTAGTCATTGTAATATCTGAATTGCCCTTTTGGTTATGGAGCGGTTGTCCAGTATATGTCCAGAAGTTTGTCTCCGATGATCTTACTATAGCCCGTTGACTACCTGGGTGAGCTCGTTTCCATATCTGACCGAGAGATTCCCATACCAGTGAGAACACTCTCAGTGAGTGACCTATAGACCATGGTCGGGGGTGCGTTTACTAGCATTTAAACTTTCCTGGGAAGATGGAGACGCTGCCTTGCGTTTTGATAAATGTCTTCTGCATAGGTCCGTTTGTTGTCTATAGTTGCTCCCAGATATTTAACCCATTCTGACCTGAGATCAGATTCATACGAGGTTTCCACCGGACACACACTGGTCTGATTAACCCATTCTGACCTGAGATCAGATTCTAAAAAATGTCAGTCGTTCTTCTATTTTTCAAAAATAGCAGACCTACAAGCTCGTAGCGCGCCACTCGGTGGCGCGCTATGAGCTTGTAGATCTGCTATTTTTCAATAGCTAAAGCATAACATGATGCTAACACGAAAATGGGTTCCCGGTCAGAATGGGTTAAAGTCACTAACCTGCTCCACTCCCTCCCCACACGTAACGACTGGCCTAAAGATGGTTACAATCGTATTGTAATCGTATTTATAAAAACAGCCCACGACTGACCAAACTACTGTACACCAAGAGAAACATAAAATAAAATATGTGTGTTAGAAGCTTATTGTATGAGTATACTTGTATCAGGCTCAGGGCACTGAGGGCAGTGGTCCCGTACGTAGTTAGTTCTCCCTTGAGTTGGAAGAGAGATCAGACAATATTTACACAAATAGGGGAGCCTTATGTGATAGCCACAAGCTGTAATTATCTCAATTTATGTCACACATTATTGCCAGGTCGGAATTAAGTGTTGTCTCGTCTCGAGTGTACAATATTCATATTGTTGGGCCATACGTATAAGACCATCACCCTCGAGTCACAAGACGCCCCTTCCCTAACCCCCACACAATGTCCCTCTTAAGGAGATGTAAAAGTGGACCAGTACATGCTAGTCAGCCGCACACACATGACTGGAAAGATATACAAATTAATTCCAGCCTTTGATCCTAAGATAAACGATTTAACACAATTAATGGGGGGAAAAAGCTTAAAGGACAACTTTAGTTTTTTTCAACCGAGGTTCATATTCTAGGTTGTCATTAGATCAAGTAAAAGTTGGGTGGTGTTTTTTCTTCATGTACTGCTTTCTTTAGTTTTAGCGATTTCCGCGATTTTTGGACAGGGGGGCGGGGGCATTCGAACAGGGGGCTAAATATGTATTAGTTTACTAAATTTCACGGCGATTTCTTTATTATTATTTACGATAACCCTCCTACACCCTATGAAACTATATATGACCAATATCACGGGGTCTTTTCTTGTGAAAGGGGAGGTGACAAACTGACGCGTTGAACTGCGACAAGACAACATGGCAGCCTCCAGCAGCACGTTCGTTCAGACCAGACAGTATTATGCTACAGCTACACAGATTACACAGACACGGAAAACAATTGGTAGTTTATTAGTTTGAACTGTTTGATGTTTAGTAATACTGCGTTCAGTTACTTTTTGGCGTTTCATGTTTTTCACCAGATAAAGTCATGGTTCGTCGTTGCGCTTATCCAAATTGTGGTAATATAATGAGCCCGTTTGACACGCTCAGCTTCCACAGACTTCCATTGAAATCTCTGCCAATTCTCAAACTATGGCTCGTAAATCTACAAATGGACGTAGAATGTTCAGAAGTACAGCTGCGCGCTAAAGATTTGAGGGTTTGTGGTGCTCACTTCGATAAAGAAGACTTGAACACTCGAACAAATACAGACGACCGTCATAAGTGAATGTATTCGTCATCCGAACTAGTATCGATATTGTCTTTTAGGAGCGCATGCCATGTCGATGGTAATATTATATACAAAAACTGTTTACGTGTGGTGTAGCTCTGTCTTGTTATTCAATGCTGCTGGAGGCTGCCATGTTGTCTTGTCGCAGTTCAACGCGTCAGTTTGTCACCTCCCCTTTCACAAGAAAAGACCCCGTGATATTGGTCATATATAGTTTCATAGGGTGTAGGAGGGTTATCGTAAATAATAATAAAGAAATCGCCGTGAAATTTAGTAAACTAATACATATTTAGCCCCCTGTTCGAATGCCCCCGCCCCCCTGTCCAAAAATCGCGGAAATCGCTAAAACTAAAGAAAGCAGTACATGAAGAAAAAACACCACCCAACTTTTACTTGATCTAATGACAACCTAGAATATGAACCTCGGTTGAAAAAAACTAAAGTTGTCCTTTAAATAGGAAGAGGCAAGGCAATAATTTTGGTTCCTTAACATTGTAGATCAATGGCGGCAGCAATAATAACAAAGGAAATAATTTAATAAACGAGTAGGGTGAATGTATGGATAGCAGTAGTACATTCACCCTAGCACACCTAAGAGAGGTGTGTGTGTGTGTGTGTGTGTGTGTGTGTGTGTGTGTGTGTGTGTGTGTGTGTGTGTCAGACAGACAGACAGACAGTCAGGCAGACATCAGGCCCGTAGTATTACTATCAATCATTTATAAACCACCTTGCCTGGGGCAAGTAGCTTTTTAGGAACTAAACCCGTCAGGCATTAGGCCTTGCGGACGCAAAACCGTCTGCTAGACGTTGGCATCAGAAGTCCATGACTGGAGTGCTTAGGGTCTCTGATAATCCCACAACGGCTGTAGACTGTCCTGTATATTAAACACTGTAAATATGTGTTATGTCTCTCTCTCTCTCTCTCTCTCTCTCTCTCTCTCTCTCAGGAGCACTCTGGCCAACAGCTGCGGAACAGGGATCCGCTCTTCCACCAACGACCCCAGTCGCAAACCCTTGGACAACAGAGTGCTGCATTCAGTGAAGTGTGAGTCCCACGTGGCCACTTTTTTAGCCCAAGGAGTGTAAAACGAATGCTTGGAATGGATTCAGAATCATGATGAAGAAACCCTAGTTTGACGCATCGCATGCTACCATACTTAAAGCATAATGACATTTAGAGAATGTTGCCTTATATTGATTTTTTTTTTTTTTTTTTTTATGACTGACAAAGACAGGAAAAAGCAAAACAAACTAAAACAGACAGCTCAGCTCAGACACGTTGTGCAACAAAGGACACAGTTATACACATATACCCATTACCTACATTGAACAAAAAACATTAATACAAAGATAATATACAAATATGGACACGTTCAGTTTGGTGCTTGAACGTCTAGATGGGTTAACAACTCCAGAGAAAATGAAAGAAAATAAAAGATATGCATACATTACATACATACATAACAGTTATATTGGTTTTTAATGGTACCCTAACTTTCAGCAGCTGTAAAAAAAAAAAAAAAATCCCCTAGGGTGGCTGAATAGAAACCAATGTGGGATATGTTAGTAGACACCTTTTTTTTTTTGGTGAAGAAATATCTTGGTAAGAAATGTATTCCCAGATTTGACATTATTCTGACAATTTTCTCTGACTAAAAGCCATAGGGCTGTATTTTGTGTGTCTTAAAGTACCAGGTCTTATTCCCTAACTTGAGTAAATTAAAGACCTGGAGGCGTGATCAATGCCATTTGGCTATTCTGAGTGGCCAAAGAGCATTGATCACGCCTCCAGGTCTTTAGTTTACTCAAGTTAGGGAATAAGACCTGGTACTTAAGACACGCAAAATACAGCCCATAGTCTCCAAATTCGTCTCAACTATGTCCAAGTAGTGCAAACGACGCTTAACCCATTAAGGCCGATTTTACGATTGCTTTCTAAATCAGTGGTTCTCAAAAGGAAGACCCCCCTGAAATGATTTGTATTTGGCCACGGTCGGTCCCCCCATTCTTTCAGACGCTTTCAAGATTTTTCAAAAGTGTTAAAATAGTGACAAAATAGTTGTGAACTTGCATATCTGCTATTTTTGTAAGTAAAGTAAGTAGTACAATTTTGAGGTATTTTGAACTTTACTTGAGTCTCTATCGAATTTCCAACTTCTACTCCTCCAGTAGAAGTAATCTATACTATACTTCACTACATCTCTGGTACAAATATGTACTGCACTACATTTATTTGAAAACTTCAGCTACTAGTTACTTTGTAGATTTTGATTATTATTACTAAACATGCATTACTTCGATTCGATTCCCGCTGGGGACACTGTGGGCACTGGCGGCGTGTTCCCGCCTCCGCGTCATCAGTGCCCATACCCGAGGCGGGGGTTGGCAATAGGGCCTTTCTGTGTGGAGTTTGCATGTTCTCCCCGTGTCCCCTATAGGGTAGGTACCCTCACAAAAACATGCCGTAATCCTGGTCTCTAAAACTACCTCCCCCTGGCCAGCCGGGGCGCCTGATGGAGGGGAAAGGAACTGGTCGGAATAACGTGTCCCTTCCACGCGCTACGTCCGGCTGGGGAAATCCCCCTCTGTCAGGTGAAAAGAAGCAGCTTGGACTCCTCATGCATAGAAGGAGGCATGAGGTCAGTCCGCTGCCCCCCCCAGGTTGGCAGAGGAAGTGTAGCGCCCAGGATTACATTAGATAATTGGCACTGGGTGAAAAGAAAAACTGGGTTACAAAATCGTGGGATAAAAATTTAGAATTAAAAAAACATGCATTACTGAGAGTTTGTGCTCTGCAAGCACACAAAGTGCTCAACATCTCTCCCTCTCTCTCTCTCTCTCTCTCCCTCGTCGTCTCTCTCTCTCTCCCTCTCTCTCTCTCTCCCTCCTCTCTCCCTCGTCGTCGTCTCTCTCTCTCCAGTCTACTGCCAGAACTTTGCGCCCAGCTTCAAGGAGAGCGAGATGAACGCCATCGCGGCGGACATGTGCACGAACGCGCGGCGCGTCGTCCGCAAGAGCTGGATCCCCAAGCTGAAGCTGCTGATGGCCGAGGGCGACGCCTACTCCGCCTTCCTCGCCGACAGCGTGAAGATGGAGGCCGACGCCCTGGGGGTGGCGGAGCACGCCTTCGACCCCGCCACCCTGGAGGCGGCCGCGGCTGCGGCGGCGGCCGCTGCTAACAGCGAGGTGGGGACGGCGGGAGGTGCCACGCCACAGGACGGCCTCCAGGTGGCGGGAGGAGACGGCAGCACTTTGTTTTGAGTGAGTTGGACGATGGATGGACAGGTGGATGGAAGGAAGGACGGACAGACAGAGGTGGGTGAGGGAGGGAGGGAGGGAGGGATGGATGGTGGGATGGGTGGGTGGGTGGGCGAGGGGGACATAGAGAGAACGTTGAGTGGCCTCGTGTCCACATCGTTGGGTCGTCACTCCTCCTCCCCCGTAACAATCATGTGTGTGGGGGAACGTTCCCCCCCCCCCCCCCCCCCCCCGCTTTGTTTCACTTAAACTTTTATTTTCCTCCTTTTGCTTTAGTTTCATTTGCCTATTTTTTATTCCTTTGTTCGTCCGTCTGTTTCTCTCTCTCTCTCTCTCTCTACCTGAAAGACACGGGAGAGAGAGACGGCTGGACAGAGAGGACGAGGGAAAAGAGGGGGGGGGGGGGGTCGACGGTCATGATGATGATGATGATGTCGTCTGGCCCTGCTCTCCTCTCCTCTCACCTTTTTTTTTTTTTTTTTTTTTTTTTTTTTTTTAAGACTCCTCGTGTCAAAGTTTATTTGTGTTTACATCGCTTGAGGCCCTTTTTTTTTCTCCTTCTATTTGGAGTCACACACATTCCCTTGGGGGGATGGGATGGGATGGGATGGGATGGGGGTGGGGGTAAGTTCGGGAGGGGGGGTTTTAATTAACATTTTGGGGAAAACGGGTTTTTGCCCCCCCTCCCCCCCCCCCCCAAAAAAAAGTCCGATAACACTGTCGTTTTGATATTGAATGTATGCGTGCTGAAGTGTCTGGACCGCAAGCGTATGAGAGTCGACAGACGTCAGATTGTATGGAGTGGGTTTTAACCAAGACGCTGGAAGTCATTCAGTCAGCCCCCCCCCTGTCGAAGGCTGTTGTCGTCGTCGTGGTGAGGGGTAGCAGAGAGAGAGGGGGGGGGGGGGGGTCGAGGAAAAGGGTTGGAATTATGTAATATTGATGTATAATAAATGATGTATATTTGCACGGTTTCTAAATCGCCACTCCCCATTTTTTGTACCCCCCCCATCAGGGTGGCAACCGACTAGGTGACCCACCACTGTTTTTTGATGGTAAAAGCGGGCCATCGGAGTGGATGTATCAGCCACTGTGATTTAGATGTTGAAAATAGATTGTTCCCTGCCCTGCTGAGCGCCTTTTTTTCCCCCATTTATATCCCCCCCCCCCCCCCCCCCCCCAAACACATTTGAGTCTTTCAAAAAGGACAGTATGTGTTCTTTGTATGCTTCTCCCCCCCCCCCCCCCATGAGTTTGTTTTGTTGTGTGTTTGATTTGCCACGGCTTCCGCGTGAGAGGGACTGTTACCAATGATTGTCAGAGGTAGCAAGGGGATGTGTGGCGTCTGCTGATAAATGCACTGTTATCATTACATGCGGCATGAGTACAATCGAATCACGCTTCGTTTCAGAAAGAAGAGAAGAGCGGGGCGAAATAGGTTGTTGGGAAATGAGGGGAGAAAAGAAAAGACCGTGCTGAAATCCAATTGATATCCATCACCCTTTTTTTTTATATATATATAACCTGAAGGAGTTACAAAATTCCAAATCTGTTTCTGCCTGTTGGTTTGGCATTAACAAAAAAAACAAAAAAACATTAACGTTTTTTTTTGCTGCGCACATGTATGTGTGCATTTATATCCCTGAGAATATATATTCTTTGCCATATCCAGGAGAAGCAGAAGCACCGTCAAAAAGGATCTGTATGTTGGATGTGTGCTTGCCTGGCATGGATAAAAAAAAGGTGCTTAATTCACCTGTTGGTGCAAGGCATGGATCACAGCAGTGCATGCGTGTGTGTGTATCCGTGTGTGGATGGACGACGGTCTAATGGCTTTGCGTGTACAAGTCATCACGTGTGCTGCGGCAAGAAAAAGAGAATGGGGAGAGCTAGGCCAGACGGTGTATTATTGTCACACACACACACACACGCTTGGCCAGATTATTCATCCGTCAACGTATACACGCAGTCAGACACACACACACACACACACACACACACACACACACACACACGCAAGCAGACTAAATGTGCAGCAAATGGGGCCACACTACAGTAACCAGGCCGTGACGAACCTTAGCGAAGTGCTCGGTCTATATCGAACTAAGGCATGCCTTTCAGAAAAGGGGACCAGAACATATTAGAAATGGATATTGTATCAGTTCAGTGCAGTCGGTGGAGTGATTTTGTCTCACACCCTAAATGGCTGGAGAGTGTGAACAAACACCCCCCCGGTGACACCGCCGCCTTCCCCCCCCACAATGCAGCTGAAAACACTGTGAACTAACGAGTCGTTGCAGAGGGGGCCTTCGATGTCTGTTTTTGTGGATCTTTAAGTGCTTATGTGTGGGGTGGATGCTATGGGGAAGCCATGCACAAGGGATCTAGAGAGAGACATTTTGTGGTTCTGTCCCCCCCCCCCCCCTAATTAATGCGACTAAACAAAGACCCGCCGTCTTAATATATGACTGTTACAAACGGCTGTGATGGTCATACGTTGTTTTTTTTAAAAATGGCCAAAGTCCAGCTGAGAAACTTGAACTCTGACGACAAGTCTGGAAATGTGTACTAGAATAGTTTTTGTTTACGTCGTCCAGCATGTGCGAGGGGCTGTGACGAGAGGTTGAAGCATGGTTCATGCTTGGTTCTATGATGGCGTCGCATTGCTGGACATAACCAGATCTACAAGCTCACACAACCCGCCGCATCCGCGACACGCTGTGAGCTGATAGATCGGCTCACAGCGATCATTTGTGGCCGAGATTAAATAGCCTTTGCAATGCCGAAGAAAAAGCACACACATTATGGTCTTAAAAATGAATACATTATTTACCGAAAGATCTAAATATTTTAAATGATGAGTAGAAATCTGCCCTTTATTACACAGACACAAGAATGATACAAAATATATATATACAAGCATAGAATTTAAAAAAATAAGTAAATCCAATAAAGTCTAATTTAATAAAATGGATGAACTCAAAGAAAACCAGCCATTTCCTGACTCCATATCTATAGCTTAACTCCTGATCCATGATGCTCTGAACCAAAAGAGGCCAGAGTATAGCAGCTCACCCCTGCCCCAATAGTGTGTGTGTGTGTGTGTGTGTGTGTGTGTGTGTGTGTGTGTGTGTGTGTGTCTCTGCTCAGTGTCACTGTAGGTTTATTGATGCTTGGATTGCCAGATGCCTGTGTGTTTAGGACAGAATGTCACACACATGTGTTTGCACACACACACACACACACAGGTGATTTGGGGGGGGGGGGACAGTCATAAACCCCTCTCTGGATCTCTTAAGCTAAACACAGGAGCGAGCATAGCACAGATGTGGAATTATTGTTTGTAACTCTCCCCGGCAATTAACCAAAAGAGAAAGCCATCAAGATGTTTTCTAGAGACGATTATCTGAGTTTTTTTTTTCTTTTTTTCTAGCTTGTTCTTTTCTCTATTTTTTCTTTTTTTTTAACACCAGTGTTATTCAAATTGTTGCCTTATTGGGGTCATGGTTTCAAGAGAAGGCAAAATTGTTTACGTAAATGCTTTTTTTTCTCCTTTTTCTTTACACGTGTATTTATATATCAAGGCTTTTTGGGGGGGGGGGGGGGGGGATTTTTATTAATTATATCAAAAGGGTCAAAGAGTGCTGATCCAGAAAGCACCTGCAGTATAGATTAAGCAGTAGACTAGAGAATGTGTTTCTCTCCTTAGTTGACCCCCCTTTCCTCACACACACCCTGCGTCGGCTTAGCTCACACTTTTTAATTTCACGAACCTCCAGTTTGGTATTCATTTAGAGACCACCGACCAACCATAGCCGGGGGGGGGGGACACCCCCTCTGGAACCCCCTCAAAGACCCCTGGGGGTTGTCCCCGGGCCCCACTTTGAGAACCCGGCTGGCTTTAGCTGCCTATATGTGGTACGACGACGGTTCGTCACTGAGGACATAGAGAGAGAGAGAGAGAGAGAGAGGAAGAGAAGGACGCAGTAGAGCGAGGGAGAGAGTGGAAGAGGCAGAGGCGAAGCAAGCTAGGAGAAATTTGCACATATTGTTGGAATGTTTGTTTTTTTACGCGTTGTTTAAAAACTGCCGCCTTAAAAGAGAAAAGAACTTAGAGTCTGTGCCTGAACGAGAGAGAGAGAGAGAGAGAGAGAGAGGGGACAGTTACAGTCTCCTCGGGGAGGAGGGAAGAACAAGCGAGAGAGAGAGAGAGAGCTAGGGAGGGAGGAGGGGTAGGGGTGTGGACGGGATGCTTGGATGATTCGGTGTGAATGCATGCATGCATGCGTGCTGGTGTGTCTCTGCTTCATTGGTGCGTGTGTGTGTGTGTGTGTGTGCAGGCATATATAAACGTGCACATGTGTGCGTGTGGTATGTATAATGCCCCCCCCACCACCCTCCGATGTTCCCTCCATTGCCATTTATGGAGTCATGCGTGTTAGTGTTTGCTTCCTCACATGAAGAGCTTTTGATGGGAGCACAAGAGGGAGAGAGAGACTGTGTGTGTGTGTGTGTGTGTGTGTGTAATGCGCATGTCTATGCCAGGCTGACTCTGCGTCTGGATGTATGTGCTGTATACGTGTGTGTGTCTGGCTTCAACAAGCCAACTGCGCATGCCTGTCGCTGTGTGTGGGTGTTTGAGTGTTCATCTCTGCACAGCTAGGCTGTGTGTGTGTGTGTGTGTTCACGTGTGAGTGTGTGCATGCGACATGCATGTGTGTGTGTGTGTGTATTTCAATCAGTGTGCGTATGAGTGGGTGGTATGTGGGTGGATGTTTGTTTGTTTTGTCTGCCTCTGAGAGAGAGAGAGAGAGAGAGTGAGAGAGAGACGTACCACACCACACACACAGTCATCTGCAGAGTCACATATCCATTGTATGCAGCCCCGTACATCTGTGGCATATCAAAACTGCATGCATATGCGCTTTCAATCGACAGCCATATTGCGTATAGTTAAACCACGGCGGGGCTATAGAGAGTGCTACCATTTTGGTAGCATATACGCAAACATGCACGGCACGTACTGTACACGTCGTACTGTATACACGCACTGTACACGTGTGCCTGTACATTTATACCGCAGAATCGAGTGACTACGAGTCACAGTTAGTAGTTACAGAGCATAAAAAAGTGCTTCAATCATGTCTTCTTCCCCTCGCATGTCGTCCACAAATGTTTAAGACGAGCACAACGCGTGTGTGTGTGTATACTGTGGCAACCATCACGCTCCAAAGACCCCTTGAATGGGACACGGGAAGAATGGAAATCTCTTCCCCCTGCATGTCTCTCTTGTTTCACTCTGTCTAACCCCCCCACCCCCCCTTTTCATTCTCCTCACTTTAACCACTCTAAAGCCCTATTTTATAAATTGGATATTCGGGGGGAAGCCGGTCCACAATTTCGACGGCCACGTGTCGCGATGATGACGGGCTATTTTAGGAACACTTTGGAATACTTCCACCTATAATGACGTGCCCAGAATAAGGACACCAGGGTGAAAGTACTTTAAAGAAAATGAAATAAAACTATTTATCTTTCTCACTTCTGTGTGTGTGTGTGTGGGTGGGTGGGGGTCTCTCTATCACACACACACACAGAGCTTGCTGGCTGAGAGGTAGACAGTGTCCAGACAGTCATCATCACGCAGTCACGCCTTCACTAAACAAACCCCATCAAAATGCCATTCGATCTCATTGTTAGGCAGCCTCGCTGTTTTGCGGCGGGTATTGACTCCTCCGTTTTTCCTTTAGGTCCCAAATCTCTGCGGAGCGTCTGCCCCATTCCCCGACCTTGTGAAAGTGAAGTCCTGGCTGTGTGTGTGTGTGTGTGGGTGAGAGTGTTATTGTGCGCCTACATTTTGGTGTGTGTTTATGACAGTGTGGTTACTGTGCTAAACAACAGATGGTGTGTGTGTGTCTGTGTGTGTTAGTATGTCAATATGCAACCATGCATGCATGCATATCACAACGCACATCTGTGATTGTGCCTCATGAGAATGCAAGTGTGTGTGTGTGTGTGTGTGTGTGTGTGTGTGTGTGTGTGTGTGTGTGTGTGTGTGTGTGTGTGTGTGTGTGTGTGTGAGAGAGAGAGAGGGGGAAAGCGATGGATTGCGTGCAGTCCACACCCCATGGGGAGACGATGCTCTGCCAGTGTGTTCTGCACCTTTTTTTTTTAAATAATCAGATACAGACGATCATAGATGAGGATAATAATGCTGATAGATGATTATGATTGATTATGATAACGTTCCGATCTATCTATTTCCATACCACCCCCCCAACCCGGGCCTGCTGCCGCTGATTGATGAGAAATCGTAACTGTCCGCCAATCACAACTTGAATGTGGATGGAGGCTGTCGTGTTGAAACCAACTTTAAAAAAAAAAAATCTAATTATATTCTCTTTTTATTTATATATATATGGAATTGTAATTCTATGCTAGGTGGGTGGGGCGGTGGGGGTTGACGATGGATGGATGGAGGGAAGGAGAGGAGACGGGAGGGAGACGGGAGGGGGCTGTTCTCCTCTCCTTTCCAAAGAGGAGAGACCTGCTTGTTAAGAATCTCCCAGGACAGATGAGGCATTGCGGCACTGTTGTCACATGAGCGAAGCCGCAATCCAGACAAAGAGGCAGAGAGGAGGAGGCAGCGTGGGGGGGGGGGGGGGGGGTGGAGAAAATAAATGACAGGACAGGCGGGGACCTCTCCCTGGACCTCTGCCATCCAGATAAATATGAGGCTTGTTTGTTTATGTAAGCGTGCCGAGGAAGGAGGTATCGAACTGGAGGGAGTTTTGTAGCCATGCTGTAGAATCCTCACATGCTTCTTCTTCTTCTTCGCGTGGCTTCCCAAAACCGCTCTGTTGATTTCTTTAAATAACAAAAGCCGGGCTGACATGTTTATCGCTTTATTATAGCCGAAAAAAAGATTAGAGTCCAGAAACGGTATACGCTTGTTTCAGACTTGAAAGGTTATACGTCCCCCCCAGTCTAGCTTTTCTGCTCTAGGCCGGTCTGTTCTCCCCCGGGTGCATTCGTTGGCTGGATAAGTGTTGGAACGCTGGAGGCTACTCTGCCAAACAACAAACCATTCTTTAACCACTTTAGTTAGCCCTACAGACGGTGTCATCGCATGACAAATTTGCGAAAATACAAACTCACATTTTTTTTGGCATCACGGCAGATTGTGAGCTTAGTTCTGTTATTATTATTTTTTACTATTTTAGGAAAACTTGTGAAATGTTTCTGAAATTGTTGATAGTGTTTAAGACCTCTTCCCCCATCTTTTTTCCTCTCTTTTAAATTGTGAGTGACGGTAAAGACCAGAAAAGCACAGTGCTACTGAACTGTGAGAGAGGATGTGCAACAATTTGAGTATGCAAGTTTTATGACTTAAGGCTGTGGGAGGATCGGGAGAGTCAGAGAAGGAGTTTTTATTTTTTATTTTTTTTAAACGATACGAGCTAGACGATGCTTCTAGTAAGAGCTTTGTAGACATTTCAGAAAACTCATATCTACAGACTTTGTTTTTGTTACTTAATCATGTCCTTTTTTTCTGTTGCTGGTGGGCTTTTGTTTTATTTTGTATTATTTTTTTCTACAATTGAACTAATGTACTGTAGTTGTTGAAAGTTATTTTTTAAAAGAGATGCTACTAATAATTCAACATGTTTAACATTAAGAGTTGCCAAGTTATGTATAAAAAAAGAAAAAAGGACCAAAAAAAAAAAAGAGAGAAAAACAAACGTAGAAGAAACCAGAAAATGGAGAAACCAGGAGCTGTAAACTAGTTTAGAGAAAGAGAAAGAGAACCACATATTTTTGCATTGTGATTGTGTATGGATGAAGGTGCTGGGGGATGGGGGGGGGGTGGGGGAGCAGTTCTGTTGCTGGACCAGAGTGTGGATTACTGTACTGTTAAGGTGTGTGTGTGTGTGTGTGGGGGGGGGGGGGGGACGGGACGGGGACTCAGACAGATGACATGGAATGTCCAGGCAAGAGGAAGAACACTGTCAGGCTCACTTCATTTAAGGCTATATTATTATTATATGCCTGAATGTCTGTCCAAAACATTCTTACCAGGCAAAGTGTGACTGTACGCTGTCTTGTGAAGACTTTTCTTTTTTTCTTTTTTTTTTTTTTACCTAGGCTTTTACTCATCATCTTCCATTGGAAATCAACACAAAGAGTTAGAAGTTTACTTGACCTGGCTTTTTCCACGCCAGCTTTTCCATACAGAATAAGCTACCGGAGGGTTTGACTGCATGGGTCACTGACGTGACTGGTGGGTCGCCATCTGGTGGCGAAATTAAGCTACTGCAGCTTGTGCAAGGGGAGGGCGGCGGGCGCACCCACTCTGCAGCTGCAGTAACTGCACATGGCCAACAGAGGGCACAAAAAGACCAAGAAGAAGCAGTGATCTCAGACGGTCTAAAAGATTGTAAATTCTGAGTCCTGATCACTGTATTCACCCAAGCACCTTAGGATCAGGCCGAAAGAGGGCACTGCTCCTGATTTTACCCATCTGAAGACTAAATAATCCATACATTGCCAGCAGCAAAGGCTGTCTGATCTAAACGCCAAATAAAAGCCTGTCAGTTGATTGAAAATACTGACCGAAACTTCCTAAACTAAGAGAGGGCACTGCGGTGGTTCTCTGTGCTTTGCCTCTTCCATCCATCCGTCTGTCTGTCTGCCGGTCTCGCTGTCGACCACCGTTTCGGCGGCCATTCCCACAGGCAGGGAAGTGACAACGAGGGAGGGTGGAATAATCTTTCTAAACGAAACAAAAAGCACCTTTGGGTGAGTGCTCGCGCCAGTCCCACGCTGAGACGCCACGAGCCAGAGCCTCTGCACCTTTCTGAGCACACTCCCTGGGTCACTTCCTGTCTGCGGAATTTTTTTTGGACGCCCGGTGTCAACAGTGGGATTGGGGGGGGGGGTGTGTGTGTGTGTGTGGGGGGGTCTTGGGGAACGGAGTTCAAAATGTGAGGGTTCTTTTTTGTAGTTTTAATTATTTCTGTTTGTTTTTGTTTTTAATATTTTTTTGTACTATTCCTCTTTTATTTTGTGTTTTTATTTGCTCACACACTTTGGCATTTGAAAAAAAAAGGAAAAAAAAGTTATTTTATTGTAAACTGTTGATGTGCCCGTGGCCCCCTCCCCCTCACCCTACCCCCCCCCCCCCCCCCCCTCCCCCAGGCAGGAACTGGGAGTGGAGACTGTACAAACACTTCTGCATGGGAGGTTGGTCTTAAGGTGGGGGAGGGGCATATCGGAGGGAGGGGGGTAAAGGGAAGGATAAGTCCATTCAAACGGGGTTCCCGAGACAGGCAACCCTTTTTGATACAAAAAGCAATGTTCAGTTCCACACGTGATTTGACATCTGTTACCGTAGAGAACCGCAATTCTCAACCTGTAGGCGTGGGCTTCCAAATAATTGGCAAAACAATAAGGCTTTATTAATAACATAATGAAAGACAAGAGTTTCTTTAAAACCTTTTTGTTTTCATAGTGATACCAAGTCGGAACACAATTGAATGATTAGTCATTTAAATGAACATTCCCTGAAAAATGCACACAACACTTTTGTAGATTTTCCAAATGGGGGCCCTGCTGATTCAGAAAAGGTTGGGAACCGGTGGTTGCTCGGTTGACTCGCGTATTGAAGAGAATATCGTTGGGCTGTGTGCTGAACAAAGTCAAGTCCAGATTAGTCAAAAGTCTGGAGAGATCAAAACCGATTTCAATGGTTGAAAATTAACGGGAACCCTGTTTAAATACATGGATGTTAATCGCTGATAGCCATCCTCATTTTTCAAGTAGTCCATAGTGTTGATTTAACGCTTGAGAATGTAAAAAAGAAAAAAGGGTCGTGTTTAATGGGTTTTTTTACACTCTTTGTATTAAATGAACACTGAGGATTTTACTGTGTACTCGAGAACAGAGGATGCAAGGCCTCAGAGGACTGTGTGTAATATTCACAGTCGCCTGGAGAAAGCGTGTCTTATCTTATCGTATAAGCTATCACTCTGCATCAGCTCAGCTTTCCTCTCCTCTCTAGTCTTATCTCAGACAAACCCCCCCCCCCCTCCTCCACCTTGCCCTCCTCCGTCACCTTGCCGGGGTCATCGTTGACTTCTGCGCTGCGGCCTAAACTTTTAACTCCACGTGTTTTTGTTTTTTTTTTTCCCCGCGCTCCGGAATTCTGTGCGTTCTGTGCATGCCACTGAAAGGCAAGCAAGCCTTGTACGTAGTCTTTCTATCCAGAAACATTTACTTCTAGTACTCCTCAGCTCTTTTCAAAGGGCCCCACGCACCAGAGACAAAAAAAAAAAAAAAAAACAAACACACACACACACACTTACTTACACCACATTAACATGAACACACGCAAAACCTCTGAGATAAACGCACACTAGGGCTGACCTGGCGCCCACTCACTCGCCCCCCCCTGTGGCCGGCGCTTGCACCCCGGTGTGTGTGTCACTGATGCAGTTTAGGAAACGTTACCAGTTACCTCGGGAGCTGTCAGCCATAGCAGACCCTAACCCCACGCATACCTGCTGTCGTCGGTGGCTAGTTTGGTTTAAGAAGGGCTTTTAGGCTGGTGTGGCTGATGTTTTTTTAAGCAGGTACCATTTTTTCTTCAGGAACAAAAAATGGACGAGCTCAGCAGAGTTTCGCTCCAAACAGTGTATGTATACTGCAGGGTATTTAGCAAAAAGGACGGAAGACGAGAGTCAATGTCAAAGACACTTTTACCTCAGAAATCACATAAGGAGGGGCGGGGCTTACATATTTACCATATAGCAACCGTGAATGACTATACTTTATTTTTTTCTCTCTCTCTTGTCTCTGGTGTCGTAGGGTAAAAAGATACTCTGCAGAACAATTGTCCCCCCCCCCCCCCCCACACTATAAATATATAAATATATAAACTGTACATTATTACATAGAAGCACTATCGAAGTTTGATTGTTAGATGTGCACTCGCAGCATGAGGTATTATTCTTATGATTATTATTCTTCATATCCCAGAAAAACGGAAAGAATTAAAAAAAAAAATAACAGAAACACAGCTTTTGGAAAGAACCCCCCTCCCCCTCCACCGCCCCAATGCAGTAGTGTCTACTGATGTCAAAGAAACTATCCACCCCTCCCAAACCCTGCTGTGTTTCCCCCTTGACCCCCCCCACCAACCACTTGAACCCCAGCATGCCTATTCTGGGGGGAACGTTCGCCCAAAATAGCTGATCTCAGAAGCTCTAGATGTGTTTGAGCTTGTAGATCGGTTATTTTCTGCCGAAGACATTGTGTGTGGACGGAAAAAAAGCGGGGCCGAGTGCAGTTGTTGTAAAACTCAGGGCGGCTTCTCTGAGACTAGAGGGTTCAAGTGCTTGACCGCCCCCCCCCCCCCAAGCCCTCCCTCCCCTCCCTCCCGGTCCCTCCACACATCCCTGCCCATGTACATGCCAGTGTTCCCCCATGTGTTCCAAAGTGCCAATAACTTTGTGAAATCCTAACTGTGACCCGGTAATAAAGATAATTGCACATTAACTACTGTAAAGAAAAACAAAAGAAAACAGACTGAAAAAAAAAATCTGAATATCTTAATAAAAGGGTTTGTAACAAAAACTGTTTTTGTGACCGTTTCATTCTGTTTCTGTCTTTCCTGAGTGTAAAATTGAGAGTGCTTTATTTGTCATCGCGCAGGTGCAAAGCAGCAAGTGTTGGTGAACCATGTTCCACAGAGACTGTTCTTTTTTTTCTCCCCCACTTAATTTTTATTGAGAAAAAAAGACAAAGCCAACAAACAGGAAAGAAAAGGGCAATACAAAAAGGAAAAAACAAACGGCAAGAGACAAAAAAGGAAATGAAAGAAAAAAGGTTGCTTTTTCCATATCACAGGATGCATTCATTGAATTCCTCATACATTATCAATAGGCTAAGGTTTCTGAAAACCTTCAAATTCTGATGATTTTTTTTAAAAATATATAGCAATAGCTGATGAGACACAGAGAGCGCGGCCGGCATCAAGGGTAGAACAACGTATACGTTGCACCAGGCGTCAATGGGTTAAGAGGCGTAGGAAATGAAGCCTCTGGTGGGCTTTACTCAAGAAGTGTTAACTTCCCATTTCAGGGAGCAGCATATAGTGGGTGCCAAGGAATTTAAAACTATCGACCCTTTCGACAGCTGGTCGTCGATAACCATGCAGGGATGGGGGCATAATCTCCTTTTTCCGGAAATTAAAGATAATTTCTTTGGTTTTAGCCAGGTTTAGGATAAGGTTATTCGAAGTGCACCAGTCTACGAGGGCTGCCACCTCGGCCCTGTAGTTGTACTATTACTCGAACGAAAATAAAAGCTTGGGGGGGGTGATGAACCCAGCTGCCATTAATAGTTGGAAATGGAAATCGAAATTGCGGAAATTGTAATTGCGGAAATTGCGGAATGGTGGAAATGGAAATTGCGGAAATTGCGGAAATGCGGAAATGGAAATTGCGGAAATGGTAATTGCGGAAATTGCGGAAATGGTGAAATGGTGGAAATGGAAATTGCGGAAATGGAAATTGAGGAAATTGCGGAAATTGTAATTGCGGAAATGGTGAAATGTAAATTGCCGAAATTGCCGAAATGTAAATTGCGGAAATTGCGGAAATGGTAATTGCGGAAATTGCGGAAATGGTGGAAATGGAAATTGCGGAAATGGAAATTGAGGAAATTGCGGAAATGGAAATTGCGGAAATGGTAATTGCGGAAATTGCTCTCCACTTATAGCTATCTATTTTCAGGTAGATTGTTTTATTTTACTCAGTCAGCCATATCACTACTCATTTTTTTTTCATGAAAAAGGTCATAGCTGGGTAATCTATTTTCAGGCAAATTGTGTTTAATTTATTTTATTTTACTCAGCCATAACAATTTATTTTCTGTTACCAACTTGCTGGCTGGCAGGCAGGCAGACAGCTACTCATAGACAGGCAGACAGACAGCTACTCATGGAGAATTGGACAGGCAGGCAGTCTGTTTCTCATCATTTTGGACCATGGGCTATAGCCCATATCGTACGGCATATTATAGCACGCCGTTTTTCATCATTTTTGAGGATTTGAAAAAAATGAAAAAATGAAAAAAACGATGGGTTATAGGCTAGCCCATGTTTTTTTTTAATTTTGGGAAAAAAAGTTATCCTCGTTTCTCATCATTTTGGACCATGGGCTATACACCCTTGTTTTGAGTTGCTTAGTGGATTGGATGATTGGTAAATGGTAAGTGGTGCACTTACTTAGCGCCTTTATCCAAGGCTTTACAGACACATTCACCCATTCACACACACACACACACACACACACACACGACAGGGGAAACCATGCAAGGCACCAACCAGCACATTGGGAGCAATTTGGGGTTCAGTGTAGCCTGACACTCAGCCTGAATTTTCATTTCGTTTAACATACATTTTAATGTGGCTAGCGATTCAGGGGCTGGAGCCAGGGCTAGGTTCAGTGTCTTGCTCAAGGACATTGACTCTGGGGAGCCTGGGTTCGAACCACTCTACCCCTGAGCCACCACCGCCCCACATGATTGCAATCTCACACAGTAATATGGTAAGAAACAACACATATTGGCATTTTTACACATTTTACTCAGTGTTATGGAACTCGGTATAGCGTCTGGAAGATCCATACGAAGCCACATCATCTTGGTATGGGGCAGTCACACAGGCAAGGCAGAACTTGAAGGCAATCTCAATGCAGTTAAGTGAGGTATCGGGATGAGATTCTGGGACCAGTGGCAATCCCACATCTTCAGAATCTGGGACCCAACGCCATCCTCCAGGATGACAACACTCGCCCCCCACAGAGCCAGAATCATCACGTACCTTCAGAATTTGGGAGTGGAGAGGATGGAATGGTCTGCCGTGAGTCCAGACCTGAGAGACCTCAACCCAATTAAACCCTTGTGGGCTTAGCTTGGGAGTGCTGCACGTGTGCTAGATTGACAAACAGAACCATGTTGACTGACTTGCAACAAATCCTGGTTGAGGAATGGGATGGCATCCCACAGCAAAATGTGGCTATGTTGGTGACCAGCCCAGCTAAGATGTCCATCTGGGCCCCACTTGGGTTTTGACATGGGCTATGGGCATGGGTTCCGAGTGGGCTGTGCACCCAGTTTTCACAAAGGGCCCACCCGTGTTAGCCCATATGGGCTTATGCGGGTTTCTAAGTGGGTCTTAGGTGGTATCCAAATGGGCCATTTTATTTCAGAACCATGTGTGCGCCACCTGTGTTTGCCTATATGGGTTTGAACTGGGATCTGATTGGGCCTTAAGTGGGTACCAGCTGGGCGAATTATATGTGACCCATGTAGGCCACACTTGTGCCTCATTGTCTTCCGTCCTGTTTCTGTTTTCCCCTGCTGTCGATTGTTCATTCCTACAGATAGGATGCAGTGTTTCCAGTTTTCTGTAGTAGTTTCTTCAAGTCAATGTGTGACCATGGGCTATAGCCAATATCGTACGGCATACTATAGCGCGCCGTTTTTCATCATTTTTGAAGATTTGAAAAAAATGACAAAATGACAAAAACGATGGGTTATAGCCCATGTTTTTTGAAATTTTGAAAAAAAAAGTTAGCCTCGTTTCTCATCATTTTGGACCGTGGGCTATAGCCCATATCGTACGGCATACTATAGCGCGCAGTTTTTCATCATTTTTGAAGATTTAAAAAAAATGAAAAAATGAAGAAAAAAAATTCGCAATTTCTGCAATTTCTGCAATTACCATTTCTGCAATTTCCGCAATTTCCGCAATTCCGCAATTTGACAAAAACGATGGGTTATAGCCCATGTTTTTTGAAAATTTGAAAAAAAAGTTAGCCTCGTTTCTCATCATTTTGGACAATGGGCTATAGCCCATATCGTACGGCATACTATAGCGCGCCGTTTTTCATCATTTTTGAAGATTTGAAAAAAATGACGAAATGACAAAAACGATGGGTTATAGCCCATGTTTTTTGAATTTTTGAAAAAAAAAGTTAGCCTCGTTTCTCATCATTTTGGACCGTGGGCTATAGCCCATATCGTACGGCATACTATAGCGCGCCGTTTTTCATCATTTTTGAAGATTTGAAAAAAATTACGAAATGACAAAAACGATGGGTTATAGCCCATGTATTTTTAAATTTTGAAAAAAAAAGTTAGCCTCGTTTCTCATCATTTTGGACCGTGGGCTATAGCCCATATCGTACGGCATACTATAGCGCGCCGTTTTTCATCATTTTTGAAGATTTGAAAAAAATTACGAAATGACAAAAACGATGGGTTATAGCCCATGTATTTTTAAATTTTGAAAAAAAAAAGTTAGCCTCGTTTCTCATCATTTTGGACCGTGGGCTATAGCCCATATCGTACGGCATACTATAGCGCGCAGTTTTTCATCATTTTTGAAGATTAAAAAAAAATGGAAAAATGAAGAAAAAAAATCCGCAATTTCCGCAATTTCCATTTCAGCAATTTCCGCAATTACCATTTCTGCAATTTCTGCAATTTCCGCAATTCCGCAATTTGACAAAAACGATGGGTTATAGCCCATGTTTTTTGAATTAAAAAAAAAAAAAGTTAGCCTCGTTTCTCATCATTTTGGACCATGGGCTATAGCCCATATCGTACGGCATACTATAGCACGCCGTTTTTCATCATTTTTAAAGATTTGAAAAAAATGACGAAATGACAAAAACGATGGGTTATAGCCCATGTTTTTTGAAATTTTGAAAAAGAAAAGTTAGCCTCGTTTCTCATCATTTTGGACCATGGGCTATAGCCCATATCGTACGGCATACTATAGCACACCGTTTTTCATCATTTCGGAGGATTTGAAAAAAATGAAAAAATAAAAAAACGATGGGTTATAGCCCATGTTTTTTGAAATTTTGAAAAAAAAAGTTAGCCTCGTTTCTCATCATTTTGGACCATGGGCTATAGCCCATATCGTACGGCATACTATAGCACGCCATTTTTCATCATTTTGGAGGATTTGAAAAAAATGAAAAAAACGATGGGTTATAGCCCATGTTTTTTGAAATTTTGAAAAAAAAAGTTATCCTCGTTTCTCATCATTTTGGACCATGGGCTATAGCCCATATCGTACGGCATACTATAGCACGCCGTTTTTCATCATTTTTGAGGATTTGAAAAAAAATGAAAAAAACGATGCGTTATAGCCCATGTTTTTTGAAATTTTGAAAAAAAAAGTTATCCTCGTTTCTCATCATTTTGGACCATGGGATATAGCCCTTATCGTATGGCATGCCGTTTTTCATCATTTTTGAGGATTTGAAAAAAATGAAAAAATGAAAAAAAAAACGATGGGTTATAGCCCATGTTTTTTGAAATTTTGAAAAAAAAAACTTATCCTCGTTTCTCATCATTTTGGACCATGGGCTATAGCCCATATCGTTCTAGTCAGGGTTCTAGTCTCCTGAAGAACATTTTCACTGTCCATCTAAATCCTAAAAGGCTGGTTAAATGAGACATGGGCTATAACCCATCGTTTTTTTCATATTTTCATTATTTTCAAATCCTCAAAAACAATGAAAAGCGGCGTGCTATAGTATGCCGTACGATATGGGCTATAGCCCATGGTCCAAAATGATGAGAAATGAGGATAACTCAAATTGTCGTAGTGGTTAAGATGTTGGCTTTCCACGTGGGAGACCAGGGTTCGATTCCCGGCTGTTACACTATCATACAAAAGAAGACCTCAACAGCGCTAAGAAAGATCTGATTAATATGATGCTGTGTTATTTAAACTTTACTAACTGAAGGCTAACGAACAAAAGATCACTTCAAAATTACCAGGAGACTTTGCCTGAGAGTGTCTGACTGATGGTGCAGTGGTCTAATCATCAGGGTTTCAGTACAGACATTCCATGTTCAAGGCCTGTTCCTCCTACAGCTCAATGCTGCAGTAATTTGAACTTTTCAAGGCTAGAATAAAAAATAAAAACTCAAAAGCACCCGGAGACATCTGCTGAACGCCCAAAGGTGCCGTGGCGTAATGGTGTGGAGCGCTTGGCCCGATGCCTCTGCTACAGTCAGTTGGCCGGTTCAAGTCCCATGTCATGACATCAAGGTGCTGGAGGACCATCGGGAGTTCCTCCTACAGCTCAATGCTTCATTAATTTGAACTTTTCAAGGCTAGAATAAAAAATAAAAACTCAAAAGCACCCGGAGACATCTGCTGAATGCCCAAAGGTGCCGTGGCGTAATGGTGTGGAGCGCTTGGCCCGTTGCCTCTGCTACAGTCAGTTGGCCGGTTCAAGTCCCATGTCATGACATCAAGGTGCTGGAGGACCATCGGGAGTTCCTCCTACAGCTCAATGCTGCAGTAATTTGAACTTTTCAAGGCTAGAATAAAAAATAAAAACTCAAAAGCACCCGGAGACATCTGCTGAATGCCCAAAGGTGCCGTGGCGTAATGGTGTGGAGCGCTTGGCCCGTTGCCTCTGCTACAGTCAGTTGGCCGGTTCAAGTCCCATGTCATGACATCAAGGTGCTGGAGGACCATCGGGAGTTCCTCCTACAGCTCAATGCTGCATTAATTTGAACTTTTCAAGGCTAGAATAAAAAATAAAAACTCAAAATCACCCGGAGACATCTGCTGAATGCCCAAAGGTGCCGTGGCGTAATGGTGTGGAGCGCTTGGCCCGTTGCCTCTGCTACAGTCATCTGGCCGGTTCAAGTCCCATGTCATGACATCAAGGTGCTGGAGGACCATCGGGAGTTCCTCCTACATCTCAATGCTGCAGTAATTTGAACTTTTCAAGGCTAGAATAAAAAATAAAAACTCAAAAGCACCCGGAGACATCTGCTGAATGCCCAAAGGTGCCGTGGCGTAATGGTGTGGAGCGCTTGGCCCGTTGCCTCTGCTACAGTCAGTTGGCCGGTTCAAGTCCCATGCCATGACATCAAGGTGCTGGAGGACCATCGGGAGACGGTGCTCTCTCCCCCTGTTTCCTGAAAAGTAGCATTATGTTTGAAAGAACCCTGTCCACCTAAAGTTTTACAGATAAGAATTAGGTCAAACTTTTAAAAAGAAATAGCAATGCATTTTGGCCCATCATCTGACAGAATAGTCTGTGACTATATGAATTTCACAATGAAAAACTGCAAATTGCGGAAATTGCAAATTTGGGAAATTGCGGAAATTGCGGAAATTGCAAATTGCGGAAATTGCAAATTGAAAATTGCGGAAATTGAAAATTGCGGAAATTGCAAATTTGGGAAATTTGAAATTGCGGAAATTGAGGAAATTGCAAATTGCGGAAATTGGAAATTGCAAATTGCGGAAATTGCAAATTTGGGAAATTGAGGTGGCCCAAAACTTGGTTGGAAAGTCCCTCTTTTATGTCTGGCTTCCAGGCCAGTTGGAAAATGGCACACTGAGAGGTGGTAAGAGTATGTTAAATTGGACATTTTCATGGTAAAAGATTAGCTGGACAGGGTTCTTTCAGATATAAGCCCCAACCGATATATCTCAGGAAACAGGGGGAGAGAGCACCGTCTCCCGATGGTCCTCCAGCACCTTGATGTCATGACATGGGACTTGAACCGGCCAACTGACTGTAGCAGAGGCAACAGGCCAAGCACTCCACACCATTACACCACGGCACCTTTGGGCATTCAGCAGATGTCTCCGGGTGCTTTTGAGTTTTTATTTTTTATTCTAGCCTTGAAAAGTTCAAATTACTGCAGCATTGAGCTGTAGGAGGAACTCCCGATGGTCCTCCAGCACCTTGATGTCATGACATGGGACTTGAACCGGCCAACTGACTGTAGCAGAGGCATCGGGCCAAGCGCTCCACACCATTACGCCACGGCACCTTTGGGCATTCAGCAGATGTCTCCGGGTGCTTTTGAGTTTTTATTTTTTATTCTAGCCTTGAAAAGTTCAAATTACTGCAGCATTGAGCTGTAGGAGGAACTCCCGATGGTCCTCCAGCACCTTGATGTCATGACATGGGACTTGAACCGGCCAACTGACTGTAGCAGAGGCATCGGGCCAAGCGCTCCACACCATTACGCCACGGCACCTTTGGGCATTCAGCAGATGTCTCCGTGTGCTTTTGAGTTTCTATTTTTTATTCTAGCCTTGAAAAGTTCAAATTACTGCAGCATTGAGCTGTAGGAGGAACAGGCCTTGAACATGGAATGTCTGTACTGAAACCCTGATGATTAGACCACTGCACCATCAGTCAGACACTCTCAGGCAAAGTCTCCTGGTAATTTTGAAGTGATCTTTTGTTCGTTAGCCTTCAGTTAGTAAAGTTTAAATAACACAGCATCATATTAATCAGATCTTTCTTAGCGCTGTTGAGGTCTTCTTTTGTATGATAGTGTAACAGCCGGGAATCGAACCCTGGTCTCTCACGTGGAAAGCCAACATCTTAACCACTACTACAATTAGAGTTAGCCTCGTTTCTCATCATTTTGGACCATGGGCTATAGCCCATATCGTACGGCATACTATAGCACGCCGTTTTTCATCATTTTGGAGGATTTGAAAAAAATGAAAAAATTAAAAAACGATGGGTTATAGCCCATGTTTTTTGAAATTTTGAAAAAAAGAGTTAGCCTCGTTTCTCATCATTTTGGACCATGGGCTATAGCCCATATCGTACGGCATACTATAGCACGCCGTTTTTCATCATTTTGGAGGATTTGAAAAAAATGAAAAAATAAAAAAACGATGGGTTATAGCCCATGTTTTTTGAAATTTTGGAAAAAGAAGTTAGCCTCGTTTCTCATCATTTTGGACCATGGGCTATAGCCCATATCGTACGGCATACTATAGCACGCCGTTTTTCATCATTTGGAGGATTTGAAAAAAATAAAAAAATAAAAAAACGATGGGTTCTAGCCCATGTTTTTTGAAATTTTGAAAAAAAGAGTTAGCCTCGTTTCTCATCATTTTGGACCATGGGCTATAGCCCATATCGTACGGCATACTATAGCACGCCGTTTTTCATAATTTTGGAGGATTTGAAAAAAATGAAAAAATAAAAAAACGATGGGTTATAGCCCATGTTTTTTGAAATTTTGAAAAAAAAAGTTAGCCTCGTTTCTCATCATTTTGGACCATGGGCTATAGCCCATATCGTACGGCATACTATAGCACGCCGTTTTTCATCATTTTGGAGGATTTGAAAAAAATGAAAAAATAAAAAAACGATGGGTTATAGCCCATGTTTTTTGAAATTTTGAAAAAAAAAGTTAGCCTCGTTTCTCATCATTTTGGACCATGGGCTATAGCCCATATCGTACGGCATACTATAGCACGCCGTTTTTCATCATTTTGGAGGATTTGAAAAAAATTAAAAAATTAAAAAACGATGGGTTATAGCCCATGTTTTTTGAAATTTTGAAAAAAAAAGTTAGCCTCGTTTCTCATCATTTTGGACCATGGGCTATAGCCCATATCGTACGGCATACTATAGCACGCCGTTTTTCATCATTTTGGAGGATTTGAACGAAATGAAAAAAAACAAAAAACGATGGGTTATAGCCCATGTTTTTTGAAATTTTGAAAAAAAAAGTTAGCCTCGTTTCTCATCATTTTGGACCATGGGCTATAGCCCATATCGTACGGCATACTATAGCATGCCGTTTTTCATCATTTTGGAGGATTTGAAAAAAATGAAAAAAAAAAAAAACGATGGGTTCTAGCCCATGTTTTTTGAAATTTTGAAAAAAAGAGTTAGCCTCGTTTCTCATCATTTTGGACCATGGGCTATAGCCCATATCGTACGGCATACTATAGCACGCCGTTTTTCATCATTTTGGAGGATTTGAAAAAAATGAAAAAATAAAAAAACGATGGGTTATAGCCCATGTTTTTTGAAATTTTGAAAAAAAAAGTTAGCCTCGTTTCTCATCATTTTGGACCATGGGCTATAGCCCATATCGTACGGCATACTATAGCACGCCGTTTTTCATCATTTTGGAGGATTTGAAAAAAATTAAAAAATTAAAAAACGATGGGTTATAGCCCATGTTTTTTGAAATTTTGAAAAAAAAAGTTAGCCTCGTTTCTCATCATTTTGGACCATGGGCTATAGCCCATATCGTACGGCATACTATAGCACGCCGTTTTTCATCATTTTGGAGGATTTGAACGAAATGAAAAAAAAACAAAAAACGATGGGTTATAGCCCATGTTTTTTGAAATTTTGAAAAAAAAAGTTAGCCTCGTTTCTCATCATTTTGGACCATGGGCTATAGCCCATATCGTACGGCATACTATAGCATGCCGTTTTTCATCATTTTGGAGGATTTGAAAAAAATGAAAAAAAAAAAAAACGATGGGTTCTAGCCCATGTTTTTTGAAATTTTGAAAAAAAGAGTTAGCCTCGTTTCTCATCATTTTGGACCATGGGCTATAGCCCATATCGTACGGCATACTATAGCACGCCGTTTTTCATCATTTTGGAGGATTTGAAAAAAATGAAAAAACGATGGGTTATAGCCCATGTTTTTTGAAATTTTGAAAAAAAAAGTTAGCCTCGTTTCTCATCATTTTGGACCATGGGCTATAGCCCATATCGTACGGCATACTATAGCACGCCGTTTTTCATCATTTTGGAGGATTTGAAAAAAATGAAAAAAAACGATGGGTTATAGCCCATGTTTTTTAAAATTTTGAAAAAAAAAAAGTTAGCCTCGTTTCTCATCATTTTGGACCATGGGCTATAGCCCATATCGTTCTAGTCAGGGTTCTAGTCTCCTGAAGAACATTTTCACTGTCCATCTAAATTCTAAAAGGCTGGTTAAATGAGACATGGGCTATAACCCATCGTTTTTTTCATATTTTCATTATTTTCAAATCCTCAAAAACGATGAAAAGCGGCGTGCTATAGTATGCCGTACGATATGGGCTATAGCCCATGGTCCAAAATGATGAGAAATGAGGATAACTCAAATTGTCGTAGTGGTTAAGATGTTGGCTTTCCACGTGGGAGACCAGGGTTCGATTCCCGGCTGTTACACTATCATACAAAAAAAAACCTCAACAGCGCTAAGAAAGATCTGATTAATATGATGCTGTGTTATTTAAACTTTACTAACTGAAGGCTAACGAACAAAAGATCACTTCAAAATTACCAGGAGACTTTGCCTGAGAGTGTCTGACTGATGGTGCAGTGGTCTAATCATCAGGGTTTCAGTACAGACATTCCATGTTCAAGGCCTGTTCCTCCTACAGCTCAATGCTGCAGTCATTTGAACTTTTCAAGGCTAGAATAAAAAATAAAAACTCAAAAGCACCCGGAGACATCTGCTGAATGCCCAAAGGTGCTGTGGCGTAATGGTGTGGAGTGCTTGGCCCGTTGCCTCTGCTACAGTCAGTTGGCCGGTTCAAGTCCCATGTCATGACATCAAGGTGCTGGAGGACCATTGGGAGACGGTGCTCTCTCCCCCTGTTTCCTGAAAAGTAGCATTTGGGGGTTATGTTTGAAAGAACCCTGTCCACCTAAAGTTTTACAGATAAGAATTAGGTCAAACTTTTAAAAAGAAATAGCAATGCATTTTGGCCCATCATCTGACAGAATAGTCTGTGACTATATGAATTTCACAATGAAAAACTGCAAATTGCGGAAATTGCAAATTTGGGAAATTGCGGAAATTGAGGAAATTGCAAATTGAAAATTGCGGAAATTGAAAATTGCGGAAATTGCGGAAATTGCAAATTTGGGAAATTGGAAATTGCGGAAATTGAGGCAATTGCAAATTGCGGAAATTGGAAATTGCAAATTGCGGAAATTGCAAATTTGGGAAATTGAGGTGGCCCAAAACTTGGTTGGAAAGTCCCTCTTTTATGTCTGGCTTCCAGGCCAGTTGGAAAATGGCACACTGAGAGGTGGTAAGAGTATGTTAAATTGGACATTTTCATGGTAAAAGATTAGCTGGACAGGGTTCTTTCAGATATAAGCCCCAACCGATACATCTCAGGAAACAGGGGGAGAGAGCACCGTCTCCCGATGGTCCTCCAGCACCTTGATGTCATGACATGGGACTTGAACCGGCCAACTGACTGTAGCAGAGGCAACGGGCCAAGCGCTCCACACCATTACACCACGGCACCTTTGGGCATTCAGCAGATGTCTCCGGGTGCTTTTGAGTTTTTATTTTTTATTCTAGCCTTGAAAAGTTCAAATTACTGCAGCATTGAGCTGTAGGAGGAACTCCCGATGGTCCTCCAGCACCTTGATGTCATGACATGGGACTTGAACCGGCCAACTGACTGTAGCAGAGGCATCGGGCCAAGCGCTCCACACCATTACGCCACGGCACCTTTGGGCATTCAGCAGATGTCTCCGGGTGCTTTTGAGTTTCTATTTTTTATTCTAGCCTTGAAAAGTTCAAATTACTGCAGCATTGAGCTGTAGGAGGAACAGGCCTTGAACATGGAATGTCTGTACTGAAACCCTGATGATTTGACCACTGCACCATCAGTCAGACACTCTCAGGCAAAGTCTCCTGGTAATTTTGAAGTGATCTTTTGTTCGTTAGCCTTCAGTTAGTAAAGTTTAAATAACACAGCATCATATTAATCAGATCTTTCTTAGCGCTGTTGAGGTCTTCTTTTGTATGATAGTGTAACAGCCAGGAATCGAACCCTGGTCTCCCACGTGGAAAGCCAACATCTTAACCACTACTACAATTAGAGTTATCCTCTTTTCTCATCATTTTGGACCATGGGCTATAGCCCATATCGTATGGCATACTATAGCACGCCGTTTTTCATCATTTTGGAGGATTTGAAAAAAATGAAAAAATAAAAAACGATGGGTTATAGCCCATGTTTTTTGAAATTTTGGAAAAAAAAAGTTTGCCTCGTTTCTCATCATTTTGGACCATGGGCTATATATAGCCCATATCGTACTGCATACTATAGCACGCCGTTTTAATCATTTTGGAGGATTTGAAAAAAATGAAAAAATAAAAAAACGATGGGTTATAGCCCATGTTTTTTGAAATTTTGAAAAAAAAAGTTAGCCTCGTTTCTCATCATTTTGGACCATGGGCTATATATAGCCCATATCGTACGGCATACTATAGCACGCCGTTTTTCATCATTTTGGAGGATTTGAAAAAAATGAAAAAATAAAAAAACGATGGGTTATAGCCCATGTTTTTTGAAATTTTGAAAAAAAAAGTTAGCCTCGTTTCTCATCATTTTGGACCATGGGCTATAGCCCATATCGTACGGCATACTATAGCACGCTGTTTTTCATCATTTGGAGGATTTGAAAAAAATTTAAAAATTTAAAAACGATGGGTTATAGCCCATGTTTTTTGAAATTTTGAAAAAAGAAGTTAGCCTCGTTTCTCATCATTTTGGACCATGGGCTATAGCCCATATCGTACGGCATACTATAGCACGCCGTTTTTCATCATTTTGGAGGATTTGAAAAAAATGAAAAAATAAAAAAACGATGGGTTATAGCCCATGTTTTTTGAAATTTTGAAAAAAAAAGTTAGCCTCGTTTCTCATCATTTTGGACCATGGGCTATAGCCCATATCGTACGGCATACTATAGCACGCCGTTTTTCATCATTTTGGAGGATTTGAAAAAAATGAAAAAATAAAAAAACGATGGGTTATAGCCAGTGTTGGGACCGTTACTTTTAAAAAGTAACTAGTTACAGTTACTAGTTACATCATTTCAAAAGTAACTTAGTTACTTTACTGTTACTTAAACCAAAAAGTAAAGCGTTACTTCGAAAAGTAACTTTTTCGTTACTTTTCGGCTCGGCTCGCCGGTGCCGGTTCCGGCGAGCCGCCCCGCATCCAAAACACTTGGTGGAGAAAATATGCTATTTCCGTGCTCAGACCCAGGGACACGGGGACACAGCCAGCCAACCAGGGACACACATAGTTGTCTATAATAGAGTGGTTGCACCACTCAAAAAGAAAAACGGGCTCCCACTTCCAGGCCATTCATTCATGCCTTCAAAACAACTAAATACAAGTAGGCTACAACCAACAACATGAGGGTTCCAGTTCCACTGCTCCAGTGAATGTTGTAGGCTATACTGTGCAGATAGGCTGAGATAGCTCATAGCTGCTCTTATTGGTGGTGGTGGCAATACTAATTTGATTCTGGATATATAAACAAAGTAAGACCAAAACCAGAATTAATATTTGATAATCAAACACACACGCGCAAAGTCTCTTTCAGTATCTGTCCGTCTCTCTCTCGCTCAAAAGTAGCTATACGCACACTGTCTCACACACACACACACACACACACGCACACACACACACACGAACGCACACGCGCAGCCTCTTTCAGTGTCTGACTGTCTGTCTCTCTCTCTCTCTCTCCCTTTTTCTCTCGCTCGCTCGCTCACATGATGTGCATAGCCTACACGGCGCACACGACACACACACACACACACACACACGCGCGACCGACATAAACAAACACACGGTGGTATAGCCGGTGGGAATGGGATCATCATAATTTGCTTGGACTCAACAACTTACTTTGACTGTACTTTGTGCTGGATTGGAGCAGCTGAAGGAAATAAGGAGGAATATAGCCATTTGCGATATGGGCGCCGCCATGACACTAGTCAGAGTAAACAAACTTGCGCATCACCACGTGTAGTACACACACACAGACACACAGACACACACACACACACACACACACACACACACACACAAACGCACACACACTCCTCCTCCTCCCCCTTCTCTCCCGCAAGGCAAGCATGACAGTTCTTCTCATTCTCCCCCGATCGAGACTACATGAAAAATAACGGAAGAGTAACGGAATAACGCACCATGTAGTAACTGTAACAAGTTACTGAATTTAAAAAAATAACGCGTTACAGCAACCGTTACTGCCGAACGTAACGGCGTTACTGTAACGCGTTATTTACGTTACGTTACGTCCCAACACTGGTTATAGCCCATGTTTTTTGAAATTTTGAAAAAAAAAGTTAGCCTCGTTTCTCATCATTTTGGACCATGGGCTATAGCCCATATCGTACGGCATACTATAGCACGCCGTTTTTCATTATTTTGGAGGATTTGAAAAAAAAAAAAAAAAAAAAAAACGATGGGTTATAGCCCATGTTTTTTGAAATTTTGAAAAAAAAAATTAGCCTCGTTTCTCATCATTTTGGACCATGGGCTATAGCCCATATCGTACGGCATACTATAGCACGCCGTTTTTCATCATTTTGGAGGATTTGAAAAAAATGAAAAAATAAAAAAACGATGGGTTATAGCCCATGTTTTTTGAAATTTTGGAAAAAAAAAAGTTAGCCTCGTTTCTCATCATTTTGGACCATGGGCTATATATAGCCCATATCGTACGGCATACTATAGCACGCCGTTTTTCATCATTTTGGAGGATTTGAAAAAAATGAAAAAATAAAAAAACGATGGGTTATAGCCCATGTTTTTTGAAATTTTGAAAAAAAAAGTTAGCCTCGTTTCTCATCATTTTGGACCATGGGCTATAGCCCATATCGTACGGCATACTATAGCACGCTGTTTTTCATCATTTGGAGGATTTGAAAAAAATGAAAAAATAAAAAAACGATGGGTTATAGCCCATGTTTTTTGAAATTTTGAAAAAAAAAGTTAGCCTCGTTTCTCATCATTTTGGACCATGGGCTATAGCCCATATCGTACGGCATACTATAGCACGCCGTTTTTCATCATTTTGGAGGATTTGAAAAAACGATGGGTTATAGCCCATGTTTTTTGAAATTTTGAAAAAAAAAGTTAGCCTCGTTTCTCATCATTTTGGACCATGGGCTATCAAAAACGATGAAAAGCGGCGTGCTATAGTATGTCGTACGATATGGGCTATAGCCCATGGTCCAAAATGATGAGAAATGAGGATAACTCAAATTGTCGTAGTGGTTAAGATGTTGGCTTTCCACGTGGGAGACCAGGGTTCGATTCCCGGCTGTTACACTATCATACAAAAAAAAACCTCAACAGCGCTAAGAAAGATCTGATTAATATGATGCTGTGTTATTTAAACTTTACTAACTGAAGGCTAACGAACAAAAGATCACTTCAAAATTACCAGGGGACTTTGCCTGAGAGTGTCTGACTGATGGTGCAGTGGTCTAATCATCAGGGTTTCAGTACAGACATTCCATGTTCAAGGCCTGTTCCTCCTACAGCTCAATGCTGCAGTAATTTGAACTTTTCAAGGCTAGAATAAAAAATAAAAACTCAAAAGCACCCGGAGACATCTGCTGAATGCCCAAAGGTGCCGTGGCGTAATGGTGTGGAGCGCTTGGCCCGATGCCTCTGCTACAGTCAGTTGGCTGGTTCAAGTCCCATGTCATGACATTAAGGTGCTGGAGGACCATCGGGAGTTCCTCCTACAGCTCAATGCTGCAGTAATTTGAACTTTTCAAGGCTAGAATAAAAAATAAAAACTCAAAAGCACCCGGAGACATCTGCTGAATGCCCAAAGGTGCCGTGGCGTAATGGTGTGGAGTGGTAAATGGTAAATGGTGCATTTATATAGCGCCTTTATCCAAGGCGCTTTACATAGATTGTGCATTACATTCACCCATTCACACACCGATGGCAGCGGAAACCATGCAAGGCACCAACTAGCACATCGGGAGCAATTAGGGGTTCAGTGTCTTGCTCAAGGACACTTCGACAGTAACTCTGGGGGAGCCCGGGTTCGAACTGGCAACCTTGCGGTTCCCATCCAGGCACTCTACCCCTGAGCCACCGCCGCGGGGGTTATGTGTGAAAGAACCCTGTCCACCTAAAGTTTTACAGATAAGAATTAGGTCAAACTTTTAAAAAGAAATAGCAATGCATTTTGGCCCATCATCTGACAGAATAGTCTGTGACTATATGAATTTCACAATGAAAAACTGCAAATTGGGAAATTGCAAATTTGGGAAATTGCGGAAATTGAGGAAATTGCAAATTGCAAATTGCGGAAATTGAAAATTGCGGAAATTGCGGAAATTGCAAATTTGGGAAATTGGAAATTGCGGAAATTGAGGCAATTGCAAATTGCGGAAATTGGAAATTGCAAATTGCGGAAATTGCAAATTTGGGAAATTGAGGTGGCCCAAAACTTGGTTGGAAAGTCCCTCTTTTATGTCTGGCTTCCAGGCCAGTTGGAAAATGGCACACTGAGAGGTGGTAAGAGTATGTTAAATTGGACATTTTCATGGTAAAAGATTAGCTGGACAGGGTTCTTTCAGATATAAGCCCCAACCGATACATCTCAGGAAACAGGGGGAGAGAGCACCGTCTCCCGATGGTCCTCCAGCACCTTGATGTCATGACATGGGACTTGAACCGGCCAACTGACTGTAGCAGAGGCAACGGGCCAAGCGCTCCACACCATTACACCACGGCACCTTTGGGCATTCAGCAGATGTCTCCGGGTGCTTTTGAGTTTTTATTTTTTATTCTAGCCTTGAAAAGTTCAAATTACTGCAGCATTGAGCTGTAGGAGGAACTCCCGATGGTCCTCCAGCACCTTGATGTCATGACATGGGACTTGAACCGGCCAACTGACTGTAGCAGAGGCATCGGGACAAGCGCTCCACACCATTACGCCACGGCACCTTTGGGCATTCAGCCGATGTCTCCGGGTGCTTTTGAGTTTCTATTTTTTATTCTAGCCTTGAAAAGTTCAAATTACTGCAGGATTGAGCTGTAGGAGGAACAGGCCTTGAACATGGAATGTCTGTACTGAAACCCTGATGATTAGACCACTGCACCATCAGTCAGACACTCTCAGGCAAAGTCTCCTGGTAATTTTGAAGTGATCTTTTGTTCGTTAGCCTTCAGTTAGTAAAGTTTAAATAACACAGCATCATATTAATCAGATCTTTCTTAGCGCTGTTGAGGTCTTCTTTTGTATGATAGTGTAACAGCCGGGAATCGAACCCTGGTCTCCCACGTGGAAAGCCAACATCTTAACCACTACTACAATTAGAGTTATCCTCGTTTCTCATCATTTTGGACCATGGGCTATAGCCCATATCGTACGGCATACTATAGCACGCCGTTTTTCATCATTTTTGAGGATTTGAAAATAATGAAAATATGAAAAAAACGATGGGTTATAGCCCATGTTTTTTGAAATTTTGAAAAAAAGAGTTAGCCTCGTTTCTCATCATTTTGGACCATGGGCGATAGCCCATATCGTACGGCATACTAAAGCACGCCGTTTTTCATCATTTTGGAGGATTTGAAAGAAATAAAAAAACGATGGGTTATAGCCCATGTTTTTTGAAATTTTGAAAAAAAAAGTTAGCCTCGTTTCTCATCATTTTGGACCATGGGCTATAGCCCATATCGTACGGCATACTATAGCACGCCGTTTTTCATCATTTTGGAGGATTTGAAAAAAATGAAAAAATAAAAAAACGATGGGTTATAGCCCATGTTTTTTGAAATTTTGGAAAAAAATGTTAGCCTCGTTTCTCATCATTTTGGACCATGGGCTATAGCCCATATCGTACGGCATACTATAGCACGCCGTTTTTCATCATTTTGGAGGATTTGAAAAAAATAAAAAAATAAAAAAACGATGGGTTATAGCCCATGTTTTTTGAAATTTTGAAAAAAAAAGTTAGCCTCGTTTCTCATCATTTTGGACCATGGGCTATAGCCCATATCGTACGGCATACTATAGCACGCCGTTTTTCATCATTTTGGAGGATTTGAAAAAAATAAAAAAATAAAAAAACGATGGGTTATAGCCCATGTTTTTTGAAATTTTGAAAAAAAAAGTTAGCCTCGTTTCTCATCATTTTGGACCATGGGCTATAGCCCATATCGTACAGCATACTATAGCACGCCGTTTTTCATCATTTTGGAGGATTTGAAAAAAATGAAAAAATAAAAAAACGATGGGTTATAGCCCATGTTTTTTGAAATTTTGGAAAAAAAAGTTAGCCTCGTTTCTCATCATTTTGGACCATGGGCTATAGCCCATATCGTACGGCATACTATAGCACGCCGTTTTTCATCATTTTGGAGGATTTGAAAAAAATGAAAAAATAAAAAAACGATGGGTTATAGCCCATGTTTTTTGAAATTTTGAAAAAAAAAGTTAGCCTCGTTTCTCATCATTTTGGACCATGGGCTATAGCCCATATCGTACGGCATACTATAGCACGCCGTTTTTCATCATTTGGAGGATTTGAAAAAAATGAAAAAATAAAAAAACGATGGGTTATAGCCCATGTTTTTTGAAATTTTGGAAAAAAAAGTTAGCCTCGTTTCTCATCATTTTGGACCATGGGCTATAGCCCATATCGTACGGCATACTATAGCACGCCGTTTTTCATCATTTTGGAGGATTTGAAAAAAATGAAAAAATAAAAAAACGATGGGTTATAGCCCATGTTTTTTGAAATTTTGAAAAAAAAAGTTAGCCTCGTTTCTCATCATTTTGGACCATGGGCTATAGCCCATATCGTACGGCATACTATAGCACGCCGTTTTTCATCATTTGGAGGATTTGAAAAAAATTAAAAAATTAAAAAACGATGGGTTATAGCCCATGTTTTTTGAAATTTTGAAAAAAAAAGTTAGCCTCGTTTCTCATCATTTTGGACCATGGGCTATAGCCCATATCGTACGGCATACTATAGCACGCCGTTTTTCATCATTTTGGAGGATTTGAAAAAAATGAAAAAATAAAAAAACGATGGGTTATAGCCCATGTTTTTTGAAATTTTGAAAAAAAAAGTTAGCCTCGTTTCTCATCATTTTGGACCATGGGCTATAGCCCATATCGTACGGCATACTATAGCACGCCGTTTTTCATCATTTGGAGGATTTGAAAAAAATTAAAAAATTAAAAAAACGATGGGTTATAGCCCATGTTTTTTGAAATTTTGAAAAAAAAAAGTTAGCCTCGTTTCTCATCATTTTGGACCATGGGCTATAGCCCATATCGTACGGCATACTATAGCACGCCGTTTTTCATCATTTTGGAGGATTTGAAAAAAATGAAAAAATAAAAAAACGATGGGTTATAGCCCATGTTTTTTGAAATTTTGAAAAAAAAAGTTAGCCTCGTTTCTCATCATTTTGGACCATGGGCTATAGCCCATATCGTACGGCATACTATAGCACGCCGTTTTTCATCATTTTGGAGGATTTGAAAAAAATTAAAAAATTAAAAAACGATGGGTTATAGCCCATGTTTTTTGAAATTTTGGAAAAAAAAGTTAGCCTCGTTTCTCATCATTTTGGATAATGGGCTATAGCCCATATCGTACGGCATACTATAGCACGCCGTTTTTCATCATTTTGGAGGATTTGAAAAAAATGAAAAAACGATGGGTTATAGCCCATGTTTTTTGAAATTTTGGAAAAAAAAGTTAGCCTCGTTTCTCATCATTTTGGACCATGGGCTATAGCCCATATCGTACGGCATACTATAGCACGCCGTTTTTCATCATTTGGAGGATTTGAAAAAAATGAAAAAATTAAAAAACGATGGGTTATAGCCCATGTTTTTTGAAATTTTGAAAAAAAAAGTTAGCCTCGTTTCTCATCATTTTGGACCATGGGCTATAGCCCATATCGTACGGCATACTATAGCACGCCGTTTTTCATCATTTTTGAGGATTTGAAAAAAATGAAAAAATAAAAAAACGATGGGTTATAGCCCATGTTTTTTGAAATTTTGAAAAAAAAAGTTAGCCTCGTTTCTCATCATTTTGGACAATGGGCTATAGCCCATATCGTACGGCATACTATAGCACGCCGTTTTTCATCATTTTGGAGGATTTGAAAAAAATGAAAAAACGATGGGTTATAGCCCATGTTTTTTGAAAATTTGAAAAAAAAAGTTAGCCTCGTTTCTCATCATTTTGGACCATGGGCTATAGCCCATATCGTACGGCATACTATAGCACGCCGTTTTTCATCATTTTGGAGGATTTGAATTTTTTTTAAAAATTATAAAACGATGGGTTATAGCCCATGTTTTTTGAAATTTTGAAAAAAAAAGTTAGCCTCGTTTCTCATCATTTTGGACAATGGGCTATAGCCCATATCGTACGGCATACTATAGCACGCCGTTTTTCATCATTTTGGAGGATTTGAAAAAAATGAAAAAACGATGGGTTATAGCCCATGTTTTTTGAAAATTTGAAAAAAAAAGTTAGCCTCGTTTCTCATCATTTTGGACCATGGGCTATAGCCCATATCGTACGGCATACTATAGCACGCCGTTTTTCATCATTTTGGAGGATTTGAAAAAAATTAAAAAATTAAAAAACGATGGGTTATAGCCCATGTTTTTTGAAATTTTGAAAAAAAACGTTAGCCTCGTTTCTCATCATTTTGGACCATGGGCTATAGCCCATATCGTACGGCATACTATAGCACGCCGTTTTTCATCATTTTGGAGGATTTGAACAAAATGAAAAAATAAAAAAACGATGGGTTATAGCCCATGTTTTTTGAAATTTTGAAAAAAAAAGTTAGCCTCGTTTCTCATCATTTTGGACCATGGGCTATAGCCCATATCGTACGGCATACTATAGCACGCCATTTTTCATCATTTTGGAGGATTTGAAAAAAATGAAAAAATAAAAAACCGATGGGTTATAGCCCATGTTTTTTGAAATTTTGGAAAAAAAAGTTAGCCTCGTTTCTCATCATTTTGGACCATGGGCTATAGCCCATATCGTACGGCATACTATAGCACGCCGTTTTTCCTAATTTTGGAGGATTTGAAAAAAAATTTAAAATTAAAAAACGATGGGTTATAGCCCATGTTTTTTGAAATTTTGAAAAAAAAAGTTAGCCTCGTTTCTCATCATTTTGGACCATGGGCTATAGCCCATATCGTACGGCATACTATAGCACGCCGTTTTTCATCATTTTGGAGGATTTGAAAAAAATGAAAAAATAAAAAAACGATGGGTTATAGCCCATGTTTTTTGAAATTTTGAAAAAAAAAGTTAGCCTCGTTTCTCATCATTTTGGACCATGGGCTTTAGCCCATATCGTACGGCATACTATAGCACGCCGTTTTTCATCATTTGGAGGATTTGAAAAAAATAAAAAAATAAAAAAACGATGGGTTATAGCCCATGTTTTTTGAAATTTTGAAAAAAAAAGTTAGCCTCGTTTCTCATCATTTTGGACCATGGGCTATAGCCCATATCGTACGGCATACTATAGCACGCCGTTTTTCATCATTTTGGAGGATTTAAAAAAAATGAAAAAATAATAAAACGATGGGTTATAGCCCATGTTTTTTTAAATTTTGGAAAAAAAAGTTAGCCTCGTTTCTCATCATTTTGGACCATGGGCTATAGCCCATATCGTACGGCATACTATAGCACGCCGTTTTTCATCATTTTGGAGGATTTGAAAAAAATGAAAAAATAAAAAAAAACGATGGGTTATTGCCCATGTTTTTTGAAATTTTGGAAAAAAATGTTAGCCTCGTTTCTCATCATTTTGGACCATGGGCTATAGCCCATATCGTACGGCATACTATAGCACGCCGTTTTTCATCATTTTGGAGGATTTGAAAAAAATGAAAAAATAAAAAAAAACGATGGGTTATAGCCCATGTTTTTTGAAATTTTGAAAAAAAAAGTTAGCCTCGTTTCTCATCATTTTGGACCATGGGCTATAGCCCATATCGTACGGCATACTATAGCACGCCGTTTTTCATCATTTTGGAGGATTTGAACAAAATGAAAAAATAAAAAAACGATGGGTTATAGCCCATGTTTTTTGAAATTTTGAAAAAAAAAGTTAGCCTCGTTTCTCATCATTTTGGACCATGGGCTATAGCCCATATCGTACGGCATACTATAGCACGCCATTTTTCATCATTTTGGAGGATTTGAAAAAAATGAAAAAATAAAAAACCGATGGGTTATAGCCCATGTTTTTTGAAATTTTGGAAAAAAAAGTTAGCCTCGTTTCTCATCATTTTGGACCATGGGCTATAGCCCATATCGTACGGCATACTATAGCACGCCGTTTTTCATAATTTTGGAGGATTTGAAAAAAAATTAAAAATTAAAAAACGATGGGTTATAGCCCATGTTTTTTGAAATTTTGAAAAAAAAAGTTAGCCTCGTTTCTCATCATTTTGGACCATGGGCTATAGCCCATATCGTACGGCATACTATAGCACGCCGTTTTTCATCATTTTGGAGGATTTGAAAAAAATGAAAAAATAAAAAAACGATGGGTTATAGCCCATGTTTTTTGAAATTTTGAAAAAGAAAGTTAGCCTCGTTTCTCATCATTTTGGACCATGGGCTTTAGCCCATATCGTACGGCATACTATAGCACGCCGTTTTTCATCATTTGGAGGATTTGAAAAAAATTAAAAAATTAAAAAACGATGGGTTATAGCCCATGTTTTTTGAAATTTTGAAAAAAAAAGTTAGCCTCGTTTCTCATCATTTTGGACCATGGGCTATAGCCCATATCGTACGGCATACTATAGCACGCCGTTTTTCATCATTTTGGAGGATTTAAAAAAAATGAAAAAATAAAAAAACGATGGGTTATAGCCCATGTTTTTTTAAATTTTGGAAAAAAAAGTTAGCCTCGTTTCTCATCATTTTGGACCATGGGCTATAGCCCATATCGTACGGCATACTATAGCACGCCGTTTTTCATCATTTTGGAGGATTTGAAAAAAATGAAAAAATAAAAAAAAACGATGGGTTATTGCCCATGTTTTTTGAAATTTTGGAAAAAAAAGTTAGCCTCGTTTCTCATCATTTTGGACCATGGGCTATAGCCCATATCGTACGGCATACTATAGCACGCAGTTTTTCATCATTTTGGAGGATTTGAAAAAAATGAAAAAATAAAAAAAAACGATGGGTTATAGCCCATGTTTTTTGAAATTTTGAAAAAAAAAGTTAGCCTCGTTTCTCATCATTTTGGACCATGGGCTATAGCCCATATCGTACGGCATACTATAGCACGCCGTTTTTCATCATTTTGGAGGATTTGAAAAAAATGAAAAAATAAAAAAACGATGGGTTATAGCCCATGTTTTTTTAAATTTTGGAAAAAAAAGTTAGCCTCGTTTCTCATCATTTTGGACCATGGGCTATAGCCCATATCGTACGGCATACTATAGCACGCCGTTTTTCATCATTTTGGAGGATTTGAAAAAAATGAAAAAATAAAAAAAAACGATGGGTTATTGCCCATGTTTTTTGAAATTTTGGAAAAAAAAGTTAGCCTCGTTTCTCATCATTTTGGACCATGGGCTATAGCCCATATCGTACGGCATACTATAGCACGCCGTTTTTCATCATTTTGGAGGATTTGAAAAAAATGAAAAAATAAAAAAAAACGATGGGTTATAGCCCATGTTTTTTGAAATTTTGAAAAAAAAAGTTAGCCTCGTTTCTCATCATTTTGGACCATGGGCTATAGCCCATATCGTACGGCATACTATAGCACGCCGTTTTTCATCATTTTGGAGGATTTGAAAAAAATGAAAAAATAAAAAAACGATGGGTTATAGCCCATGTTTTTTGAAATTTTGAAAAAAAAAGTTAGCCTCGTTTCTCATCATTTTGGACCATGGGCTATAGCCCATATCGTACGGCATACTATAGCATGCCGTTTTTTTAATTTTGGAGGATTTGAAAAAAATGAAAAAATAAAAAAACGATGGGTTCTAGCCCATGTTTTTTGAAATTTTGAAAAAAAGAGTTAGCCTCGTTTCTCATCATTTTGGACCATGGGCTATAGCCCATATCGTACGGCATACTATAGCACGCCGTTTTTCATCATTTTGGAGGATTTGAAAAAAATGAAAAAACGATGGGTTATAGCCCATGTTTTTTGAAATTTTGAAAAAAAAAGTTAGCCTCGTTTCTCATCATTTTGGACCATGGGCTATAGCCCATATCGTACGGCATACTATAGCACGCCGTTTTTCATCATTTTGGAGGATTTGAAAAAAAAGAAAAAAAACGATGGGTTATAGCCCATGTTTTTTAAAATTTTGAAAAAAAAAAACTTATCCTCGTTTCTCATCATTTTGGACCATGGGCTATAGCCCATATCGTTCTAGTCAGGGTTCTAGTCTCCTGAAGAACATTTTCACTGTCCATCTAAATTCTAAAAGGCTGGTTAAATGAGACATGGGCTATAACCCATCGTTTTTTTCATATTTTCATTATTTTCAAATCCTCAAAAACGATGAAAAGCGGCGTGCTATAGTATGCCGTACGATATGGGCTATAGCCCATGGTCCAAAATGATGAGAAATGAGGATAACTCAAATTGTCGTAGTGGTTAAGATGTTGGCTTTCCACGTGGGAGACCAGGGTTCGATTCCCGGCTGTTACACTATCATACAAAAAAAAACCTCAACAGCGCTAAGAAAGATAAAATAAAAAAACGATGGGTTATAGCCCATGTTTTTTTAAATTTTGGAAAAAAAAGTTAGCCTCGTTTCTCATCATTTTGGACCATGGGCTATAGCCCATATCGTACGGCATACTATAGCACGCCGTTTTTCATCATTTTGGAGGATTTGAAAAAAATGAAAAAATAAAAAAAAACGATGGGTTATTGCCCATGTTTTTTGAAATTTTGGAAAAAAAAGTTAGCCTCGTTTCTCATCATTTTGGACCATGGGCTATAGCCCATATCGTACGGCATACTATAGCACGCCGTTTTTCATCATTTTGGAGGATTTGGAAAAAATAAAAAAATAAAAAAACGATGGGTTATAGCCCATGTTTTTTGAAATTTTGGAAAAAAAAGTTAGCCTCGTTTCTCATCATTTTGGACAATGGGCTATAGCCCATATCGTACGGCATACTATAGCACGCCGTTTTTCATCATTTTGGAGGATTTGAAAAAAATGAAAAAACGATGGGTTATAGCCCATGTTCTTTGAAATTTTGGAAAAAAAAGTTAGCCTCGTTTCTCATCATTTTGGACCATGGGCTATAGCCCATATCGTACGGCATACTATAGCACGCCGTTTTTCATCATTTTGGAGGATTTGAAAAAAATGAAAAAATAAAAAAAAACGATGGGTTATAGCCCATGTTTTTTGAAATTTTGAAAAAAAAAGTTAGCCTCGTTTCTCATCATTTTGGACCATGGGCTATAGCCCATATCGTACGGCATACTATAGCACGCCGTTTTTCATCATTTTGGAGGATTTGAAAAAAATGAAAAAATAAAAAAACGATGGGTTATAGCCCATGTTTTTTGAAATTTTGAAAAAAAAAGTTAGCCTCGTTTCTCATCATTTTGGACCATGGGCTATAGCCCATATCGTACGGCATACTATAGCATGCCGTTTTTTTAATTTTGGAGGATTTGAAAAAAATGAAAAAATAAAAAAACGATGGGTTCTAGCCCATGTTTTTTGAAATTTTGAAAAAAAAGAGTTAGCCTCGTTTCTCATCATTTTGGACCATGGGCTATAGCCCATATCGTACGGCATACTATAGCACGCCGTTTTTCATCATTTTGGAGGATTTGAAAAAAATGAAAAAACGATGGGTTATAGCCCATGTTTTTTGAAATTTTGAAAAAAAAAGTTAGCCTCGTTTCTCATCATTTTGGACCATGGGCTATAGCCCATATCGTACGGCATACTATAGCACGCCGTTTTTCATCATTTTGGAGGATTTGAAAAAAATGAAAAAAAACGATGGGTTATAGCCCATGTTTTTTAAAATTTTGAAAAAAAAAAACTTATCCTCGTTTCTCATCATTTTGGACCATGGGCTATAGCCCATATCGTTCTAGTCAGGGTTCTAGTCTCCTGAAGAACATTTTCACTGTCCATCTAAATTCTAAAAGGCTGGTTAAATGAGACATGGGCTATAACCCATCGTTTTTTTCATATTTTCATTATTTTCAAATCCTCAAAAACGATGAAAAGCGGCGTGCTATAGTATGCCGTACGATATGGGCTATAGCCCATGGTCCAAAATGATGAGAAATGAGGATAACTCAAATTGTCGTAGTGGTTAAGATGTTGGCTTTCCACGTGGGAGACCAGGGTTCGCTTCCCGGCTGTTACACTATCATACAAAAAAAAACCTCAACAGCGCTAAGAAAGATCTGATTAATATGATGCTGTGTTATTTAAACTTTACTAACTGAAGGCTAACGAACAAAAGATCACTTCAAAATTACCAGGAGACTTTGCCTGAGAGTGTCTGACTGATGGTGCAGTGGTCTAATCATCAGGGTTTCAGTACAGACATTCCATGTTCAAGGCCTGTTCCTCCTACAGCTCAATGCTGCAGTAATTTGAACTTTTCAAGGCTAGAATAAAAAATAAAAACTCAAAAGCACCCGGAGACATCTGCTGAATGCCCAAAGGTGCTCTGGCGTAATGGTGTGGAGTGCTTGGCCCGTTGCCTCTGCTACAGTCAGTTGGCCGGTTCAAGTCCCATGTCATGACATCAAGGTGCTGGAGGACCATTGGGAGACGGTGCTCTCTCCCCCTGTTTCCTGAAAAGTAGCATTTGGGGGTTATGTTTGAAAGAACCCTGTCCACCTAAAGTTTTACAGATAAGAATTAGGTCAAACTTTTAAAAAGAAATAGCAATGCATTTTGGCCCATCATCTGACAGAATAGTCTGTGACTATATGAATTTCACAATGAAAAACAGCAAATTGCGGAAATTGCAAATTTGGGAAATTGCGGAAATTGAGGAAATTGCAAATTGCAAATTGCGGAAATTGAAAATTGCGGAAATTGCGGAAATTGCAAATTTGGGAAATTGGAAATTGCGGAAATTGAGGCAATTGCAAATTGCGGAAATTGGAAATTGCAAATTGCGGAAATTGCAAATTTGGGAAATTGAGGTGGCCCAAAACTTGGTTGGAAAGTCCCTCTTTTATGTCTGGCTTCCAGGCCAGTTGGAAAATGGCACACTGAGAGGTGGTAAGAGTATGTTAAATTGGACATTTTCATGGTAAAAGATTAGCTGGACAGGGTTCTTTCAGATATAAGCCCCAACCGATACATCTCAGGAAACAGGGGGAGAGAGCACCGTCTCCCGATGGTCCTCCAGCACCTTGATGTCATGACATGGGACTTGAACCGGCCAACTGACTGTAGCAGAGGCAACGGGCCAAGCGCTCCACACCATTACACCACGGCACCTTTGGGCATTCAGCAGATGTCTCCGGGTGCTTTTGAGTTTTTATTTTTTATTCTAGCCTTGAAAAGTTCAAATTACTGCAGCATTGAGCTGTAGGAGGAACTCCCGATGGTCCTCCAGCACCTTGATGTCATGACATGGGACTTGAACCGGCCAACTGACTGTAGCAGAGGCATCGGGCCAAGCGCTCCACACCATTACGCCACGGCACCTTTGGGCATTCAGCAGATGTCTCCGGGTGCTTTTGAGTTTCTATTTTTTATTCTAGCCTTGAAAAGTTCAAATTACTGCAGCATTGAGCTGTAGGAGGAACAGGCCTTGAACATGGAATGTCTGTACTGAAACCCTGATGATTTGACCACTGCACCATCAGTCAGACACTCTCAGGCAAAGTCTCCTGGTAATTTTGAAGTGATCTTTTGTTCGTTAGCCTTCAGTTAGTAAAGTTTAAATAACACAGCATCATATTAATCAGATCTTTCTTAGCGCTGTTGAGGTCTTCTTTTGTATGATAGTGTAACAGCCAGGAATCGAACCCTGGTCTCCCACGTGGAAAGCCAACATCTTAACCACTACTACAATTAGAGTTATCCTCTTTTCTCATCATTTTGGACCATGGGCTATAGCCCATATCGAACGGCATACTATAGCACGCCGTTTTTCATCATTTTGGAGGATTTGAAAAAAATGAAAAAATAAAAAAACGATGGGTTATAGCCCATGTTTTTTTAAATTTTGGAAAAAAAAAGTTAGCCTCGTTTCTCATCATTTTGGACCATGGGCTATATATAGCCCATATCGTACGGCATACTATAGCACGCCGTTTTAATCATTTTGGAGGATTTGAAAAAAATGAAAAAATACAAAAACGATGGGTTATAGCCCATGTTTTTTGAAATTTTGAAAAAAAAAGTTAGCCTCGTTTCTCATCATTTTGGACCATGGGCTATAGCCCATATCGTACGGCATACTATAGCACGCCGTTTTTCATCATTTTGGAGGATTTGAAAAAAATGAAAAAATAAAAAAACGATGGGTTATAGCCCATGTTTTTTTAAATTTTGAAAAAAAAAGTTAGCCTCGTTTCTCATCATTTTGGACCATGGGCTATAGCCCATATCGTACGGCATACTATAGCACGCTGTTTTTCATCATTTGGAGGATTTGAAAAAAATAAAAAAATAAAAAAACGATGGGTTATAGCCCATGTTTTTTGAAATTTTGGAAAAAAAAAAGTTAGCCTCGTTTCTCATCATTTTGGACCATGGGCTATATATAGCCCATATCGTACGGCATACTATAGCACGCCATTTTTCATCATTTTGGAGGATTTGAAAAAAATGAAAAAATAAAAAAACGATGGGTTATAGCCCATGTTTTTTGAAATTTTGAAAAAAAAAGTTAGCCTCGTTTCTCATCATTTTGGACCATGGGCTATAGCCCATATCGTACGGCATACTATAGCACGCTGTTTTTCATCATTTGGAGGATTTGAAAAAAATTAAAAAATTAAAAAACGATGGGTTATAGCCCATGTTTTTTGAAATTTTGAAAAAAAAAGTTAGCCTCGTTTCTCATCATTTTGGACCATGGGCTATAGCCAATATCGTACGGCATACTATAGCACGCCGTTTTTCATCATTTTGGAGGATTTGAAAAAAATGAAAAAATAAAAAAACGATGGGTTATAGCCCATGTTTTTTGAAATTTTGAAAAAAAAAGTTAGCCTCGTTTCTCATCATTTTGGACCATGGGCTATAGCCCATATCGTACGGCATACTATAGCACGCCGTTTTTCATCATTTTGGAGGATTTGAAAAAAATGAAAAAATAAAAAAACGATGGGTTATAGCCCATGTTTTTTGAAATTTTGAAAAAAAAAGTTAGCCTCGTTTCTTATCATTTTGGACCATGGGCTATAGCCCATATCGTACGGCATACTATAGCACGCCGTTTTTCATCATTTTGGAAGATTAAAAAAAAAAAAAAAAAAAAAAAAACGATGGGTTATAGCCCATGTTTTTTGAAATTTTGAAAAAAAAAGTTAGCCTCGTTTCTCATCATTTTGGACCATAGGCTATAGCCCATATCGTACGGCATACTATAGCACGCCGTTTTTCATCATTTTGGAGGATTTGAAAAAAATGAAAAAACGATGGGTTATAGCCCATGTTTTTTGAAATTTTGAAAAAAAAAGTTATCCTCGTTTCTCATCATTTTGGACCATGGGCTATAGCCCATATCGTATGGCATACTATAGCATGCCGTTTTTCATCATTTTTGAGGATTTGAAAAAAATGAAAAAAAACGATGGGTTATAGCCCATGTTTTTTGAAATTTTGAAAAAAAAAACTTATCCTCGTTTCTCATCATTTTGGACCATGGGCTATAGCCCATATCGTTCTAGTCAGGGTTCTAGTCTCCTGAAGAACATTTTCACTGTCCATCTAAATTCTAAAAGGCTGGTTAAATGAGACATGGGCTATAACCCATCGTTTTTTTCATATTTTCATTATTTTCAAATCCTCAAAAACGATGAAAAGCGGCGTGCTATAGTATGCCGTACGATATGGGCTATAGCCCATGGTCCAAAATGATGAGAAATGAGGATAACTCAAATTGTCGTAGTGGTTAAGATGTTGGCTTTCCACGTGGGAGACCAGGGTTCGATTCCCGGCTGTTACACTATCATACAAAAGAAGACCTCAACAGCGCTAAGAAAGATCTGATTAATATGATGCTGTGTTATTTAAACTTTACTAACTGAAGGCTAACGAACAAAAGATCACTTCAAAATTACCAGGAGACTTTGCCTGAGAGTGTCTGACTGATGGTGCAGTGGTCTAATCATCAGGGTTTCAGTACAGACATTCCATGTTCAAGGCCTGTTCCTCCTACAGCTCAATGCTGCAGTAATTTGAACTTTTCAAGGCTAGAATAAAAAATAGAAACTCAAAAGCACCCGGAGACATCTGCTGAATGCCCAAAGGTGCCGTGGCGTAATGGTGTGGAGCGCTTGTCCCGATGCCTCTGCTACAGTCAGTTGGCCGGTTCAAGTCCCATGTCATGACATCAAGGTGCTGGAGGACCATCGGGAGTTCCTCCTACAGCTCAATGCTGCAGTAATTTGAACTTTTCAAGGCTAGAATAAAAAATAAAAACTCAAAAGCACCCGGAGACATCTGCTGAATGCCCAAAGGTGCCGTGGTGTAATGGTGTGGAGCGCTTGGCCCGTTGCCTCTGCTACAGTCAGTTGGCCGGTTCAAGTCCCATGTCATGACATCAAGGTGCTGGAGGACCATCGGGAGACGGTGCTCTCTCCCCCTGTTTCCTGAAAAGTTGCATTTGGGGGTTATGTTTGAAAGAACCCTGTCCACCTAAAGTTTTACAGATAAGAATTAGGTCAAACTTTAAAAAAGAAATAGCAATGCATTTTGGCCCATCATCTGACAGAATAGTCTGTGACTATATGAATTTCACAATGAAAAACTGCAAATTGCGGAAATTGCAAATTTGGGAAATTGCGGAAATTGAGGAAATTGAAAATTGAAAATTGCGGAAATTGAAAATTGCGGAAATTGCGGAAATTGCAAATTTGGGAAATTGGAAATTGCGGAAATTGAGGCAATTGCAAATTGCGGAAATTGGAAATTGCAAATTGCGGAAATTGCAAATTTGGGAAATTGAGGTGGCCCAAAACTTGGTTGGAAAGTCCCTCTTTTATGTCTGGCTTCCAGGCCAGTTGGAAAATGGCACACTGAGAGGTGGTAAGAGTATGTTAAATTGGACATTTTCATGGTAAAAGATTAGCTGGACAGGGTTCTTTCAGATATAAGCCCCAACCGATACATCTCAGGAAACAGGGGGAGAGAGCACCGTCTCCCGATGGTCCTCCAGCACCTTGATGTCATGACATGGGACTTGAACCGGCCAACTGACTGTAGCAGAGGCAACGGGCCAAGCGCTCCACACCATTACACCACGGCACCTTTGGGCATTCAGCAGATGTCTCCGTGTGCTTTTGAGTTTTTATTTTTTATTCTAGCCTTGAAAAGTTCAAATTACTGCAGCATTGAGCTGTAGGAGGAACTCCCGATGGTCCTCCAGCACCTTGATGTCATGACATGGGACTTGAACCGGCCAACTGACTGTAGCAGAGGCATCGGGCCAAGCGCTCCACACCATTACGCCACGGCACCTTTGGGCATTCAGCAGATGTCTCCGGGTGCTTTTGAGTTTCTATTTTTTATTCTAGCCTTGAAAAGTTCAAATTACTGCAGGATTGAGCTGTAGGAGGAACAGGCCTTGAACATGGAATGTCTGTACTGAAACCCTGATGATTAGACCACTGCACCATCAGTCAGACACTCTCAGGCAAAGTCTCCTGGTAATTTTGAAGTGATCTTTTGTTCGTTAGCCTTCAGTTAGTAAAGTTTAAATAACACAGCATCATATTAATCAGATCTTTCTTAGCGCTGTTGAGGTCTTCTTTTGTATGATAGTGTAACAGCCGGGAATCGAACCCTGGTCTCCCACGTGGAAAGCCAACATCTTAACCACTACTACAATTAGAGTTATACTCATTTATCATCATTTTGGACCATGGGCTATAGCCCATATCGTACGGCATACTATAGCACGCCGTTTTTCATCATTTTTGAGGATTTGAAAATAATGAAAATATGAAAAAAACGATGGGTTATAGCCCATGTTTTTTGAAATTTTGAAAAAAAGAGTTAGCCTCGTTTCTCATCATTTTGGACCATGGGCGATAGCCCATATCGTACGGCATACTAAAGCACGCCGTTTTTCATCATTTTGGAGGATTTGAAAAAAATAAAAAAACGATGGGTTATAGCCCATGTTTTTTGAAATTTTGAAAAAAAAAGTTAGCCTCGTTTCTCATCATTTTGGACCATGGGCTATAGCCCATATCGTACGGCATACTATAGCACGCCGTTTTTCATCATTTTGGAGGATTTGAAAAAAATGAAAAAATAAAAAAACGATGGGTTATAGCCCATGTTTTTTGAAATTTTGAAAAAAAAAGTTAGCCTCGTTTCTCATCATTTTGGACCATGGGCTATAGCCCATATCGTACGGCATACTATAGCACGCCGTTTTTCATCATTTTGGAGGATTTGAAAAAAATGAAAAAATAAAAAAACGATGGGTTATAGCCCATGTTTTTTGAAATTTTGAAAAAAAAAGTTAGCCTCGTTTCTCATCATTTTGGACCATGGGCTATAGCCCATATCGTACGGCATACTATAGCACGCCGTTTTTCATCATTTTGGAGGATTTGAAAAAAATAAAAAAATAAAAAAACGATGGGTTATAGCCCATGTTTTTTGAAATTTTGGAAAAAAAAGTTAGCCTCGTTTCTCATCATTTTGGACAATGGGCTATAGCCCATATCGTACGGCATACTATAGCACGCCGTTTTTCATCATTTTGGAGGATTTGAAAAAAATGAAAAAACGATGGGTTATAGCCCATGTTCTTTGAAATTTTGGAAAAAAAAGTTAGCCTCGTTTCTCATCATTTTGGACCATGGGCTATAGCCCATATCGTACGGCATACTATAGCACGCCGTTTTTCATCATTTTGGAGGATTTGAAAAAAATAAAAAAATAAAAAAACGATGGGTTATAGCCCATGTTTTTTGAAATTTTGAAAAAAAAAGTTAGCCTCGTTTCTCATCATTTTGGACCATGGGCTATAGCCCATATCGTACGGCATACTATAGCATGCCGTATTTCATCATTTTGGAGGATTTGAAAAAAATAAAAAAATAAAAAAACGATGGGTTATAGCCCATGTTTTTTGAAATTTTGAAAAAAAAAGTTAGCCTCGTTTCTCATCATTTTGGACCATGGGCTATAGCCCATATCGTACGGCATACTATAGCACGCCGTTTTTCATCATTTTGGAGGATTTGAAAAAAATGAAAAAATAAAAAAACGATGGGTTATAGCCCATGTTTTTTGAAATTTTGGAAAAAAAAGTTAGCCTCGTTTCTCATCATTTTGGACAATGGGCTATAGCCCATATCGTACGGCATACTATAGCACGCCGTTTTTCATCATTTTGGAGGATTTGAAAAAAATGAAAAAACGATGGGTTATAGCCCATGTTCTTTGAAATTTTGGAAAAAAAAGTTAGCCTCGTTTCTCATCATTTTGGACCATGGGCTATAGCCCATATCGTACGGCATACTATAGCACGCCGTTTTTCATCATTTTGGAGGATTTGAAAAAAATAAAAAAATAAAAAAACGATGGGTTATAGCCCATGTTTTTTGAAATTTTGAAAAAAAAAGTTAGCCTCGTTTCTCATCATTTTGGACCATGGGCTATAGCCCATATCGTACGGCATACTATAGCATGCCGTATTTCATCATTTTGGAGGATTTGAAAAAAATTAAAAAATAAAAAAACGATGGGTTATAGCCCATGTTTTTTGAAATTTTGAAAAAAAAAGTTAGCCTCGTTTCTCATCATTTTGGACCATGGGCTATAGCCCATATCGTACGGCATACTATAGCACGCCGTTTTTCATCATTTTGGAGGATTTGAAAAAAATGAAAAAATAAAAAAACGATGGGTTATAGCCCATGTTTTTTGAAATTTTGAAAAAAAAAGTTAGCCTCGTTTCTCATCATTTTGGACCATGGGCTATAGCCCATATCGTACGGCATACTATAGCACGCCGTTTTTCATCATTTTGGAGGATTTGAAAAAAATGAAAAAATAAAAAAACGATGGGTTATAGCCCATGTTTTTTGAAATTTTGAAAAAAAAAGTTAGCCTCGTTTCTCATCATTTTGGACCATGGGCTATAGCCCATATCGTACGGCATACTATAGCACGCCGTTTTTCATCATTTTGGAGGATTTGGAAAAAATAAAAAAATAAAAAAACGATGGGTTATAGCCCATGTTTTTTGAAATTTTGGAAAAAAAAGTTAGCCTCGTTTCTCATCATTTTGGACAATGGGCTATAGCCCATATCGTACGGCATACTATAGCACGCCGTTTTTCATCATTTTGGAGGATTTGAAAAAAATGAAAAAACGATGGGTTATAGCCCATGTTCTTTGAAATTTTGGAAAAAAAAGTTAGCCTCGTTTCTCATCATTTTGGACCATGGGCTATAGCCCATATCGTACGGCATACTATAGCACGCCGTTTTTCATCATTTTGGAGGATTTGAAAAAAATGAAAAAACGATGGGTTATAGCCCATGTTCTTTGAAATTTTGGAAAAAAAAGTTAGCCTCGTTTCTCATCATTTTGGACCATGGGCTATAGCCCATATCGTACGGCATACTATAGCACGCCGTTTTTCATCATTTTGGAGGATTTGAAAAAAATGAAAAAACGATGGGTTATAGCCCATGTTCTTTGAAATTTTGGAAAAAAAAGTTAGCCTCGTTTCTCATCATTTTGGACCATGGGCTATAGCCCATATCGTACGGCATACTATAGCACGCCGTTTTTCATCATTTTGGAGGATTTGAAAAAAATAAAAAAATAAAAAAACGATGGGTTATAGCCCATGTTTTTTGAAATTTTGAAAAAAAAAAGTTAGCCTCGTTTCTCATCATTTTGGACCATGGGCTATAGCCCATATCGTACGGCATACTATAGCATGCCGTTTTTCATCATTTTGGAGGATTTGAAAAAAATAAAAAAATAAAAAAACGATGGGTTATAGCCCATGTTTTTTGAAATTTTGAAAAAAAAAGTTATCCTCGTTTCTCATCATTTTGGACCATGGGCTATAGCCCATATCGTACGGCATACTATAGCACGCCGTTTTTCATCATTTTGGAGGATTTGAAAAAAATGAAAAAATAAAAAAACGATGGGTTATAGCCCATGTTTTTTGAAATTTTGAAAAAAAAAGTTAGCCTCGTTTCTCATCATTTTGGACCATGGGCTATAGCCCATATCGTACGGCATACTATAGCACGCCGTTTTTCATCATTTGGAGGATTTGAAAAAAATAAAAAAATTAAAAAACGATGGGTTATAGCCCATGTTTTTTGAAATTTTGAAAAAAAAAGTTAACCTCGTTTCTCATCATTTTGGACCATGGGCTATAGCCCATATCGTACGGCATACTATAGCACGCCGTTTTTCATCATTTTGGAGGATTTGAAAAAAATGAAAAAATAAAAAAACGATGGGTTATAGCCCATGTTTTTTGAAATTTTGAAAAAAAAAGTTAGCCTCGTTTCTCATCATTTTGGACCATGGGCTATAGCCCATATCATACGGCATACTATAGCACGCCGTTTTTCATCATTTGGAGGATTTGAAAAAAATTTAAAAATTAAAAAACGATGGGTTATAGCCCATGTTTTTTGAAATTTTGAAAAAAAAAGTTAGCCTCGTTTCTCATCATTTTGGACCATGGGCTATAGCCCATATCGTACGGCATACTATAGCACGCCGTTTTTCATCATTTTGGAGGATTTGAAAAAAATGAAAAAATAAAAAAACAATGGGTTATAGCCCATGTTTTTTGAAATTTTGAAAAAAAAAGTTAGCCTCGTTTCTCATCATTTTGGACCATGGGCTATAGCCCATATCGTACGGCATACTATAGCACGCCGTTTTTCATCATTTTGGAGGATTTGAAAAAAATTAAAAAATTAAAAAACGATGGGTTATAGCCCATGTTTTTTGAAATTTTGAAAAAAAAAGTTAGCCTCGTTTCTCATCATTTTGGACCATGGGCTATAGCCCATATCGTACGGCATACTATAGCACGCCGTTTTTCATCATTTTGGAGGATTTGAAAAAAATGAAAAAATAAAAAAACGATGGGTTATAGCCCATGTTTTTTGAAATTTTGAAAAAAAAAGTTAGCCTCGTTTCTCATCATTTTGGACCATGGGCTATAGCCCATATCATACGGCATACTATAGCACGCCGTTTTTCATCATTTGGAGGATTTGAAAAAAATTAAAAAATTAAAAAACGATGGGTTATAGCCCATGTTTTTTGAAATTTTGAAAAAAAAAGTTAGCCTCGTTTCTCATCATTTTGGACCATGGGCTATAGCCCATATCGTACGGCATACTATAGCACGCCGTTTTTCATCATTTTGGAGGATTTTAAAAAAATGAAAAAATAAAAAAACAATGGGTTATAGCCCATGTTTTTTGAAATTTTGAAAAAAAAAGTTAGCCTCGTTTCTCATCATTTTGGACCATGGGCTATAGCCCATATCGTACGGCATACTATAGCACGCCGTTTTTCATCATTTTGGAGGATTTGAAAAAAATTAAAAAATTAAAAAACGATGGGTTATAGCCCATGTTTTTTGAAATTTTGGAAAAAAAAGTTAGCCTCGTTTCTCATCATTTTGGACAATGGGCTATAGCCCATATCGTACGGCATACTATAGCACGCCGTTTTTCATCATTTTGGAGGATTTGAAAAAAATGAAAAAACGATGGGTTATAGCCCATGTTTTTTGAAATTTTGGAAAAAAAAGTTAGCCTCGTTTCTCATCATTTTGGACCATGGGCTATAGCCCATATCGTACGGCATACTATAGCACGCCGTTTTTCATCATTTGGAGGATTTGAAAAAATTAAAAAATTAAAAAACGATGGGTTATAGCCCATGTTTTTTGAAAATTTGAAAAAAAAAGTTAGCCTCGTTTCTCATCATTTTGGACCATGGGCTATAGCCCATATCGTACGGCATACTATAGCACGCCGTTTTTCATCATTTTTGAGGATTTGAAAAAAATGAAAAAATAAAAAAAACGATGGGTTATAGCCCATGTTTTTTGAAATTTTGAAAAAAAAAGTTAGCCTCGTTTCTCATCATTTTGGACCATGGGCTATAGCCCATATCGTACCGCATACTATAGCACGCCGTTTTTCATCATTTTGGAGGATTTGAAAAAAATTTAAAAATTAAAAAACGATGGGTTATAGCCCATGTTTTTTGAAATTTTGAAAAAAAAAGTTAGCCTCGTTTCTCATCATTTTGGACAATGGGCTATAGCCCATATCGTACGGCATACTATAGCACGCCGTTTTTCATCATTTTGGAGGATTTGAAAAAAATGAAAAAACGATGGGTTATAGCCCATGTTTTTTGAAAATTTGAAAAAAAAAGTTAGCCTCGTTTCTCATCATTTTGGACCATGGGCTATAGCCCATATCGTACGGCATACTATAGCACGCCGTTTTTCATCATTTTGGAGGATTTGAAAAAAATGAAAAAACGATGGGTTATAGCCCATGTTTTTTGAAATTTTGAAAAAAAAAGTTATCCTCGTTTCTCATCATTTTGGACCATGGGATATAGCCCTTATCGTATGGCATACTATAGCATGCCGTTTTTCATCATTTTTGAGGATTTGAAAAAAATGAAAAAAAACGATGGGTTATAGCCCATGTTTTTTGAAATTTTGAAAAAAAAAGTTATCCTCGTTTCTCATCATTTTGGACCATGGGCTATAGCCCATATCGTACGGCATACTATAGCACGCCGTTTTTCATCATTTTGGAGGATTTGAAAAAAATAAAAAAATAAAAAAACGATGGGTTATAGCCCATGTTTTTTGAAATTTTGGAAAAAAAAGTTAGCCTCGTTTCTCATCATTTTGGACAATGGGCTATAGCCCATATCGTACGGCATACTATAGCACGCCGTTTTTCATCATTTTGGAGGATTTGAAAAAAATGAAAAAACGATGGGTTATAGCCCATGTTCTTTGAAATTTTGGAAAAAAAAGTTAGCCTCGTTTCTCATCATTTTGGACCATGGGCTATAGCCCATATCGTACGGCATACTATAGCACGCCGTTTTTCATCATTTGGAGGATTTGAAAAAATGAAAAAATTAAAAAACGATGGGTTATAGCCCATGTTTTTTGAAAATTTGAAAAAAAAAGTTAGCCTCGTTTCTCATCATTTTGGACCATGGGCTATAGCCCATATCGTACGGCATACTATAGCACGCCGTTTTTCATCATTTTTGAGGATTTGAAAAAAATGAAAAAATAAAAAAACGATGGGTTATAGCCCATGTTTTTTGAAATTTTGAAAAAAAAAGTTAGCCTCGTTTCTCATCATTTTGGACCATGGGCTATAGCCCATATCGTACCGCATACTATAGCACGCCGTTTTTCATCATTTTGGAGGATTTGAAAAAAAATTTAAAATTAAAAAACGATGGGTTATAGCCCATGTTTTTTGAAATTTTGAAAAAAAAAGTTAGCCTCGTTTCTCATCATTTTGGACTATGGGCTATAGCCCATATCGTACGGCATACTATAGCACGCCGTTTTTCATCATTTTGGAGGATTTGAAAAAAATGAAAAAACGATGGGTTATAGCCCATGTTTTTTGAAAATTTGAAAAAAAAAGTTAGCCTCGTTTCTCATCATTTTGGACCATGGGCTATAGCCCATATCGTACGGCATACTATAGCACGCCGTTTTTCATCATTTTGGAGGATTTGAAAAAAATGAAAAAATAAAAAAACGATGGGTTATAGCCCATGTTTTTTGAAAGTTTGAAAAAAAAAGTTAGCCTCGTTTCTCATCATTTTGGACCATGGGCTATAGCCCATATCGTACGGCATACTATAGCACGCCGTTTTTCATCATTTTGGAGGATTTGAAAAAAAATAAAAAAAATAAAAAACGATGGGTTATAGCCCATGTTTTTTGAAATTTTGAAAAAAAAGTTAGCCTTGTTTCTCATCATTTTGGACCATGGGCTATAGCCCATATCGTACGGCATACTATAGCACGCCGTTTTTCATCATTTTGGAGGATTTGAAAAAAATGAAAAAACGATGGGTTATAGCCCATGTTTTTTGAAATTTTGAAAAAAAAAGTTATCCTCGTTTCTCATCATTTTGGACCATGGGATATAGCCCTTATCGTATGGCATACTATAGCATGCCGTTTTTCATCATTTTTGAGGATTTGAAAAAAATGAAAAAAAACGATGGGTTATAGCCCATGTTTTTTGAAATTTTGAAAAAAAAAAACGTATCCTCGTTTCTCATCATTTTGGACCATGGGCTATAGCCCATATCGTTCTAGTCAGGGTTCTAGTCTCCTGAATAACATTTTCACTGTCCATCTAAATTCTAAAAGGCTGGTTAAATGAGACATGGGCTATAACCCATCGTTTTTTTCATATTTTCATTATTTTCAAATCCTCAAAAACGATGAAAAGCGGCGTGCTATAGTATGCCGTACGATATGGGCTATAGCCCATGGTCCAAAATGATGAGAAATGAGGATAACTCAAATTGTCGTAGTGGTTAAGATGTTGGCTTTCCACGTGGGAGACCAGGGTTCGATTCCCGGCTGTTACACTATCATACAAAAGAAGACCTCAACAGCGCTAAGAAAGATCTGATTAATATGATGCTGTGTTATTTAAACTTTACTAACTGAAGGCTAACGAACAAAAGATCACTTCAAAATTACCAGGAGACTTTGCCTGAGAGTGTCTGACTGATGGTGCAGTGGTCTAATCATCAGGGTTTCAGTACAGACATTCCATGTTCAAGGCCTGTTCCTCCTACAGCTCAATGCTGCAGTAATTTGAACTTTTCAAGGCTAGAATAAAAAATAAAAACTCAAAAGCACCCGGAGACATCTGCTGAATGCCCAAAGGTGCCGTGGCGTAATGGTGTGGAGCGCTTGGCCCGTTGCCTCTGCTACAGTCAGTTGGCCGGTTCAAGTCCCATGTCATGACATCAAGGTGCTGGAGGACCATCGGGAGACGGTGCTCTCTCCCCCTGTTTCCTGAAAAGTAGCATTTGGGGGTTATGTTTGAAAGAACCCTGTCCACCTAAAGTTTTACAGATAAGAATTAGGTCAAACTTTTAAAAAGAAATAGCAATGCATTTATGCCCATCATCTGACAGAATAGTCTGTGACTATATGAATTTCACAATGAAAAACTGCAAATTGCGGAAATTGAAAATTGCGGAAATTGCAAATTTGGGAAATTGCGGAAATTGCGGAAATTGAGAGAAGAAGAAGAAATGCGTTCTGGTAAATCATGTTTACCAAGGGTAACTCGACTAAGCATCAGATACTTGTTTACAGCAAGGCCCACATGGAGCATTTCATGGTAGAGGTTCAATGCCTTGTCCAAGGGCACTTCAACGGTGGTAATTTTAACGTGTCGGATCGCTGATTCGAACTGGCGACCTTCCGGTATCTAGACCGCTCCGCAATCCACTCGGCCACCGCTGCCTCTGAGGAAATTGCAAATTGCGGAAATTGCAAATTGCGGAAATTGCAAATTTGGGAAATTGCAAATTGCGGAAATTGCGGAAATTGCAAATTTGGGAAATTGGAAATTGAGGAAATTGCGGAAATTGCAAATTTGGGAAATTGGAAATTGAGGAAATTGCAAATTGCGGAAATTGGAAATTGCGGAAATTGCAAATTTGGGAAATTGAGGTGCCCCAAAACTTGGTTGGAAAGTCCCTCTTTTATGTCTGGCTTCCAGGCCAGTTGGAAAATGGCACACTGAGAGGTGGTAAGAGTATGTTAAATTGGACATTTTCATGGTAAAAGATTAGCTGGACAGGGTTCTTTCAGATATAAGCCCCAACCGATACATCTCAGGAAACAGGGGGAGAGAGCACCGTCTCCCGATGGTCCTCCAGCACCTTGATGTCATGACATGGGACTTGAACCGGCCAACTGACTGTAGCAGAGGCAACGGGCCAAGCGCTCCACACCATTACGCCACAGCACCTTTGGGCATTCAGAAGATGTCTCCGGGTGCTTTTGAGTTTTTATTTTTTATTCTAGCCTTGAAAAGTTCAAATTACTGCAGCATTGAGCTGTAGGAGGAACTCCCGATGGTCCTTCAGCACCTTGATGTCATGATATGGGACTTGAACCGGCCAACTGACTGTAGCAGAGGCAACGGGCCAAGCGCTCCACACCATTACACCATGGCAACTTTGGGCATTCAGCAGATGTCTCCGGGTGCTTTTGAGTTTTTATTTTTTATTCTAGCCTTGAAAAGTTCAAATTACTGCAGCATTGAGCTGTAGGAGGAACTCCCGATGGTCCTCCAGCACCTTGATGTCATGACATGGGACTTGAACCGGCCAACTGACTGTAGCAGAGGCATCGGGCTAAGCGCTCCACACCATTACGCCACGGCACCTTTGGGCATTCAGCAGATATCTCCGGGTGCTTTTGAGTTTTTATTTTTTATTCTATTCTTGAAAAGTTCAAATTACTGCAGCATTGAGCTGTAGGAGGAACAGGCCTTGAACATGGAATGTCTGTACTGAAACCCTGATGATTAGACCACTGCACCATCAGTCAGACACTCTCAGGCAAAGTCTCCTGGTAATTTTGAAGTGATCTTTTGTTCGTTAGCCTTCAGTTAGTAAAGTTTAAATAACACAGCATCATATTAATCAGATCTTTCTTAGCGCTGTTGAGGTCTTCTTTTGTATGATAGTGTAACAGCCGGGAATCGAACCCTGGTCTCCCACGTGGAAAGCCAACATCTTAACCACTACTACAATTAGAGTTATCCTCGTTTCTCATCATTTTGGACCATGGGCTATAGCCCATATCGTACGGCATACTATAGCACGCCGCTTTTCATCGCTTTTGAGGATTTGAAAATAATGAAAATATGAAAAAAAAACGATGGGTTATAGCCCATGTCTCATTTAACCAGCCTTTTAGAATTTAGATGGACAGTGAAAATGTTCTTCATGAGACTAGAACCCTGACTAGAACGATATGGGCTATAGCCCATGGTCCAAAATGATGAGAAACGAGGATACGTTTTTTTTTTCAAAATTTCAAAAAACATGGGCTATAACCCATCGTTATTTTATTTTTTCATTTTTTTCAAATCCTCCAAAATGATGAAAAATGGCGTGCTATAGTATGCCGTACGATATGGGCTATAGCCCATGGTCCAAAATGATGAGAAACGAGGCTAACTTCTTTTTTTCAAAATTTCAAAAAACATGGGCTATAACCCATCGTTTTTTTATTTTTTCATTTTTTTCAAATCCTCCGAAATGATGAAAAACGGCGTGCTATAGTATGCCGTACGATATGGGCTATAGCCCATGGTCCAAAATGATGAGAAACGAGGCTAACTTTTTTTTTCAAAATTTCAAAAAACATGGGCTATAACCCATTATTTTTTCCGCAATTTCGCAATTTTTCAAAAAAATTCAAAATTCAAAATTCCGCAATTTTTCAAAAAATTCAGAAAACGATCGGCTATAAACTACAAAACATTTCAAAGTAAAAACTTCCAGCATGGTCCAAAATGATGAGAATCGAGGCTAACTAAATAACTCAGAAACTACTCAGAAAGCACTATATTTCATATATTTCATGTCATAGTTTTAGAAATATAGCAAAGTGTCACAGAGCCACTTGACTAATGTGGGATTCGAACCCTGGACCTGTGGATCACAAGTACAGCTACTCATCACACTGAGCTAACTGCTGGTTACTACAACACAGCTTTTCTGTGCTAGTTGATGTTAGTGTGGAATGCAAAGTGTCAGTAAAGAATGGGGTGGGATTGGCCCCTTTATTTTTTTGTACCTGAGTGGGCTTTGAACCCACCATCTCCCGATCATGTGGCAGCATTCTAACACACTGAGCCACTGGCTCCAGACAATTCACACTTATTTTTTGTTTCTTTTGTTCTTCTGTAAACTCATAAAGTTTTTCACTCCGTGAGATCAGCCAAAGAGTCGAAGGGTTTTCTGTACCTCATTTGAACTGCCTAAATCCAGGATTGAAACAGGGACCGACCTTTAAATCTTCAGCAGGTTCGAACTTGATGCAGTTGAGAATGTCTGACTTAACCCACCTTTCAGAATATAGAGGTTCTTTAGGTTAAAAAACAATGCACACTTTCGACATAAAAGCCCTAAAGAAACAAGTGTAATTGGTGGAGGTGCTCTAGGTGATCGAGTTCTAGCGTGGCTACCAATGCGACTGTGTACCAAGGTACATGGCCAAAGCAGGTTCAAAGCCAGCCTGGGGGACCAAGCTGTAACCAAGCACTGAAGCCAATACTCATCGATGTACTCTGTTACCCTGGGTCTACTGGGATGCAGTACAGTGGGGCTGGGGGGGGGGGTATTTCCCCCCCGGTGTTTCCACACAGTAAAATGTGGGTGTTATGGCAAAATAAACTAGAACTGCACCCTATCGAGTGCCTACTTGCTTGTTGCACACAAGTAGGCCTACTAGTACGGACATTTATACAATATTTAGCTCACTCTTACATCAAGGATGTTTTTCCAAGTTTGTATGTGTATTACAAAGAGCAGGGCCTTTAGTTATTCTTTTTTCATTTTGCATCTTTGCAAGGTTGTACCTTTGTAGGCCTACCTGTCTCTAATGTATAAGCAAAGTTGGAGTCTTTGCCGGTTTGAACCGGCACACTTCTACACTTCTACTTCTACACTTCTACAAACATGTTGAATTTCTGGGCTGCTTTAAAGTTGTCCTTCTGGACCTTTAGATCTTCAGTCTAACGCTCTCCCAACTGAGCTATTATTATAGTGTCAAATCCAGCATTTATTTTTTACATTGACTGTTACTTGTTACTTCTTAAACAAAAAAAACTCATAATATTTTTCACCCAGGGAGATCAGCCTAAGAGTCATAGGGTTTTCTGTACCTCATTTCAACTCCTGAAAGCCGGGATTGAACCAGGGACCTTCAGATCTTTAGTCTAATGCTCTAGCAACTGCGCTATTTCGGCTTGTAAGTGTCACATCCAGAATATATTTTTCAATTGATTGTTAGTTCTTAAACAAATAAACTCATACAGTTTTCCCCCAGTGAGATCAGCCTGGGAGTCATACGGTTTTCTGTACCTCATTTGACCTGCTGAAATCCGGTTCCATTTGTACACTGTCAAAGTCACTAACTAATACTATCAACATCCATCTATTCTATATACCCTCTACAACAGTGGTTCCCAAACCCTTTCTTGTCAAGGATCCCCGAATTTACACTTTATTAGCCCGCGGAACCTAACCCCAACCCTAACCCTAACCCGGCTATAATCCATGGTCAAAAATGATGAAGTGATTTTGTCTTTTTTACAAATCCCCGTTTTTACAGGCCATGGGCTATAGTCCATGGTCTCGGAGTGATTTTCGTCTTTTTTTCAAATCCTCAAAAATGATGAAAAACGGCATGCTAGTGTACCCTAACCCTAACCCGGCTATAATCCATGGTCAAAAACGATGAAAAACGAGGATTTGAAAAAAAGACAAAATCACTTCCTGACCATGGGTTATAGTCCATGGTGTCGGAGTGATTTTCGTCATTTTTTTCAAATCCTCAAAAATGATGAAAAAACGGCATGCTACAGTACCCTAACCCTAACCCTTGATCGTAGGAGATAGTAATGTAGGACTCTACAGATCAAGTGCTATCCAGTCATAAAGTTTGAACACTTGAAGAAACTACTACAGAAAACTGGAAACACTGCATCCTATCTGTAGGAATGAACAATCGACAGCAGGGGAAAACAGAAACAGGACGGAAGACAATGAGGCAAAAGTGTGGCCTACATGGGTCACATATAATTCGCCCAGCTGGTACCCACTTAAGGCCCAATCAGATCCCAGTTCAAACCCATATAGGCAAACACAGGTGGCGCACACATGGTTCTGAAATAAAATGGCCCATTTGGATACCACCTAAGACCCACTTAGAAACCCGCAAAAGCCCATATGGGCTAACACGGGTGGGCCCTTTGTGAAAACTGGGTGCACGGCCCACTCGGAACCCATGCCCATAGCCCATGTCAAAACCCAAGTGGGGCCCAGATGGACATGTTAGCTGGGCAGCATTAGGTGGTGCCAAGCTGTTGCAGCTGCTTTTGGATCTTCCACCCGCTACCGAGTTCCCTAACAGAACACGGAGTGTAAAATTAATAAAGTGTAAAAAAGGACAACATGCGTTGTCTTTTACCTTATTACTGTGTGAGAGTGGAATCATCCAATCCACTATAATATGCAACTCAAAGCAAGGGTGAATACCAACCACTTGCCATTTTGGCAATTCTTTTGGAGGCTCTACCCACATTTAGCTGCATTGCTCATCCCACGAACGCCCGATCATTACAAGCTATACCTTGTTTTAAAGGTGACTAATCAGCGATTAAAATGCTATACAACACAATACAAATTGGTATTATTAAAGTGGCGAGATAATGGACCAACGTTTAACTTTTGTTGCCGAGTTTATTAGGGGACCTACCATTAGGGCATTTGAACACTGATGCCTGCCAGCCACAATCTAGGTCAGGGTCTCAATTTGTGGGACGCCTGTAAAGTCTTGGGACATCTGGTCACCCCGTTAGTAATGTCGGCTTATTGGGACGTCGGACTCCACCTGGGCGTTCCTGGACAGTGGGCGGACTCCACCTGGGGGTCCTGGACAGTGGGCGGACTCCACCTGGGGGTCCTGGACAGTGGGCGGACTCCACATCGACACACAGCTCTGGCCTGGTGTAAAGTGAACCCTATACGTTCTCATGAACCCGCAACAGCGCTCACGCAAGACCCAACGTGCTGCTCTTACGGACATACAAACATGAACGGACATCAGTCATTGTAAAAGTATAATGAGATTTATTAACAAATTGGATTTCCCCCAAGAAAAGTCCAATAAAAGGCAACGACTTCATTATATTACAGTATTTAGAGTATAACATTTACAAAACAATACAGGGCATTATACAGACAGAAGCTGGTGCGAGTTGTGCAACAGCAATGCACTCAAGGCCAGGATGGGTTAAAATTTGTAAAAAAAAAAGAAAAAAAAGGAGAAAGAATAATTTATATTTACACCATACATTCTGGGCAGGAAAAGTGTTGTTAGAACACAGTATGTGGTACAATCCGAATCCTACCATTTTCCTTCATATTTTTTTACTAGTCAGGTAGATCTTTGTGGTGCAGGTTACTACCAGTACCCGTCTAGCTGGCTGGCAGATGAGAGATTTGGCTAGTAGATACCATTACTTTTCCACACTGCATAATACGCTCGTATATTTAGACAACAAACTTCCAGCTGATCATTGGCACTGGAGTGCATGAGAGCCAAGCTGCAGTTCTCTCTACCTAATGGCCAGAATAAACCAGACTCAAACCAGATTTGTCACGAAATGACTATGAAGGAGGAAACAAACATGTTTTAACCAATTTACCGTTGTTTTAGGGGTTACTGGCCAATGTGGCCATGCACACCAGTTTTAAATATTAAATAGTAATGGCGAATAACCTTGACCACACAATGACTGCCAGAGCATTTAGGCTACGTCAAAGTAAATTTGAATCTCTTTTTTTTATTAGACTGAATGTGCCGACAGTGGGAACTAAAATGGAACTTAAAACAACATGCTTAGCTGTAACATTCTCTTAAGCATCTTTTGGCAAGGTAGGTAAAGGTAAGGGGTCAACATATGCACAGAAAAGCATACAGAAACCGCACAAATAGACTAGAGCGAACTGCAATAGTGATGGGAGGTCTTTCATTATGAAAGCTCCAACTGGTCACCCAACTATCCCGAAGACGCAACCAAAACCTTTCAAACCTGTAGGGCATTCATTTATGAAAATAGGTTTCTGCCCGACAGCAACGATATTTGACCTGTTAAAAGTGTCCACCTGCCTCCAAGGCTGCTGCTGTTGTATGTGGTGAATCATGTAACACAAGAAACCAGCAATAAACGGTTAAGGAATTGGGATACAAATATTCTTTGTAGTTATCTCCGACCAGGCCTAAGGCAAGGATGGAGATGCTTTCAACCCGTCTGTCCGGGGATAATCTCACAAACCACTTGACCCATCAGTCGCACATCACTTACAAGGAAATATTAAAACATTCATTTTATAATCAAGTGAATGGTGGTCGGAAACCGGCTGTCCAAACTCATATTTCATAAATTGTGTTTCCATCGAGGCGTTTATTTTATCTTATTAGGAAGCATTGAACTTGCATGATATGGCTTTTGGAGTGGCAAGCACTTTTTGGTGTTTTAAACATTGTTATAATTTAGCTATTGAAAAATAGTAGATCTACAAGCTCATAGTGCTATGAGCTTGTAGGTCTGCTATTTCTGAAATAAAACGTGCCTCAAATCTTTCAGAAAATTGTCATGATTTAGAAGATTTAGTTTTTTAATTTCGACGTCAGGTCTAAATGGGTTAAAAAGGATCCTAGCAGCGCGGTCTTGAATGTTTTGAAGCCGAGTAGTGCGTTGATCATGGAAGTTCCATCGGTCAATGTATATTTCCAAGTCAAACACTCCACAACACCTCGGAACGGAGGTGGTCAACAACGGAAGCGGCGAGCACCGTCAACACGTCCAAAATGGATATTCGCCGGACAATTATCGCGTCCATTCGCACATTGAGCCGCTAAAAGTCGGAGGGTTCCCTCGTCCCCGTCGTCTACGTTTTAATGATTTTAAATCCCTTATAGGCCAACGTGGAAACAAAACCAGCCCCTGTCAACACACCTTCTCATCTCTTAATGAAATGCACTAAACACTTCCTCAATACATTTTGAAGTATAGGAAGTGGCAAACATTTAACTCGCATGACATACAGTAGCTTAAAATGAATGAATAGCCTACCAAGTCTGACCTGATTAAACTATCATATCATATCACTGTAGGCCGCTATAAACACAAAGAAAAGGGACTGTGCCAACTGCAACATAGCCCAGAATGTTTTTTTAAGAGGTTCAGCGAGAATTTGAAGAGGCTCGGGAAGAAATCAAGAGTGACGAAAAGAAATCGGGGCAACTACAAGAATCGCATCTCTCAAAATGAAGGGCAACTTTATAATTTGTTTTATCAATCTGATTTTAATTGTTTGTCCCAATATTTAATAAAGGACTTTTTTTTTTTTTTTAAACAGACAAAAGACAGCATCTGGACAGGCCAATAGCCAACCATGTGCTTTTCTTTTTAGAATTTCTGAAAATTTGCTTCGTATTTTCAAAACGGCTTAATGGAAACGCAACTATACCTAGTAGTAGTATGCTGACTGACGTCACAGACTCGCCTAAATATGGAGTTCCACCTGGCCTGGTGGAGATGCACATTCAACCGAGCGGCACCTTTCTAGTTTCTGATAAAAGCACAGCACTTAGTAGAAGCATAAAATCAATTTATGCAATAAATTCAAAGTAAAATAAAACAGTCCTATTTACACAAATCCTTTGTAGCCCACCATGAGCAATGTTTACCCGACATGACACAAGGAAACGCCTGACCTGCACACTCCACAAGAGGGAGCCTGGAACCCAGATCAACAGCGAAGGCTTCTGTGTCCCGTCCTGCCCAGCAAGCAAGCTACCATCATCTCCTCCTCTGCTCTGCTTGCATCATCAGTCATTAGACAAAACCCTCTCAATCAAAGACACACGCTCAAGGTCAAGGATATCACCAACTAACTGTACAACTGGGTCAAGCCATTGCCAGTGCATGCCCAGTTTGCAGGTGGGGTGGGGGGGGGTTAGCGTTCATCACACTGAACGCAAGACTAAACGATAACCCGACCTGATCGAATGCTATCATAATTAGGGAGGAGGGGACCATGGATTCATTTGTCTTGTTGGCTGACAATCTGAACAGCCACAGTTTACAATTAGCCATGTGGCAGCAGGCTGGAGTTACCCCCCCCCCCCCCAACCACACCCACCCCACGATAACAATACAAATATATAGGCGCGTGACATACTGCACTTTACACAAAAGGTAGAAAAATATACTTAAGGCAACACTGACGCCCCCCCCCCCCCCCCCCCTCCCACCACCCCACCCCTCTCGTGTTCTCTGTATCTCCCTCTCCCGTCTGCGTTAAGTACCATCATTCCAGACCGTTAGAAGAAACACAAGCATGTGAAATAATAACATTAGTGTCATCTTCTTCTCTCTCCCCTCCATATCAATGACAAAAGGCTGCGGGGCCTGCGGCCTATACCGTACATACAGTACATTAGAATGAAACCACCAAGGAAGAAAAACAAAAACATTTCACTCTGTTGTGCGATTAGAGAAAGGGATTGTGGGAGTGAGTGGTGGTGGTGGTGGTGTGTTTTTCAGGTTATTATCCGTTTCTATTTCTGTGCAATCCGTCCATCCGTGGATCATTCCCTGGTTCCCCCCCCGGGGGGACAGATGGGGGCGGGGGGAGAGGAGATGCCCAGCAGCAGCAGCAGCAGCAGCAGCAGCATCATCAGAGAGCAAACAGCAGGATGAGCACAACCATCATGACAGCCACCAGGATACCGATGGCACACCACTGTCTCCGACCTGAGCGACACGCAGACACGCACGCACACACACACACACACACACACACACACACACACACACACACACACACACACACACACACACACACACACACACACACACACACACACACACACACACACACACACACACACACACACACACACACACACACACACACACACACACACACACACACACACACACACACACACAATCAATTTGCATTGTCACATCATAGGTTTTTTTTTTTTTAACGTGTGCACTCATTGTGTTGAGTTGTTGAAAAGAGAGGTTAGCGGTAGAGTAAATAGTTGAATAGCGGTGCGATTACATACAAAGTCAACGCAAAGACGAGAAGTTGCGCGATGCGAGCGAAAGGGAATTTTTTTTGTTTTTTACCAACGCTGACGACTGTGCGACCAAAAAGTAAAGCAATTGAAGCTAAATTAGGAGAGCGTAAGAGACTTGAGTCTCCAATGCACTATTCGTCTCCACTGCAGCGGCATCAAGGCTATAGTCAGGTGTGTATATATACTTGGTATTATTTCGTTGCCGTCAGGCAGAAATCTCTTATCTCCATATTTTTTACTTCAACGCCCTGGCCCTCTACTTGATCAGCAGATCTACAAGCTCGGAACACGGTGCGGAGCATTTTGAGCTTGCGGTTTTTCTGTTTTTGAATTTGAATCCTGAACAGTTTGGGACATATGAGGTTTCCACCGACAGAGTACAGACTAAATGCGGGTTAATGCGGATGCAAAAATGTATCCGACATGTCATATCGCAAAGAGAACATCAAAAAAAGCTGCTGGCTTTGATTTAACCCATTCTGACCGGGAACCCATTTTGGTGTTAGCATCATGTTATGCTTTAGCTATTGAAAAATAGCAGATCTACAAGCTCGTAGCGCGCCACCGGGTGGCGCGCTACGAGCTTGTAGGTCTGCTATTTTTGAAAAATCGAAGAACGACTGACATTTTTAGAATCTGATCTCAGGTCAGAATGGGTTCATCAGACCAGTGTGTGTCCAGTGGAAACCTCATATGAATCTGATCTCAGGTCAGAATGGGTTAAATCAGAATTGACCCGTGCACCGCTGCCATGACTTAAATATACATGTCGTCACCAACAAAGTAAAGAAAGATTAGGTGGATTAGGCGAGAGTGTGTATGTCCCAATGTGTCAGTCTGGTAACTTACTGCTGGTCATATGCGAGACCTTCTCCAGCTTTTTAAGGACAGAGTCCATGCGGGTTGAAGTTTGGTCCATCTCATCTCCAAAGTCCCCCAACATCCTAAAACGATACACAAAAACAGCACCTCATACAGTACACCATGCAAGCAGCTGAGGAACGCATTCACTTACTGTAAAAGAGAAAAGCCGGGGCTTGTCTCAGCAGCCATGAGAGTGGCCATTAGTAAGGGTGGGGGTAAAACTGACGTACTTGAGAACTGAATCGAAGAAAGAGTGTCACTTCGTTTCACTGGCCTTCGCCTTTAAAACTGTTTAAGAGATGTCAAAAAAAATAAGACCGTATATGGTTCACGTGATGCAGACACAGACTCAAATGCCTCCTTGAACATTTGACTATTTCGGTACAATATGCTAGTGGTTAAGGTAAAAAAACACTGAAAAACACGGGAGGCGGACTATTTTCCGACAGCATTCTAGCCGACGGGGCAACGGTCCGCTCCGCAGCGGGGGGACATTCGCTGCCATGCGAAAAAGCGATGGTCCGACATGCGCTGCTCCCGTGCTTGCGGTTAGGGTTAGGTTAGGATTGAGGTTTCGGATCAATATGCTGCACCCCAAAAACACTGCCGGTGGCGGGGAATGAATGAATTAATACCTGGCAATCAATGTGTTAACTATCACGCTGCTGCTGAGCTATGTGTTATTGTGTATAGAACTGTTTTTGGTATCTTATAAGCCCCCTAAGGGAATGGTTGTAAGACAAGACACCAAAATGAGATATCGTACATTCACTCACTCAGCCAGTGTGCACCAACCTCTTTCAGCCGACACAAACGCCCTGAATTTCCTCTCGGGGGATCAATAAAGGTTCAACTTACACAGGAAGTCAAACTGGTTCACGAGAGCACTTGACACTTTTTTCATTGTCTTCGCTGTCGGGCAGAAACCTTGCATCTCCATATTTGTTATTTCGTTGAAGTAACTACCGTACTTCATTACCACGCAAAAGTAGTGAAAATAGCAGATCTACAAGCTCACAAAGCAGGCAATGCGACCCGTTGTGAGCTTGTAGATCAGCTAATTTCACACTTTGAAACCGTTAAAAAAGGTGTGGGTGGGGAGAGGCTCAGGTTGAGCGGCAGCATGGGAATTGGAGAAATGGCTAAATCTGGCATTACAAATGTAGAATACAATGACATTGAGTTGGGTGGTTTTTTTTAAGGGTAACTGTTGCAATATTACACTCGAGGGTGTGCTTTACCGAGATTATTAGCACTACTCCGCTTTCGGAACTCGGCTAAGGCCTCGTTCCTGCCGCAACGCTGTCCTGCCAATAATCACGGGACGGCACACCCTCTCGTGAAATATTGCTTAATTGTGATGTGCTTTGGAGGAAAAAAAGACGCTATAGCAATGCACAAGATTCCTTACTCTGCCAGTCACTTTGACATACAAGCCACAAACAGTCAAGAGTCGGTTAGATTAACCCCTTTTGGTGTATGTTATGCTTTACCCATTGAAAGAAAGCACATCTACAAGGGTGGCGCGCTACGAGCTTGCTATTTTTGAAAGATCGAAGAACGACTGACATAGAAACATAGCCTTTTCTGATCTCAGGTCAAAAGGAAAACGTACTGCCCTGGATTTGTGTGTATACTATATGCACGCACGCTCCATACTCACACTGCCTGCTCGTCGAGCTCATCCCCGATGCGTCCGGACATGTCTTTAAGGACTCGGATGCTGCCAGATACCAATTCCAGCTGCTCATCCTGCTCCTGCACAATGAGCTACACACACACACACACACACACACACACACACGCGCGCGCGTGCGCGCGAGCGGCGATATGAAAATTACACGTCAGGATTATTGTGGCAAACAATAATTGTGATTAATGATATGGCAATAATCAAACCATATAACCCACAGAGATTTATATCCCCTTTCCCCTTCATTTAGACTAGAGAATCACATTGACTGGGTAGTCACAGACAAGACGATAGAAATGGCAAAAAAAAAAAAGGCAACATTCTTGTGGTGGGCTGTCCCCCTCTCATTACGCTCCATTTAATTGAACCCATTAGCGCTTTTGGTCAAACTTCCAAACCCATTAATTGTACTGCCAATCAACATTAACCCATTCTGACCTGAGATCAGATTCATACGAGGTTTCCACTGGACACACACTGGTCTGATGAACCCATTCAGGCCTGAGATCAGATTCTAAAAATGTCAGTCGTTCTTCGAATTTTTCAATAGCTAAAGCATAACATGATGCTAACACCAAAATGGGTGCCCGGTCAGAATGGGTTAACAACACTGTCCTCCAACTACAGGCCAAAGACTTGGTTTTGATTATTGGTAAATATTAATTAAATAAATGAATACAAGACTGAGATGAGAAATATTTTTTTGGGGGGCTCAGAAATATAACAGAAACTCATTAACAGAAAACAAGTATAACAATACATTGTGAGCGTGTAAGTATACTTTTTTTTCTTTCTTTTTTTTACCATCCGTCATACCATGACATAGGGCATGTAAGTGGTTAAGACTTATTCTCAAAAGCAGACTCTGGTATCCGCTGACATGCAGTGTGACCTACAGTGTGTAACTGAATCCTTTGAGGGAGTACAACAGTGATAAGATAAGCGTCCATGAGCTCACCTGTTGCTGTTCCTGCTGATCCTGGATGTACCTGGAGTTGGCAGACACCAGGTGAGCCTCCATACCCGTGGAGGAGCTGTCCTGGCCCGACGAGGCAAACAGAGCCTGGGCCAACACAGAGGAGGATATATCATTTTTGTGAGTCAGCCAGCGTTCGCAGAAATTGTATGACAAACCAAGTGTGAACTGTAAACGGTTGCGTTTGCGTGTGTGTGCGTACCTGTTTGTTCTTCTTTTCAGCCTGAGCCACAACAGAAGGGCTGGCCAACTGCTCCTTCATCTCCTATAAAAAAATGAATTAAAAAGAAAAGACAAATAAGAGAGGGAGTAGTTAACGGCTCACACTCCTCAATGGTTCCAATAGGACTGAGCAAAATGACAGGGTTCATTTAACTTACATTAAGTCACTATAATCAGTTTGCACCTACAATAGTAATATTTTAATTTCAATTTGTTCCTGTGCCATGGTTTGAAAGCAAATTATATATAGACTACGTGTTCTAAAAGGACAGAAGGTGATTTTTAAATTATGTAGTCTGCTTCAGGAACAGCAGTCCTGTTGAGGTCAAATGAAAGGATGGGGAACTAAGTACATTTACTCAATTACTGTACATACGTTTTTACTTTACTGGAGTATTTTCAAATGTCAAAACTTCACTCAACTCCACTACCAGATCTCGGAGGCAAATATTGCACTTTTTATTTATTTTTTTGAAAGTAATTCTAAAATAAATCAAATATTTAAGGTGTTTTTATTTAATGTTTTATTTCATGATAGTTATAGAGGCCAATTATAATTTATTAGGGCATATAAGGCTTATTAGCCAGGGAACGTTTGAAGTTTAAAAAAAAAATGTGAATGTGCACTGCACACACCTGTACAGATTGCCTGGTCATCTCAACAAAGGCTCTCCTCTCCTGGAGTTCATTCTCCCCCAGGCGGAACTTCCCAGGGTTGGATTCCACAATACCTGTCAACAGTCAAGGATTCCATACGCGCACTCATAATAATACCGGTACTTTATCTGACACACCTCTGCATACCTAATGCTACTTAATACAACGCAAACCATACACATCCACGTACAAACAAATATACCCATTTAGACCTGAGTTTAAAACAATCACTTTGAAAGAATATATATTTAAAGATTTGCGCCACATTTTTACGATTAAAAAATAAATTGCTAAATTATAACATAATAATGTTTAAAACACCAAAAGGGGTTCCCGCCCCAAAATGGGTTTTAAAGAGTAGTTCAACCAAATAATGAATTATTTTCTATCAATTACACACCCCTTGAATTCACGGAGCCGATCATTTGGCAATCAAATTGTTGTTTCAGGATTAGGAATGCAACAAAAACAATGAAATCTCTGTGAATCCAAGGCTTCATGGGGTGTGTTATTGATAAAAAAATGTTTTTTTTTGGTGAACTACTTCTTTAAAGGTCAGATATGAATCATCATGACTTTCCCTGTGTGACATAACCCTCAATCTTGTGCAACCACTGCTCTTTACCACAAGGAAGAGAAAGCATGTCTGTCAAAGAAGCTTTTCATTGAGGTCAAATGTAGCCTCCGGTATAACAATTTACAATTTACAATTTAGGCATTTAGCAGACGCTCTTAATCCAGAGCGACTTAATCTACACATCTTGCAAAAATAAATGATGGATTTATTTGTTTTCTTTTTGCTCCCAAATGAAACGGGCTTCAGTATCTTATCTTCCGATAATATATGTTGGCTGTTGCCATTATTACTTCAGTATAACACAGCAAACTTTAATTAAGCACTAGGGATTTCAACCGTGTTTGGCACACTTGCTTTAGTTATTTTATGTAAACAAGCAGAAGGTCAGTGAGTCTACTTCCTCCGGCTCTCTGACTCACACTCAATGTGTAAGAAACTGGAAGAAACCAGTCTATGCTGTGTGCACATAACAGAATGAAAACAAAAGGTTGAACCTCACACAGACAGTAGCTCTGGTCCCCGGACAGGTACCAGTAGCTCTGGTCCATAAGGGCGCCCGTATTCCGGCAATGTCATTACAGGTGACAATAAAAAAACACAAGAATGACTCAGTCATAACTTGTCTTCAAGCTTGCAGATCTACTACTTTGGATGCTTTGGTGTGACGCTGTAGTATGATCAAGTGGGGGCGTTATGCAGTGTTACTGCATAACCCCTGCGTTCCCCGCTATTTAATCCAATATTCTACGCTGCCAAGATCGTTTTATTACCATGTGCTGAAGTATTTGCAGCTTTCAGCCATGAAATAGTCAGATGGGTTGTTATGATCAGAAGCACCAGCGGCCATGACAATGCGACACGAAACCACCATGCACAGCATGCTGTAGGCCCCGTTCACATGCATTGGGCTCAATTTCCCAGAAGCCCTAGCAGCCCAGAGGATGACTTGATTTCCGGTTACATCATCATGATAACGCGACGGCCTCGTCACTAGCTCCGGGACAAATCCGCTATTTATTTTTAATCATTTTTAAAACGGCGAATTAAACGCATTAAACAAATAGCGGGTTTAGCGTATTACGCGTGGTGGAACCCTGGATTAATACTTAAAAAGGGTATCTTTGAAAAACAAAGAAAGGGTCCCGCACACTGTCAAACACTTGCCCAAATGTTGCTCTTTATTGGGTCGATTAGACCTTCATCAGGACAGACAATCTCTGGACTGGAACCCTGGATTAAACAATTATCCGCCGTCAAAGTGTTAATTTAACCCATTCAGAACGGGAACCCCTTACAAGCTACGAGCTTGTAGATCTGCTTTTTTTTTTTTATCGTGACAATGTGGTGCCAATCTGTGGGTGGGCGGCCAAATTCATATAATTTTAGGGGTCCTTGACATGAAAAAGGTTGAGCACCACTGACATAAAAAGTGTTTTTCTTAAAACTTTTAGGATTTAGAAGCCTTTTTTTTTTTAAATCAGCCTCAGGTCTAAATAGGTTAAGACGTTAAAATACAGAGATCAGAGGTACTCGAGATATAAAAGGATACTAATAGTCTCACTGAGGTCCTCCAGGTCCCAGTCTATGGCGCGTAGACAGTTCCTCAGCTCATTGGTGCTCCAATCCAATTCATCCTGACTCACCTGTGAACACAAAACAGCAACTGCTGATTACCTCACCAGAAGCCAAATGTTATGCTGCGTTCACACTGGCACAAAAGATACAAAGCTACACATATTTGTATCTTTGTAGCTGAAGTTGAAACCAGCTCAACCTTTTTTGTAGCTTTGTACCTTTTGTAGCACCGTACAAATGTAGGATTTATCTTTGTATCTTCATGTCGCCGCCGGCTTCCATTGAAGATTAAATGGTAGCCTGTATCTTTGTAGCTGCACAGTTGCGGAGGCAGCGTTAGGGCCGATTCATACTCAGTCACTCAGTCAGAAATTTTCAGTAGCACCGAAGAGGCGACTTTAATGTGACCTCAAATGACGTCAAATGACGTCACATTGTAGGCTCTACAGCGCCGAACAGACTTTTAACTCGGCTCTAAAATAGGAGTATGAATCGGCCCTTAGGCTGCACAGTAGCCACAAGGTAGCTTTTCCTTCCCCCATCCACAGTCCACCTTTGTTCTTAGATCTCCATCACCCTATACCGTTGCGTTGGTCCGACTCGCGGCATTACCGACCCCGTCCCTACCCTAGCCGCACGCAAAGCCACGTAGTCGGCATAAAGGGATGTCGGAGTTACGGAGTAGTGGATTATTTAGAACTCACATCAGTCTCTTTAGGAAATAATCAAGGTAGAGAGTGGACTGAAACGATGTCACTTCTATTACAGACTGGTCTGTACCGAGCCCAGGGAGACTGCACTGTAAGCCAGCCTCCTGAGCCCTTTTCATTTCTCTCGCTTATACACAATGGCAGAGCAGAGAATACATTGGAGGTGTGGTCAGTGGTCAGTGGACATGGTCAAACATGGGTCTTGTGTAAGAATAGGTCATCTGACAGACAACCAACAGGTGGATAGTATTCTCATCTTCAAAATCCTATTACATTGGGCAGTCCGCCCATTTTGAATCAATTGAAAGGACGCTGTGCAGGCACTTGGGTAAAGTCCCTGCCCACCACCACAGAGGTTGTGGGTTCAAATCCACCGTGGTGCATCCGGCCTTGTCAGCCGTCTATGCCAAAAACAAATTGGCCTGTGTGCGGGGGAGGGATGCCGGCCGGGGACAGTGATATTGGTCATTGCACGTACTCCTGCGGGCGGCCAAATAACTGTCAGTGGGGATTGTCGAGCGGGAGGAGAAGGACAAAGGCCCTACGTTTTCCCGGTTGGGGCTCCTCACCGGCAGGTGAGTCAGTGGGATACAACAGTACTAGTCTAGTAGTGACGACACAGGAATGTGTGTGGGGACAAATTAATTGTCATTTGGGGGAAAAAGTTCAAAGTAATTGGCTCCTCTAAATAAATAAAATAAAATAAAGAAAAGTGATGTAGAACATTTTTTATATTCTATTTTGAAATTGGAATTTTCATTGACAGCCTTAGGTCGAGTTAGATTGACTGTCCAAACAGTCTCAACAGTCAGTCTGGACTCTCTGGGCTGTATTTTGCGTGCCTTAAGTACCAGGTCTTATTCCCTAACTTGAGTAAACTAAAGACCTGGAGGCGTGATTAATGCTCTTTGGCCACTCAGAATAGCCAAATGGCATTGATCACGCCTCCAGGTCTTTAGTTAGGGAATAAGACCTGGTACTTAAGACACGCAAAATACAGCCCTCTGTGACTAAAACCATTGTGTATAATAATTGTGGCATTCTTTGCAACTGGCTCAGGAGGGATTCCCAGCATGCCTTGGCATGTCCATGTTATTGTTGTTCATTGTGCTTATTGTTGTTGTTGTACGTGTGAAAGAATGTGGTTAATATGGTGTTTACGTGTGTTTTGTAATGATTGTACAGCCTAGGGGTACAGTACTGCAGGGCTTGCAGGCACCCATTTATTTGCCTTCTAGATCAGTAGTTCACACTCAGATTCTTTCCAAAAATGTTCAAAGCAAATGTACAAGCTTGCACAAAGTGGTGCACTGTAGGGCTGTCAGTTCACCTCTATAATCCAATTCGAATTTCATTGCTTCATTATTTGTAATTTTCGAATATATTCGAATATTTACATTGTTTATTTTAGCTCATATTTAGCCTATAATAATACACGTGGCTGGCATGTCTTGTGAGTTTTGGGAAGTGCAAGGTTTTTGACAGGTCTGCCTGCTGTGGACATTGAAACCCTGACCATTACACACGGGCAGACGCAACGATAAAGTCTATCATTCATTGTGAAGCCAGCAACATGTTGATGCAAACAGACGTGTACAGTAGCTGCTCCAAATGATATTAGCATTCGTCTGTGTCTGCCCGTGTAAACGCAGCATTGTCCCCCCGCTGCGGAGAGGACCGTTGCCCCGTCGGCTAGAATGCTGTCGGAAAAAAGGCCGCCTCCCGTGTACCATAGTGTTATTAAGGAGGACTCCTTGGCGTTAAACTAATGTTAGCTCCCATGCTAACTAGTTGCTACCCTCGTCAGAAACAACAGCACAGATCGGGTGGAAGATGCTGATACCACTTTGCTTGTGCCCGTGGATGGGAAATGAGATTTAAAAGGCTATAGAAGCGTGGATGAAAGGCAAGCACAGATGTGCAATAAAGTTGTGTCATGAGACTGTATTATGATTTTCGTTCTACCGGCGATTTCTGTCTGTGTAGTATACTAGACGTATCTATGCATGTGTTACAAGGGTTTGTGTGTCTGTGATTAAAAGAGTTACAGCCAGTAAGCCCGCCCACCCTGTAGACTGTCTCTGATTGGCTTACCCTGAAATCTGGCCCTACGTTAGCCAATCATTGACCTCTTCTGCGACGTGACCGGACGTGCACCTTTTCACATGCAGTGGAAGCGGCCGTGGAGATTTCACAGCGGTAGATTCGTTACTCAATACATTTAGTGAGCGGATAAAATAACATAAAACAAAATAAATATATTAAATAGAATTAATAAATGATAAAAGCTCCATTCGAATGGCAATTTTAGCTTTCGAATATATATATATTTTTTAATATTCGAATTTCTTTCATATTATGAAATTCGTTCTGACAGCACTAGTGCACTGTGAGCTTGTAGATCTGCTATTTTTGAATAGCCAGTGTTAAAATCTAAAACGACAGAGATGCTTTTGCCGGTTTTAATGGGTTACGGGCAGGTTCGCTGGAGTTACTTGGTTGTGTGTGTGTGTGTGTGTGTGTGTGTGTGTGTGTGTAAGATCAACAAACACTTATCCAAACACGTATCCTATAGCAGGACTATGTCATGCCTGATTGAACACACAATTTATTACAATACAAGTATTGTTTCAGTTGTGTTGTTTATTTAATTTAGGCCTTTTAAACTTCTAGCTATTGTTTTTACTGCATTCTATTCTTCAAAGATGTAATGTATTTTTTACATGTTCATCATGCTTCTTTTTTATTCTGTATGTATGTGTTGGACAGGATTAATAAAGTATATATCTATAATAGTTTGGGATTATTAGTCCAGCAGCCAACAGGCTTCTTTTGTTTAAAGTGGGAAATGTGTTAGTTTTTTAAATTTCATTTGACTAAAATATTATCATTCATGAATCCACTTGCTGACTGGCTGTCGGTATTGAGCTAGCAATGTATTTTTATAGTGGGATATATGTGACCATACCATTAACAACCTATATAAAATGCAAGATTTTCACATTTTCACTTTATGTAGCATGCGACATGTCAAACTAGTGGGTTTTCATGATTCCGAATCCAATCCAAGCATTAGTTTTCCACAATTAGGCTATGGGCTAAAAACTTCCATAGCCACTTCACAAAATGTGATGAGGTCAGCACATTTTGTGATGACGGCTATGGCCGTTTTAGCCATAGAGTATTAAAAGGATAGAGACTGAACTGGCGCGAAGCTCCGCGCCCCGCCGCTATTCATGTCAGTGGAAGTTGCTCAGTGGCGTTTTGAAGCACCCGGAAGGCTGCCGGAAGTACCGTCTATTTCCGCTGAATCAGCATTTGGACACTAAATTTTGGTGTCCAAAGTGCAGCTGGGCTTTAACATTGAGCGCTCGGTTGCACGGGGTTTCCTCGTCAAGAATCCACGGGTCCGCCTGCAGTCCTTCCTCTTACCACTAGGGCCCAGCGCTTCAACATTGGAGTGCCTAGCTGGCCCCTTGGTTTTAGCCCATGGAGTGTTTTTTGTGCAAAACTAATGCTTGGAATGGATTCAGAATCATGAAAACCCCCTAGTTTGACTAGACACATGCTATTTAAAGCATAATGGATTTTTTGCCTTATTGGTATGGTCACATATAAACCCCTATAGAGACAAATCGGTCAGCAAGTGGATTCATGAATGTATGCAAGACAATATTTTAGGCCAATGAAAAAAAAACTATGCAAAATGTCCCACTCCCGGCTGTCAGACTCACCTGTGGCCCTTCCTGCAACAGCTCCTCCCAGCGATTATACAGACCCCGTGCTCGGGACAGGGCTTTCTGCACCTCCCTGGACACACACACACACATTAACCATTTATTTATGTCCACACAAAGGATATGCATACAAGGACACAAATATTATAGGCGCATTAAAGTTACATCTGCAAAGTCATGGCATGATGTGTTTTCATGATACAACAGGCAGGTCACACAGTACTCTATGGGTAGAAGTAACAGCGTCTCCGCCATATATGACGGCTGCCAATTATAGCAGAGACACCACAATACTTTGCCAGCCTTTTTTGCCTCCTTTTTGGACATCCCAAGTTGTTGGAACCCTCTAACAACCAGTCTGTGCATATAACTGCCCTAGGCTGCCACATATAAATACAAATAGTCTGCACCTATAATAGCCCAGCTCTGAGATGTTATGTAGAAGTGGTTGGTCTTTTATGACCTTGGTCATAAAGGCTTCCTCTAGTCTAGGCTGTGGTCAAAGACTCAAAGGTGCAGGCTATCTCTAATACGGGCACTTCTCTGGACTCTTCATCAACCACAACACTATCTGGTGTATTGGCTGCTAGAGAAACACACACACACATGCACGTAACAACATTGACACTTAAAAAAGGAAGTAAAAGTATCATCTTAAGGAGGTGATTACGACCAGTCATCTGGTGGTGATCTCTCCACAACAGCGCCCCCCCCCACCCCCACCCCCATTTAACCAAAACAAATCGGAGCACATTTCACAACCTTCTGTAATCTCGCAACCCTCTGTGAACTGGTTGACAGACTGCAATGATTGGGGGGCGGCACCCCCGTACACACATACCATACAACTTAAACCTTTATACTGTATGTCGTAAAGACTGTAAAGTTTACAACCAAACAACCATTATACTGTTAAGACTGTAGAGCAGTGCTTCACAAAGTAGGGTCCAGGGACCCTCTGGGGTTCCTTGAGGGGCTCCGAATGGACACTTACAGGTCTGATACTCTTGAGTGTACAAATGGACCTTTAGTTTGCAGGTCTGCAGCTCTTTGAGTGCACAAATGGATACACTCGGTCATGGGGGGTTCTTGAAAAAGGCCATACATAGTTATTTCTTGGGTTCAATTGTATTGTATTAAACTGCACTCTTGTGCTTTGCTTTTGGTTGTTTACACAGAGTAGAGGACGACACTTTGGTGTAAAGCCGCACCCCCACCCCCGTTACTAAACTGTCTAACTGTAGCCTCTGATGCTAGCTAGCTAAACAGCTAGCCTCCTACAATGTAACTGGACGCTGCTATAATAACCGAGATGGCGGTTGCTATTGTTTACATGAAACAACACGTCAAAATTGAATAAAGGAGCTGTCTTCACATAAAGCCTCGGTTACAAAGCTCATCTCTCACCCTTTCACAACGAAGAATGGGTCTTCAAGCGACATGTTGATTTCCTCTGCTCCAACTTCTGGGTGGACGCATGCGCATCATCCAGATGACCGATGACCCAGTGACGTGAAGCATGGTTGGTTGGTAGCACGTGGCGTTTCCAATCACTCACACTCTATGCTCACACTGCCTCTGTATCTCTATGACGCAAATGGAGCAGGCAGGCATAATATAAAAGGTAGCATTCATGCACCTGCATTAATTAATTAATTCGTTCATTAATTAATTAATTCGTTCATTAATTCATTCAGGTCTGGGGACCACCAAGGGTCCTTGCAATTTAGTTGCTATAGTGTAATAGAAAACAAAATGTATTTCATGTTGAAATTCTATTTAAGCATAATGATGCTATTTTTGTATTAATCTTACTATGACCAATGTGTCTGAATGTAATGTAATGTCCAAGCAAGCAAAGTAAATGAGTGATAATTTAGTACTAAGACCCTCAGTGACTGTTGTTATGTAAGCGAGCAGCATGAAGGCTCATATAATATACAGCAAGGTCAAGTCAAGTTGCTATTGCCCTAAGCAGGACTGACTCTTTCCCAGGGTTCTCGTATCAGGCAGTCACCGCATGGCCTCATACATATAAGTAGAATTACTATTATTTTTTATTATTATTTAATTTATTATTGCAAATAATAAAGTGGTACGGTTATACAATGATGCTAAAAAGCATCAAAGCACAAAAACATTTAATTAAAAAGGAAGAGGAGCACTCAAAAATGTGGAGTAGAGGAAGTAAGTTAAAACAAATTGTTCTTCAAAGACTGACTGATGCCCATATATGGAGATCTGTGTGTCTGCCCCTTGTCCCTTAGGCCTATGCCCATATATGGAGATCTCTGTATTTGTCAGTCTCTTTTATTCTCTTATATGGAGATCCCTGTCATCAGTATTACGACCAATTGCCCATATATGGTCATGTTGATATAAATATCCATAGTGGTGGTCAATATAGCAAAAATATATTAACTTATTTTTAAGCAGAATCATATATTATAGGCCAGGGGTGTCCAAAGTGCGGCCCGCGGGCCAAATGCGGCCCTGGGATAAATGTCATACGGCCCACAGCTTCATACCTCAATTGTATTATGAACGGCCCCGTGATTTTGTAACCCATTTTTCAATTATCTAATGTGATCCTGGGCTCTACACACCCTCCGCCAACCTAGTCCCCATATATGAGGGACATGGGGAGAGCAACGGACTTGAACTCATGCTTCCTTTATGCCTGAGTGTCCAAGTTGCTCCTTTACACCTGACAGGGGGGGGAGTTTCCCTGGTTGGACGTAGTGCGTGGAAGGAACCAGTTCCTTTCCCCTTCATCAGGCGCCCCGGCTGGCTAGGGGGAGGCATTCAAGTTTTTTAACCTGGGCATTTCCCAGAATATAAATGTCAAGTGTTCCTTGTTCCTTCTTCCTTGTATTATTATTTTTACGTTGCTCCTCTGGTTACATTTGGTAATGTGACATATGGCTGAAAAAAGGCTGAGAGACACTTTTTGTTCATAGCACACACCCGATAAAAGACCATTGATTTGAAATATTGATGATGATATGATGAGTTCAATAGAATCGTTTAATTACAAAGAAGAAAAACAACAAAAAAAGTGTTGTAACCTGCTGTTTTTTTCTACTTTCTAATTCTTTGTTTGGTCCAAAATATTGTGTGTGTTGTCATGATTTGTCACGACAAGAGTTGGCTTCGTACGACACTTAAAAGGTCTTTAAATTAATATTTTAAGAAATGCCTATGGTCAAAGTGCATTGCGATTCATTTCCAGGGTTCTGAAAGGGGGAGGGAGGGACTGCGACGCTCTATAGTCTATAGCCAACCTCTGTGGTTAGGAGTCAGCTCTTGTCGCCTGGCAGAGAAACAATAAAGTGGCTATATGTTTAAGAGTGGTTGTGTCCCTGGCACAACATAATTTCAGATGTGGGTGCTTGACCAGATACTATCAATTTGAGGATCTCTGACGTGAAAAAGTTTGAGAGCCCAAATGGGTTGGTTTGCAGAGAAGAGACCCAATGAGACTACAATGTTCCCCACAATCTCTGTGTCTCTCTCTCTCCCTCTCAGTGTTGCCAGATTCTGTGACAGAAATAAGTGACCAGTTCTACGAAAACAAGCCCAAAAGAAGGGACTCTAGGCGATTTGAAATCATCTGCTATTTAAAAACAAGAAATGATGACATAGTCATATCATTACCAGCTGCTTTTTATATCTGCGGCGGTGATGGTCCGTCGTGGCGTTGCACACAATGCACACAGAAGGAAGACAGTTGACTGGCATAGTATAGTAGGCTGCTGCTGCTGCTATATTTGCGAAAGCAGTGAGCACTTACTATGAGACCTAGCAGATCATGTCTGTCTGTCTGTCTGTCTGTCTGTCTGTCTGTCTGTCTGTCTGTCTGTCTGTCTGTCTGTCTGTGTGTGTGTGTGTGTGTGTGTGTGTCCGTGTGTCCCCCCTGTGTGCCCATATATGGAGCTGAGTGATTTGTTTGTGATTGATGCAACACACTCCATATTTGGACGTATAGCTGCTTTGGGGACTCCTTATTGCGAACGCAGTGAGCACTTACTATGAGACCTAGCAGATCATGTCTGTGTGTCTGTCCGTGTGTCTGTCCCGCTATCCAAATATGGAGTGTGTTGCATCAGCAATCACTCAGCTCCATATATGGGCACAAAAGGGGCCAGGTCCACTCAGCTCCATATATGGGCACAAAAGGGGCCAGTGATTTGTTTGTTGTGGACCTGGCCCCTTTTGTGCCCATATATGGAGCTGAGTGACACTAATTCATTCTAATTGTTATTGCAATTTACGATCTGCGTTCGCTTCCCGCGTTCGCGCGTCTTACTCGTATGGTTATGGCTTAAAACTTAACTTAAAAATAACTTAACTTAAAAAAAAATCTTAAAAAAACCCAAATATGTACGAGCTGCGTTCGCTTCCCGCGTTTGCGCGTCTTACTGGTATTATCACAACACAACATGAAGTTATAGCATGATGTCGACCTATATGGTGTTAAGGATAGGAAGATAAACAAGTGTTGTCCGTTGTGCATTTGTCCCCCCCCCTTTTTTTACCTGCAAGCCCCAAAAATACGCAACCCGCAACTACCAATATTTACAAGCAACTTTACAGAAAAACAAGCCCAAACTCGCTTTATAATAAGCCGACATGGCAACACTGCTCTCTCTCTCTCTCTCTTTTTCACACACACACACACACACACACACACACACACACACACACACACACACACACACACACACACACACACACACACACACACATATCCCCTCCCCGTCCTCCCACCCTTTCCTGTCCAGCTCTTTCTTCCTCTCTCCCTCCCTTCCTGTTTCCTCTCCTCCCTCTCTGCTCCTCCCCCCTCCACCCCACTTCCTCCCATCCTGTCCGGGGAAAATTCACAGACCATTGTAGTGTTATTCTTAACACCCATTGAGAGAGACAGACAGACAGACAGACAGACAGGCCCTGCAAATGGGTTTGATTTTCAGCGTTACTCGCCAGTAATTATATTATGTCCCTCGACACTTTCCTTTTATTTGAAACAAAAACAGACGTCTCTCAGACAACTCAGCCCAGTATTTGGGCGCGGTCCCAAATTAGAAATGCTTTTACATTGACGAAAAAGTCTGGTGTTAAAAATGTACACGAGTTACGAGTAAGAGTACAAAAGTATTGGCATGAAAATATACTTTAAGTACCTATCATGCACTGCAGTACTAGGCCTATGTCCCATTTCACAAACTTGTTCAAAACAGGTGGGTTGCACACATCCAGTTCCCTGCTGGTGCTGGACACAAAATGGCAGTTTAAAAGGGTTAAAAAAAAAAGAATATCATGTATAGAAGTCTAAAATAGCGGATCGACAATCTCGTTATTCGTTGGAAATGGTTAATGTGTTTTGTAATAATATTCAAAGTCTACAAAGTAAGCAATAGTAGTGGAGTAACAGGCAACCATATTTGCGTTTCAGATATAGTGTAGTCTTCTACTCCAGTATTGAAAATTGGATAACTCAAAATCATTACTTTAGGTAAAGTAAATATACTTAGTTACTTTCCACCACTAGCTGTCTGCCAGGTTCCAAATGTTCTGTAAGTGATCAGCCTTCTTCTGACACTGCAAGCAGCCGTGTCAGAAGAAGGGTGGATTTTATTATAGCCTACAGCAGGATTAAGGTGATCCGGATACCGTATAAACCAAACAGGCTACCATATATAGTCTAGGACTGGACCACTTACAAGGTTTTCCAAAGGGAATCTGTGGAATGACAGCATATGGCTGAGGTTCAACAAGAGGTTCTGTTCGTCGAACTATAGGCCTATGTGCTGTGAAATGTTGGTGTGGCAGACTTCGTCAGCTTTGGTAACAGTGCAAGCTATACAAAATATGTAATAAAAAAAAGAACAAGGTATAATGATGTTATAATACAAGGGTACTAATCATTTATGAAGTGTGTGTTTACTGTGTTATGTAAAGTGTATAAATGTATATATATACACACACTTGTTTTAAGTATAGTCTTATTATCACAGACTTACGACAACTAAAACAATGATTTTGTTTTTGTCTGCACTGCAGATAGAAGGTAAATCAGTAAATCAGATTTTCAAATCTGTTATCTTAATGCCAAGTATTCTGAGCCAAGGCTATAGTTATATCTTTCTATGACAAAAGAGCATTGATTGTTGGGACTGCAGGGAGTCAACAATGATTCAATCTGAATCCTGAATGATGTGGAGGGAGAGATGCTAAAAATAGAGCAATAATGGTGTGCTTGAGAGAGTGACAGCTGCCTCTACCGTTTGACCTCAATCATTGCCACTGCCTTGGTAACCCCTTGGACCGGTGACAGGTCCTTATTTGGTGTTGCGATGACGTCACCACAGTGTAGTGTGCTGTGCGCGCCAGGCAAGCGTGGAGGCGCCCCTCTCTCTCTCTCTCTCTCTCTCTGTCTCTCTCGTGCGCGCGCGGGGCCAGCATGGGGGGAAGTGAGCTGCGGTTGAGCGCGTTGCCGTAATGGCTTTTCCATTGCGCGCGTTCCCCGGGGACTTCCTGCTGCCGGATTAGCCATATATGGCGGTGGAATGTGACGCGTGTTTGTGTGTTATGCGCGCGCGCGCGTGTGTATGTGTGTCTGTGAATGAGAGAGAAAGAGAGAGAGAGAGAGAGAGAGAGAGAGAAACTCCCTGGAAACTGGAGACATTTCCGCCTCCGTAAATTCTCTGAAACGCTGAGTGCGTTTTATCATGTAAACACTGACATGCTATTCTTTTCATATGGTGGACAGAACTGTAGTAGGCTAGAGAGGGAACTCCACTTGATGCAATCGGTAGACTAATGATGTTATTAGCATAATGTAAACAAATGCGCTCTAATCGGTTCCCATTTGAATAGAATAACAATGGTTCTGTTCCATATCACATGGATGGCTTCAAAATCCTGATTAAGTGGTTAGATTAAGTGTTGATTAAGTGTTGCCTATTGTGCGTCTTGATTACATTATTAGACTGTTTTATTTTGTTTCCAACACTGTCACAGATTCCAAATGAAGACCTAAAACTAAAACCTCATGAAATAAGCTGTAACCTTGTAACAAGAGCAGGAATATATTAATAATGCAATAATACATATGTGGAGTGGAGAAATAACAATATTACTGTGTGTAATTGTAGGATATGTTTTCCCATGGACCATGCAGTCTGCATTAAACACATTAATTCGTTCAATACACGGTTAAATATATCGCTAGTTTATTTTTGTCTCACTGCATCACAGTCAGTATGAGGACCTCGCAGAATTAGTATTATTTACTATGTAATTAAGAATTAAGTGCCGCTTCAAATGTAAGGGTCCATTTTGTTTCATTAGTACACTCTCAGGGTTAAATCATACGATACATTATATTTGAGCGTTTGTTTTGTTGAGGCTAGCAGGTCTGGGCGGGGTCTGTTGTGAGGAATGAAGTCCACCTGACGTCACAGTGGAAATATAATACCGCCCTGTTGCTCGCTAATTCCCATTACTGTGTGTGAGAACAGCCGGTGACACAACACACCGACTGACAAGAACTAGTCCTCAAGGAATTGAGAAGAAATACAAAGTAGTTTTTTTTAATACTAGTTCGCCGACTTCATTTTTTGGAAGTGCCAACCGTGCGCAATTACGCAAAGATGAGTACCACAGCAGTAGCCGCGACGAGCGCACTGGACGTGAACGTCGAAGCCAAGCGGATACTGGCCGTGTCCATAAGCAAGCTGTACGCCTCCCGGAGCCAACGGGGAGGTCTGAGGCTTCACCGGAGCCTGCTGCTGTCCCTGGTCATGAGATCGGCCCGGGACATCTACCACTCCGCCTGCCTCCTCGCCCAGGAGGAGGAGGAGAGCGCCGCCGCCACCACCACCACCGAGGAGTCGATGGACATTATGGACACCGCCGGCTCCACGGTGGCCCAGCCGCCCTCCCCCACTGCCCCGGAGGAGCCACAGTCACAGAGCGCGGCCACGGAACCCCCACACGACGACGACGACGACGAAATGTGCGACGAAGAGACGGATAAAGAGGATAAAGAGAACATGAGCCCGGTCATAAGCCCCAGGAAACGCCGGGGCAAGGCGTCCGAGGCGCCGGACTTCCTTCCCAGCAAGAGGGCGAGACTGGAGCCCGGCGAGGAGAGGCACGCCGTGCCCCTGGCCCTGGGCGGTGCTTCAGGGGCCATCGGCATCGGCAACTGTCGCGCCGGAGAGTCCCTGGCCACGTTATCTCTCAACAGAATAATCCCTGCATTCTGAACTGTGAACTGTGGCCCCCGAAACAGGGCCGTTGATATAAAGAATGTATAACAAACCGGAGGGCCGATCTGATGCCCTCGCTAGTACCCGACAGACAGGGGCCAAAGAGCTGGCCTACATCGGCGGTGCCCCCACCGGGGGGGGACAATGGGATTACTGGAGCCAAATGGCGACCTCTCAGCCGATTTGAGGTCGTCTCGTTGTTGCCAAACCCGCCAGCAGGGCTCTCTCTCTCTCTATGGACAAGAAAGAAAATGTCCGCGACGAAGTTCGTTCGTGGTTCGTGGCCAGAAAAGTTTGAGGAAGGAGCCAAAGAGACTGCGGGGGAGGGAGATTCTCCCCCTCTTATTAACTGTGGTTCATTGGCCCGTTGTTAAACGGGTTTCTTTTTCATGAAATGAAATGAGTGACTCAAAAGGTGCGTGAGAGACGAAGCATCGTGGAGTTCAGGGAATTTCCTGCTGTTGTAGCTTCTGGGAAATACAAGACCAGACAAACAGAAGAAGAAGGGACATTTTTGTGGCTCGCTCACTCGATTACTCACGGATGAACAATAGCTACTCTGGACTGATGAATCAATGTTGTTCTACATGACGAGGCTAATGTGCTGCTTGACTCAAAAAGCAAGCTCATGAAGTCTCCTGCCTTAATGGGATTCATGTTACCACGGCACTTAAAATAAAGACTTTTGTGGTAAATGCCTGACCTGTGACAATGATATACATGTATATCCCACTGTTGTTACCTCACATTCAACGCTGCTATACGTTTGTTGTATTATCTCCAAACACGGTGTGTAACAAAATAAATGTTGTTGAAAGATGGATTCCGTTCTCACGTTGACTTTTGTTCTAAGGTTTGTGGAATGATGTTGATAAACATTACACTTGAGCCAGACGTAAAATCCTGAGGGCGGTTAGCCTACATTCTTGAGTCAGTGAGTCTGCCTTCAATCTCATGACCTCACAGGCTCACACACTGAGAGACTGGTACTACAAACACGCACACACACACACACACACACACACACGATTCCAGTAGTTGAAACATTTCCGGTGGATTATGATGGAATTACGAATCATTTCCTTCCCAGCATGACCGGATAACTGATTTAGAGCATGCCAATTTTGGCCTGTAACGTGTAACCTCAACACTAGTACTACATTACAATGTTTTAGAATTTACATATACTTGTCTGAAATGGTTCAAGAAGTCACCCACATAACTGACTAAAATAACTTTATGTCACCGATGTTGAGCCTATAATGATTACTATAAACAGCATGTAGATGGTGTTTATATAATCATAAACACCATTTATGATAATGATTATCATCACTGTAGCTATTAAAGTTCGTGACAGCAGCGCTGTCCTTTATCTGATATTATTTTGTTTTGCCATCATCACCGACTTAATCATAACTACTCATAACACATTGGAAGTGTTTTCAGAGTACAGTACCGCATGCTTCAAAGACGATGACCCCTCATCATGTCAAACTAGTAGTAGACAAACACAAACACATTTTGAGCTTGTAGATTTGAACTATCTTAAGCCATTTAGACCTGGAAACCTGGGTTCTATAAATGACTTCTAAATCCAGACAGTTTTCTGAAAAAGCTGTTTCTATGTCAAGTCGTTCTTCGATTTTTCAAAAATAGCTAAAGCATAACATAATGCTATAACACCCAAATGGTTTAAAGGGTTTTTTTAAATAGTAAAAAATGGCTAATTAGTTTAGGGTTAAGGGGTGGCGCAAGATATAGCCCATAAAGAGCTATAGCCTCGGACACGATCAATGGAACCAAATGGACCAGTATGGGGTCCATTTGGTTCCATTTGTACAATCTCAGTTATGGGGGGTCTGTGAAAATGAATCGTTTTGAGAATCACTGTCTTATAGTGTGGACTCAGTGTAAATCAGTGTCATACATTATTCTGAAGAAAACCTGGAGACTGACATTCAGTAATCAGGTGTTATGGTAAAAATAAGAACACTATGATCTAGAATCTTTGCCACGGACACATTTGTCTGTGCGATAGCCTCTCACTATTACGTAGGCTAAAGCACATGCACCAAGAGTAACACCATATACAGTAACTCCATGAAGTTACCAGACGTTTAACTCCCTATAATCCTCACCACACAAGAAGCCAAATGTACATATAAGCGCCCACATCTGAGTTCAAACCTTTATATGACCCATATGCATAGCACAGCAGTCCAGGGGTTACTTACTTAAATCCATGACATAATTTGGTTTAAATTATATGTCATTATTATCAGAGCTATATGCTATGGCTACTTTTTCCAAGTCTTGTTTTGAAATAGAACGTTGCAGACAAATAACTATATTATACACCTATTAGTAACTTCACCAAATGTCATTATTGAAAGAGTGCAGATTAATGTGTCGTGTGCATTCGTAGTTTCAGACAGGAGATAAGTGAACTCTCTGAATCCGTTTTATTTATCATTATCACATCTCTCTTTTTTTTTAGTGCTCTGGGATGATGTATCACCCATGGCTGATTCGGTCTGGCTGATTAGCCAGGCTATCACATTTACACACCAAGTTATTAGCATTGACTTGGATAAATTAAATTGTACCGTCCTGCAGCATACATTAAAAACAGACATAAGAAAACGGGTTAAATTCTGCCGCTGTAGTGAAAACACAGCTTATTCTATTATGGTCCTTGTGTGAGCTGCGATTACCGCGTACAATACTTTTACAATTATAGCACAAAAGGTTATTTTGTAAAATATGTTGTATAAACAACTGTCCTATAGCCTATAAGTCCATTGCCTGTTTCATTGTTTTGTTTTGACTATGTATAGAAATGTGTCTAAACCACTTTTTAGCCCCCCCCCACAAATATTATCAGACCAGTAGTGTTTAACAAAAAACATTTCATACACTTATGGAGTCCCCTGAAATGAAAAAGTTAGCACCACTGTTCTATAGTGTCTGCAAATGTCAACAGATGACATTGCTGCCACATCATGTTTAGTCATTAGTAACATTTGACTCATTACGGTTGAACCAGTAGAACTACTGTGGAAACCAGTCGTGCAAGTCTTGCTATTACCACAGTGAGCATTTTATTGTTATGTTTTATTCAATTTTGTAGCACCTTTTGACAACTCTAATATTTGTGGTCAATTAACCTTCTTAACCAGCCGTTCTCAAAGTAGCTTTTGGTTTTCCTTGGACCCTTACAGGTCTGTATTCTGTAACTCTTGAGAGTCATGGGAAATGAAAATATTTGAGAGCCACTGTCTTAAATGAAATGCAATAACGTGTCTTAGTACTTCTTTTGAAAAGCATGGAATTCTAAATAAATATCCATCCAACACCTCTACCTCTCAGTAAAAAAACTGTCACAGAGAGTGTACTGTACAAATGGAATCAAACAAATCCATGTTGGTTCCATTTCTATATGCACTCTCAGAGCTAAATGTTCAGCCATATATAATGACGAGTAATTTGACTTGTTGAGTAATGTTCAGCATGGTATAAGTGATATGCTGTTTAAGATGCAGACAGTGTGGGTGTCTGCTACACTGTCTGTCCCAGTGACGTTGTTGCCAACAGCTCAGAGCTAAATATGGAAGGATCCAGTCAATGCCTTTACAGAAGCCACATGCATGTGCATCACAAGTGATGGACAATTATGTCCCTGACGTTTGAAAAGGTATTATACTTATGTCTGTGCCCAACAGCAAATGCAAGCTAGTTTACTAATACAGTCTGACACTATCAATTCCATTTGATTGTTTTTGTATGTACATTTGTAGTCTTGATTTATGTTTGTTTTGTTTCCTGTTTGCTTTGCCAACTTAACAAATGTAATTGATATACTGCAGGTTACTAGTAGGTTGCTTGTAATATTGATGTGCTTACATAGTCTGGTTGTGTAACCTGTGTTGATGTCTTGTGTGCGTATGTACGCGCTATTACAGCACTTCAGGGGCCACTTATTATAACAAAAGAACTAGGTCAAATTTTAGATTTATTTATCCATAACATATAACATCTGTTATTATGGCACAGTAGCCCAGGGGTTACTCATAACAAAATAACTGGGTCATACAGTATTTCAGATGTATTTATCCATGACATCTGTGTTTTATGTGTGACCTTTCCCACCCGAACAAACCCTGCGATTGACCAAGTGTGAACTGAAAACTGTTTTGTTTGTGTGTGTGTGTGTGTGTGTGTGTGTGTGTGTGTGTGTTGAAAATATACAGTATACATATATAGGCCTATACATTTAGTTTTTTGTGAAAGACAAACAAATTCAGTGTCGATTAAGAACATTTGTGCGTGTTCGTCAGTGTGTGTGTGTGTGTGTGTGTGTGTGTGTGTGTGTGTCTCTCTCTCTTTGTGTGTGTGTGTGTGTGTGTGTGTCTCTCTGTGTGTGGGTGTGTGTGTGTGTGTGTGTGTGTTTGCGCGTGCATGCGTACGCGTGGCGCGCGTGTGCTTTTATGTACTGTATGTGTATGCGTGCGTGTGTGTGTGTGTGTGTGTGTGTGTGTGTGATTACAGATATCACGTGCCAAGTGGTCATGAACATATGATGAGCTCATTCCTCGCTGTGCTGTGTAATGTTGACTCTGTGGAGCGGTTTCATACAAGCCAGCGAGCGGTGAGCTGACTAAACCCGTGAGCGTGGATGAGGGCAGGCTCAACTATGTGTTTGTTTGTGTGAATGAATGAGTGAGTGAGGTAGCGCACACGCACGCACGCACCGCACGCACACACACACACACACACACACACACACACACACACACACACACACACACACACACACACACACACACACACACACACACACACACACACACACACACACACACACACACACACACACACACACACACACACACACACACACATTTTGAAAATAGCCAATCGACCAAGCTCACAATGCGTGAGCAGCGGTGCTTGTAGATGTGCTATTTTCAAAAAATATTTTTAACAACACAAATCTGGTACGGGGGTCCCAGCTGGCACAAAGTGGGGGATGGGGATAAATATGCGGCAAATGACATAATATTCATTTGGGGGGTCCTTGACATGAAAACGTCGTAGATTTAAAACCACTGGTTTAAACAACATTAGGAAACAAGCCCCCCAAAAACTACCGATATTTAAGGGACTGTACAGAAAAAGCCCAGTCACTTATAATAGGCGGACGAGGCAACACAGAGAGAGAGAGAGAGAGAGAGAGAGAGAGAATTACAACCTACAGGAAGACAGGAAGTGATGTGTATGGGGAGAGAAGGGCGTGGGAGGAAAGTATTTTAAGACACAGCTGCTGCAGGGTAGATTTCCCCCGGTACATCTGGCCTTGAATGACTGTCCTGTCCTGTGTGTGCGTGTGCGTGTGCGTGTGCATGTGTGTGTGCGCGTGCGTGTGTGTGTGTGCGTGTGCGTGCGCGTGCGTAAGCAAGATAGATAACTTTGTGTTAATTAATCTCCGATCTCACATGTATGTATGTGTGTGCGCGCGTGCGTGCGTGCACACACAGGGGGGTAAATGAACACTGATGAGTGTACTGTGCATGAAAGGAGAGAAGAAGAGCTCATAATAGACTGCACTGGATTATGACGCGCCCGATCGCGGTCATTATGTCTGTCACTTCAGAAGAACATTGAGATTGAGAGCGAATCATACGTTTTATTCACTGAGGGCATTTCACATTGTTAAATGTGCCTCATACGCAGGTGGCGTTCCCATTCTGAATCCATTTGCAGTTACACTATAATAAAACACCATTATTAAAGGCCGTGCGTGACACACCGTGTGCCGCGTGCATGTTTATTTGGTGCAATTAATTCACATCAATTTAAAACATAGAAGTTTGTTTCATGATGAGCACAGACATCCACCCACAAAATAATGCCAATATTATGAAGTAGAGAGGTTCAGGCCACACTACCTATACCACACAGCCCTCACACATACTGACAAATATCCCCATAATCTGTCGTTCTTTGTCGCTTTTATACCCATATATGGAGATCCCTGATCTGATGTCATCAGCATATGCCCAATTTGAGGACAGCCATGTTTTGGATGGGGAATTAGCCCTTCACTAAGGGCCGATTCATACTCCTATTTTAGAGCCGAATAAAAGTCGGTTCGGCGCTGTAGAGCCTACAATTTGACGTCATTTGAGGTTCGGGGGGGCGGGTACCGTCCTAAAGTCGACTCTTAGGTGCTACTGAAATTTTCTGACGAGCCGAAATCATTTCGGCACTACAGCGCCGAAACAGCGGTAAAATAGGAGTATGAATCGGCCCTTAGTCCCTCCCCAACCCATCCTTGTCCAATAGGCACATTTAGCAGCGAAGAAAGCTTGACCTGCATTGCGAACCCGTTGCTAAACTACTTGGATTGGCATTGGACAATCGCTTTTTGGGGTGGGATTTAGTGAAGGAATAATTGTGGGGAAGTCTTACTATATGGCTGTTGTAGAATGACCTAAACGTGACATCTTTGCTGATGACCAGGACCACCAGAGTCTTCAGACCCTGGTGGTTATGGCCGTCATGTTGTTGGACAGCAGGGTCAGAACTATAAGTTGTGGACCCACCTTGCCAAGGTTCTGGTGTTCCTGCCTGGCCCTCGTGTTGTTGGACGGCAGTAATCAACAGACTATATAGGCTACGATAAAGAACTGTCAAACATTGGCCAAATTGTACATATATAGGCTATACTGAGAAGGAAGCAAAAGGGCAGTGTGAGCATGTAGATCAGCTATTTTCCACAATATTTATCTATGGAACCGAGTCAAACAAAACGTATAATGCCTCAACTCCTACAATTCCAAGTGCTTGGCAGGATATAGGATATAGTCCCCAGCTCAAATATGATTATTTGGTTGGGTCGTGCAGGCCTGAAAAGGTTGAGAACCACTGCTATAAATTACTGGATTGTTATAACAGTCATCATGACTTCCAAAGTTCCAGTGCAGGAAACTATCGCTAGAATAGCTACACGTACACCTAGGGGAAGGCCCGGGGAATCAATGACAAAGTGTATACTTAATACAGGCCCTGTATACACTGTACAGGCAAATAAGGGAAGGGAATCAATGTTACATGAACATCTACTGCAGGATCAATTCGTCTCACTCCTGTGCTCTGTGTGTGTCTTATTAAATTCAAAGTGGCTCAGAAGGATTCAATACACCACGACTACACCAAGAAATAAACAATGCTTGTATTAGGAATAAAATAAAGGTTGAAATTAAATACACACAGTGCACATGATGAATTCCTGTTCTGTTCTTTAACTACATAGAAGTGTCTATTTGTATGTCTCTAAATGTTTTGATGAATTGAACAATGTGGACCCTGTTGTAAACAAGTGTAATGCTTAATTGGGTCGTCCACTCACAGTTAACAGTCTCTGTATTGAGTTTGTGCTTAAAATGTACTGTAATTCTACAAACTGTTAATAAATATTTCAATCAATCAATCAAACACACTTTGTGTCAATGAAGTGTCAAAGATTGTTATTTTTACACTCTCACAACGGTTCTTGGTTCTTCTGTGAACCATATCATTGCTATCTTCGATGTGTCTCTCCTAGTAGGCAGAGATAATGCCAGGCTGACCCCAGTGCGTCATCCTGTTTAAAAGGCCAGTCATCCTTTCTCTATTCAGAAAGAAATACAGTGACAGAGGTTCCTTGATCAACGTACAGCAGTGGTTCTCAAACGTTTTCATGTCAAGGACCCCCAAATTGACACTTATTTGCCCACGGACCCCAACATTTCAGACCCGTGGGACGCAAAGAAATCAGGCTGGAACCCAGGCTAGATTTTTTACGGCTCTAGCAGGACCCCCAGATTGGCATTCATTAGGCTACGGACTCCCATTTCATGGCATTTCCATCTCTGGGACCAACATTTATATTGTAAAATCAATGTGAATTTAACTCTGAGAGTGTGCAAAACTGCAAATGGACCTGTAAGGGTCCTTTTTGTTCAATAGTACGTACACACATGTAAAGACCTGTAAAGGTCCATTTGGTTCCCACTAGCCTGAGCTGTTAAGGTTTCTGGTCTAGAGGGGCGGGTACGCGGCTGAGATTTGCGCACATCCTGATTGGTTCATCGATCTGTCCGTCAGCCGGTCCATTCTCTCTCCCCCCCCTAGTGCAGCACTATGTCACATCATATTGAGCTATGCCCACCCAGAAGGGTTGACTCCCACTTCTAGACCACAGCGGCCAATGCATTTCCCCAGGTTTTCATAGACGAAAATAAAAGCCTGGGTACTGAGGCTAGGTTCCCACTATCTATTGCTGGGGGTACCCGGCCTGGAACTCCCCCAAGGACCCCTTCTCACTTTGAGAGCCACTGTTTTACAGAACCTGGGATTGCTTTCTTATTTTGCATTAATTCTTCAACTGTAATTGACAAGCTTGGATTAATATTCTCTCTTATATTACTGTAAGGGTTGGTGGGAAGTTTGTTTTGTTATATTGTTGCTGTTGTTGTTAATTTGTATGCCACTTGTCTTATTTCAAAATAGGAAAAAAATAATTTTGCAAAAGATTATGGTACTTACCCATAGTTTACTAAGGCTAGCTTCAAGCATTGGGTTGCATGCGTGTGCCATCACGACGATCACGTGACGTCAACAACACAAAAGGCTGACGTTCCCTTCCCTTAATCATTATCAAATATAATTTGAAGATAGTTTGGGAATTAAAGTCCGTTTTAATGACATTTCAAGCTAGTCAAGACATGTGCACGCTATTCGTTGGTTGGTTTGAACACGTGTGTTCTTAATAAACATTACTAACCTGAATAAACTGAAAGAATGAGACAGATGCAGCTTCCTGTAGAGTTCACCCTGCGACTGTCTCACTATGGGGAATCGCCCTCTTGTGGCAAACCATAGGCCTAACTCTGGTTGAAACCGTAGGTTCAGTACAGGCTGATTTGGTACATTTCTGGTAAAAAATAAATACAAAACAAATAAATAAATAAAAGAAAGAAAGAAAGAAAGAAAGAAACAAGTAGCTACAGTATAAACATGGCAGGATGCATAAGACTCAACGTATTGTAACAGTATGTGTATGATGTAGTAAAGCAACATAGCAGCCTGCAGCTATATGATGCTGTATAGGCCTATACTTTACAACACAAATCTGTGTTGCTCTCAATTCACGAGTAGGCTAAGCTATAAAGCTGGATAGATACAGAGTCAACATCAACTTGATTTATCAATTTGAACCAATAAGAGCCTCTGGCATATCTACGCTACATTGGAACCGCACAGTTGTTGATGAAGACTAAATGTCAATTACTTTGTTGGATAGTGTGTGCAATGCATAGTGGAAATGTTCAATTCAATTCGGTCTCCTTGGACCAAGGACTATTTGTGTTTATTGGACACTAAGATTTGTCGTCGTCGTCGTCGTCGTCGTCCCCCCTCCTATAGAGCCATCTGGAGAAGAACTACAGAGCTGGAGATGAAGGCGCCGGGGCTGTCATGGCAACAACGAGAGCGGAGGGCACAAGACGGAAGGGGATGATGGAGGAGCAGAGACGGATTAACCTCCCACGAGGGCCCCTGGGCCGCAAACATTCTGGGGCCCTCCGTAGCGCGCGTGCGCAACTTTCAGGGGTTTGTGTTCAATTTTGGTCAAAAGAAAAAAAATCAATCGACAGCTAATGAAGGGCCCCAGGAGCCCTTGCCAGGGCCTCAAACCCAATACCGCATAGTCCAGTATGCCTTTGGGCCCCACTGGCCCAATGACTAATTTGGCCCCATGTGGAGGAGCCTCATCAATTAAGGGCATATAATATATGCAGCCCTCAGGGAATTTAAAGGCCTAAGTAATTAAGTAAGTAAGATTTGTTCTGCACTGGAGACATTGCATTGCACAGTTGCATTATTGTCTCCTGTACCACCACTGAGCGGTGATAATGTATACGTCTAATTATTGGAGAAATTGAACAGTACATACAGTATGTAAGCCAGAACATCTGTACCTGCAGTGTCTCATGGGGACAGTGTTTCACAAACCTTTTAGATAAAGGCCCCAAAAGAAATAAAGGGAAGCTCCACACATCACTCAGATCTGCGCACAATCAATGTATTTATTTAGCTTTCGGTCTATACTGACCTTCTTCCTGAAGAAGGTTCCCTTTGTGGCTCCGAGTCCAGCACCTCTCTTAAGTCTTTTCAGCGGATCAGCGGTGGTTCTTTTTACTTTTTACTTTTTTTGTCAGATCAAGGCCCAAAACAAGAAATGTAGACTATATTGCTCAGGACCCAATATCCTGACACTTTTAATTGATGAAATACTTTTGGAAAATTCCGGAAAGTTTATTTACTTGATTGAACGTTTTTAAATAATAATATACTTTATTATTATTTTCATAGGAAACGGACATATTTACTTGCGAAACCATAACAATTGCTCCTCTTCAACCCACTGTTTGGGAAACAGTGGTCTATTGCATATGTGGGGGTCCTGGGAAAATGTAAAAACATAATTAAAACAATAAAATTTAAAAGGTATAGGAGAATCAGTGGTATACATTAAAGAATCAAGACAGAAAGGACACTCCAGGATGAGTAGAATGCATTCTCTCTGGTTTTATTCACGTTCTTAGGAAGAGATCCGTTTGGAGTTACAAAATGCACTGGTAGAAATAGCAAAGATAGAGATAGAGAGTGAGGGTGAGAGAGAGGGGGGAGTGTGTGAGAGAGAGAGAGAGAGAGAGAGAGAGGGGGGGGGGGGGGGGGGGGGGGGATTTCATAGCCAGAATAAACGGGAATAACATCACCAGATTCAGGGTCAGGCAGTTCTTCCTCTCAAATAGATTGTTTTTCATCATAGGAAAAAAGTTAATATTCGTTCTCCCAGTTTTCTTTTTTAATAACTTTTTTTTTTGTAACGTTAGATAAAGTGTTATCTATCCTCATCCCAACAGGTTCCCTGTGAAATAACTGGCAATATAACAAACAAACATTCTTTGATTTCATCCCCAAAGTCATTTTGTCAGCTTTTTTTTTTTGTCAGCTTTTTTTACATTTTTTGTTTTTAAAAATAGAAGAAAAAAAAAGAAACACATTGCTCTTAAAAACATCTATCTATATATATATTTTTACATATATATACTTTTTTCTTTATATTCTTTTTTGTTCATTTTTTTTAACATTTTTTTTATTCCTGAAGTTGACTTACCCCACATAGTGGCATGCACATTGCACATGCAAATCTGTAATTAAATACTTCTCTTTTATCTTAAATTGCCATGTATGTATTTTATTTTTTATTTTTTTCTCTCTTTTTTTTTCACCCCCAACCTTTGCTTAAGTGAGTCCTGTATGGTTTTCTACTGTGGCACTGGTATGGGTTCTGGTATGGGTTCTGTGTGGATGTGACTCATGGTTGGCATGGGAATGAAGTCCAGTTGCTTCTCAGAGTGGGTACTCACACACAGCTGTGTAAGAGCGGTACTCCGCTCAGCGGTGGAAAGTAACAAAGTACATTTACTCTTACTCTGTACTTATTGTAAATGTTTGAGGTAGGCCTTTACCTTTACTTGTCTTGAGCTTTTTTTTTTTAATTTTATTTCTTCTATACTCCATGAGGCAAATATTGTATTTTTTTTTTTTACTTCCCACTACAATAACTTGAAAGCTTTTATAGTTGCCACTGGTTACTTTTCATATTTAGATTAGTATTGCAATATGTAGGCTTACATGAACCAATAAGACTTGTTTTATACATCGACTATTAAAAGCCAATCTAAATGCTCATATTTGTAGATTTATGCTATTTTCAAAATATCTGCAAAAATGTGTATAGGCTATTCTTACTCGATGCCAATACGTTTGCACGATTCTGTCTGAATACAGGCTTTAATACTTGTAACAGATTGTTTTATCGTCACTTTTCACTGGATAACCTAAACCCCAAGCCCGTCGTCGTCCAAATTCTGGGCGAAAACCTCCGCAGAAAATAGAATATATCGACAAGCTCGTTGATTACGGGCTATTTTCAGCTATATAGCTAAGATAATTGATGCCCCGCGAGAGCAGAAACGTCACTATACAGTACAGAGGCCTTATAGCCGTGCTCCATATGACGTCATGACGTCATGTGGGTTTAAGTGTTTCTACAGTAGCCATACTGGTGCTGATGTGAGCCTGCAGGACGGACAGACGCTCCGGAAGCAACTCGACTCCTTTGTGGCCGTGTGATGAGGATGATGAGGAGGAGGATGGGCAACAATGGAGGGAGAGGAGCCTTGAGGGTTGCTGTGGCGACAGAACGAGACAATTCTCTGCATCTCTCGGGAACCAATTAAAATCGCTGCAGAGTGCGTTTTGAGTGCACGGTTTCGACTCTGCATCCATCACGTGCGTGTAAGTGCACGCGCACACACACGCACACGCGCGCGCGCGCGCTCACACACACACACACACACACACACACACACACACACACACACACACACACGTACACACAGTCACACACAGTCTGCAGAACAAGTATCTTCCCAGTTCCACGCATGCACTGCCACACAATTGAACACGCGAGCGCATGCACGCAACGCACGTGACACGTCGCACACACAATACACACTCAATGATGATGATGATGTCATGTCACTGACAAGGCAAAGCTCAACCACACCACCCTGTGTGCATTAATGAAACTGCATGCATACTGATGAGGCATAACCATAATGAGCATCTCAAGTACTAGTGTTAGTGAGAGAGAGACAGAGAGAGACAGAGAGAGAGACTGAGAGAGAGACAGAGACAGAGAGAGAGACAGAGAGAGAGAGAGAGAGAGAGAGAGAGAGAGAGGGAGGCAGTGAGAGAACGAGGAAGCATGACAGAGAGAGGCTTTATAGAAACAATGATTGATCTTTTTTGATCTATTGATTCGTTTCTCTTCATGAAAGCGAGCCTGCATGCATGCAGGGCTGATTTGATCATTAGCAGCAACAAACAAAGCGACAAAGGATGACAAAAATGAACGACATCAGATGAAAACAGTTTCTTTCCAGACATTTTATGGATTATGTACAGAAGAAGTTATACAGAGCCAAAATGTACAGGGCATGAGAGAGAGAGAGAGAGAGAGAGAGAGAGAAGGAACAATGAAAGAGACCATGTAACAATGAGACCATGTAACAATGAGACCGTGTACAGCGTACATCGTCACTGTCGGGCCCGAAACCTCTCGTCTCCATTATTCTACCTTTTTGTGTTTGATTCGATTCGATTTTTTTACATTTGTTTTTGTAAATAAACGCCCTATACTTGATCACACTATACAGTGTCACACAAAAAGCACCACTAATAGTCCTTCGTTTTGGTGTCGTCTGAGAGGTTAAATCTTATCAGACGATATAACTAATAGTCTTTCGTTTTGGGTCTGAGAGGTTAAATCTCATCACACGGGGGGGTCCGTGGCAGAAAAGATAAATGGTCCTTGATATGAAAAGGGTTGAAAACCATTTTGGGAACGGGAACCCCTTTTGCATGTGTTAGCATTATGTTATGCTTTAGCTATTGCAAAACAGCAGATCTACAAGCTCATAGCGCGCCACCGAGTGGCGCGCTACGAGTTTGTGTATAGGTCTGGGTATTTTTGAAAAATCGAAGAAGGACTGACACATAGAAACATGGCTTTTTCAGAAAACTGTCCGGATGTAGAAGACTTTTTTTTTTTAGAATCTGATCTCAGGTCAGAATGTTCTAGACTATAGAGAGAGGGCCCGTTCAGCGGATAAGGACGACAAGACGAAGACGAATATGGCCAAACATTGTCTTTAAGGAAACGGAGATGGTGCCCATGATAAGAGAGCTGGAGCAGAGAGCAGAGGAGGAGGAGGAAGATGGTGATGATGAGCGTTATGAAAACCTTGTTCAGTGCAGAGTGTGTGTGTGTCAGTGTGCTCTTTCCTTTTTCTTTTTTTTTATCTACAAAGAGGAGACATGGTGTGCCCTGTACACAGTGTAAGGCACTGAGGGTGACCTACTGTATAGGTGATGGTCAAGGAGTCTCAACATGCTCGTATATTGTGCACACGCGCACGCACACACGCACACACACACACACACACGCGCACGCACACACACACACACACACACACACACGCACACACGCACACAGAGGAATGTCTCCCTGCCCCACCAGTGAACCCTGCCCCTCCCGGTTGGTGGGTGGTGTGGTATGGGTGGTGTAGTAAAGCATGGATGAGTGCACACCCTCCATTTCCCATCAACTCAACGAGACACAGCTGGTGAATGCAGGTGGAGGTGGAGGTGGTGACGACGACGACCACAATGGGCTTGTTGTGTCGTGGACAACAATGTGACAATGACAGCGTTAGGGTCGTATAATAAAGCCCCCCCCCCCCACGGTGGTCCAGTGCCATGGCTGAAATCGTGTGTGACTTGTGATCATTACCGGCATACCTCTGCTTGCTATACGCGTCCCCTCCCCCATCCCCTTATATAGTCCCCACCACGGCAGATTCTCTCGCAATACCCCAACCCCCCCCCCCCCCACACACACACACACACACACACACACTATTGACTCCTTTGTCCGCCCCCAACCTCACCCCTGTCAGCCTTTGACCTTTTTTTTTTTTTTTTTTTTTTTACCCCTCTACCCACACGCATGCACACACCTATAGTGCTGTACAAAGGGGGGAGACCACGCACGGGTGTGGTGGCTCTTTTTGTTTTTCTTTCGTAGCTACATACGCACAACTTTTGGCCGCACTGCTGTACAATTATACCCATTGTGTAGTTTTTTTTTTAGAGAGCCCTTATTCGTGTTTCTCGTCACAACTGACCATAACTGACACAATTTCACAGACGATCGGGCGGATGGGTTTTGTGGTGGTGGTGGTGGTGGTGGGGGACCTTCAGTCTGTGCACCGGCTCGGAGACTTGATGAGGAAAGAAAAGACCAAAAAAAAAAGACTGATTCAATGTTTTTGGGAGACGATGGAATGGATGAGCCCGACAGCCACAACAGAGCTGCAAACATAACAGCGCTATATGGATGACCTTATACAACGCTCTCTCCCCCACCCCACCCCCTACTCAGCTAAAATGAAAGTAAACAATGAAGGTAACAAAAACAAAACAAAAAAAATAAGTAAAAAAAAAAAGAGATTACATGTTCTTTTTTTTTTTTCAAGCATGGGATTTTTTTTTCTTGGAAAGCACACACACAACATGCTTAAAAAAAATAAAATAGCAGTGTTGTGTGCCAGCCATTTTGGATCCGCTCTTTACAATTCTGGACAAGCATGGGTTTGCTATATGGAGCCAAAATGGAGTCGTTTCCTGTCTGTCTTTCGACACATGCAGTGTCAAATGCAAAGTGGTTATTTGCGTTTGTTTGTCAGCAGGCTGTGAATGGGGGAGGTGACGGTCAGAGTCTGTAATGTGGGTTACTGACGGAGAGGGGGGGGTCAACATTACAACGTCTGACTAAATGCCCATGCCAGGTAAAACCATACAATAAGTCATAAACCTAGGCCTACTATTTCATAGCTGTCATATTCCTACATCTAGCTATCTAGCTACCTAACTCTAGAGGGACCTGAGAAGTAAACAAACCACTTTTCACCCCTGTAAAACTCGCCACAACACCGCCTGAAACTGGACCCGGGAGATTTCAAAGATGGACACAAAAATGTTTCACTGTGCCTATGCCCATAACAGGGAGGTAAAGCAGAAAGCCATAGCCAGCTCATTAGCCACATCCGGTATTAGCGTTAGCCATGCCGACGACGTAGATTTCCGTCAATGTCGGCTTATGAATCGACGATGCGATTAACATTCTTCAAAACCATATGAGGCTCCGCTTCGCAGACGGTCAACCGTCTCACGTCTCCCAGACTTCTAAGGGGAAAGTCGTAAGCAAACAGAGTGGGGGGGGGGAATGGGCCGCTATACAATACCGGACGTGACGTTGACTTCAAAGCTCCCTATATAGTGCCATACGTGGCCGTTTCCCTGGCTATGTTCTCACCGAGGCCCAGTCTAAAAAAAAAAAAAAACACACCACTCTTCCCAGTTCCTGTGCTAAAAAAAACATGGGAGCCGGTGGGACTCTTTAAGGCGTAGTGTGGATGATCTTGTCTATATAGAAGAAGGGCTGGGCAGGAGGGGGGGGGGGGGGGGGGGGGGGGGTGTAAATGTGAGTCTGATACAGAAGGCACTGTGGCTCTGTAGGAGGGGTCCTGTGGAAGCGCCCCCACCTGCCAAAACTTTCGGGATGCGAAGTGAGGGGTGTGGAAAATGAGGGGTGTGTTGGGTGGGGGGGGGGGGGGGGAGTGGGGCAAGTTTTGTGGTCAAACACCTTAATAAACGGAACGAAAGGTACCTTAATAACAACATCCCCAATGGCTGTTTGCTGCGCTGTATACCGCAACCGCTATAGGGTCGTCTGGAAGGCAAACGTTCCAGGAGAAGATGGGGGGATTGGGGGGGGGGGGGGGGGTAGTGAGAAAGTCACTTGAAAAAAAAGGGGATTTTACTCTACACGTGATGCTATGTGATTGTGCAAAAAGTTTGTGTCGATCTCACATTCACATTTTTTCACGCATTCCACGCGCTCTGGTCTCTTCCGTTTTGAAACTTTACAGTATTTATATAAGCATAACTTCCATAGTTATATGCTTTCGCCGACCAAGGTGGTGTCGCACGGCGAAAAATCACCCGGCAGCTTTTGTAAGGGCGACTATTATTTACGACGACGCAAGACCATAGCGCGATGAAGTACGAATTGGGGTTTCATGGCGTTTCGTATTTTCTTCTTCTCTTAAAAACAACACGACACGAATGCTTTATGAGGTCTGCATAGAGTTCGTATACATCTGGTGTGCAGGGGGGGGGGGATGTTTTCTGTCGCTACATGACAACAGTGCAAGATTCATGAGCTCGAGCGCTGACTGCACCATGACGAGCAATGGCACGCAAAATAAACAATCTGAATCTATCTAATTATATTCTATGTCGTTATCTATCAGGCCTATATACTAAAATCTACCGTACTGTAATTTAAATGTATTCTGTATACTTCATATATCTCTATTAAGCTATACTTTATCGTCGTGTCCTATAGAGTTATTGAAATGTCCAACAATCATTTTTCCCTTCGTATAAGCAAAACAAATATTCGTAAGTTGTCTCTGTTCCCGTGTGATGCCATATTGTGTTCTTCAAAGTTCTTTTTTTCTGGCATGCTCAAAAGACGTGATGTCAAAGCAAGTGGAGAGAGAGAGAGAGAGAGAGAGAGAGAGAGAGAGAGAGAGAACTTTAATGATACTAAATTGGGTTGATGGGGTCTTTGTCATGCTGTGTGTGTGTGTGTGTGGAGGGGGGGGGGTCCATTTGGCTGTTCTCTAGTTATCCTGAGCTAATGGGGGAGGGGGCAGCATTGTCACAGTTGGATGGGACAGACATGGTGACTGTCTGACCCCCAAGCAGCACACCGTATACTGCTTTTAAACGTCTACTCTAGATTTGGCATACTAGATCAAAACGCCAGCGTATATAGAAAACCAGGACGTGTGTGTGTGTGTGTGTGTGTGTGTGTGTGTGTGTGGCCAGTCACAGAGGAGAGGCTGTCCCATAGAGAGGGGAAAAGGCAGGGCAGGATGATGTGCTGACCGACAACCGCCCCCTGGTGGCAGAAAGGAGAACAGCACCACCTAATAATACCAGCGGTAATAACCAATACTGTAACTTGGTGCTTATACTTATCAGCAGTCAGTCTCAGTACAAACTACAGAACCGGAGAGGAGAGGAGGTAAACGTAAAGTAGAGAGAGAGAAGACAAAACAGGGACTTGAGTGATCTTTTTTTTTTTCTTTTTTGGAGAAGATTCTAAGAATTCAGCCGTCCCCCACCCCTGCGGAATCCCATGGCATTCAGAGAGCAATTGTTTTCCCCCTCCTGTGACACATTGCCCATGTCTGGAAAAAAAACACAAGCCATGGAAACAGAAGGAAAATCTTCACACTTGGTGTTAGTCCATTTTTCAGTGACCATAAACACAGACGAATCTCTTCTAAGACTGTAAAAAAAAAAAGAAAAAAAAAGAAAAGAAAAAAGTCTTGCCCCTCGCTGACTGTGAACTCTTCACACCTCTGGCTTTGCAGCTTGTCGTATACAAACCCCTCACTCCCCCTCATGCGTTGAAGAGAGTTAGTGTCAGAGCTTAAGTCTGTCAATATTCACGAGCGCTCACCCAGAAACGTTGCATTATATATGTAGGCTTTTCGGGGGACCCCAGTTGTTGGAACAGAACTCACAAAAAAAACTAAAAAAATAAATAATCAAAAATCAAAAAAAAAAAGAAAATCATGGGAACAAGATGGACACATAATTACTCAAATATAAAACAAAAGTAAAACAAATCTACGGCAACAATTCCATTAGTCAATCATCATCATCATCAACATCGTCATCATTGTCTTCATCATTTTGCATTGACACTGATGTCATTATTCATATTCAAGACTATCATTATTAACAATAGTTAAAGTCAGTTCTCTTTTCTCTGCTCTCTCTCTTCTCGTTATACTCGGCCATGCATAATGGGGGGGAAGCGTCGAAATGAACCTATATACTGTGTTCCCACAAATCAGGTTGTCAAAAAATGTTGCTTCAAAACGACAACCATACTGCTTCAGGTCAACAGAATCCAAAAATGTTCTGACTACGGCAAGATGTAAAACAGAGAGAGAGAGAGAGAGAGAGAGAGAGAGGAGAGGAGAAAAGAGAACTTCTTTGTAAACCTAAATCGTAGTGTTCTATAAAGCCCCTAGGTCCCGCCACCCGCCGCCATTTAATATTCATCCTCTCTCTAGTATGTATTTAATCGATCATGCAAGATTTCCATCAAAACTTTCCGACTCCGAAAAAGATCAAAGGAGGGCTGAGCGAATGCAAACAGAAGAACCAAGCTCCAATGTCCCCCCGCAAGAAGAACAAGAAGGAGAAGTAATCGATAGAAGAAATACTGAAGAAATAAGTCTTTTTTTTGTTTTTGTTTTTTTTACCCCATCCCTCCGTTCCTCTCCTTCCTCCGCCCATTCCCGACATGTGATGTCATTCCCGACATGTGATGTCATTCCCGACATGTGATGTCATTCCCGACATGTGATGTCATTCCCTGTCGTTCTATCCTTTTGAAGTGCGCGGGTCAAACCACCGTATATAGGGGAGGGGAGGGGGCATAAATAAGTGTCTGACTCCTCCCCAAAATATATGGCCTCGCCCCCCAGCACACTATAGCAGGAAGCGAGGCCACACCGCGCCCTCCCCTCCCTCCCACACACACACACACACACACACACACACACACACACACACTCACGTAGGAAAGTGAAGTCACACCAGTTCCGTCAGCATTAGGTGAGTCTTTAACAGTAAACAGAGATGATAAAACTCATCAAATATCAGCCAGCGCTGTGATTGGCTGGTTTTTGCAGTATAGGCGGAGCTTCCTGGTTCTGTCCCTTGGAAAGGAAAAAGGTTTTTTTTTTTTTTTTTAAGTTGAAGTGGTTGTTCTCCCTTTTTATTTCTTGTCAGAGTTTCCATGTAAAGTTTTGTTCATTTTGTTCTTCAGAGTTCAAGTTAGATTTTTCTGGAGGCATAGCTTGGCGTGTAAGGATAGGGGGGGGGGTCCTGGCTTTTTGATTTCATTTATTCTCTTTTCTCTTTTTAAACAGGCCTGTAAAGGAGGAGAGCCCAATTTGTTCTCTATAAGCTCTCTCTCCTCTGGGTTTCCCAAACACACCGACAGACGTCTACAGTAGAAGTAGATCAGGCTCCGTCTGACATGACTAGCCAGTTTACAGTACGACAGCCAGGGAGAGGAGAGGAGGCGCTTCGGAGGCTTAGCACACATACCAGCCCCTGGCCACTTTACATGTTCCTCTGCACAACCCTTCCTTCTACAGCCTGGCCTTGCTGGTCAAGCAAAGAATACTGCACTGTAGTTCTGAAGCAGAGAGAGAGAGAGAGAGAGAGAGAGAGAGAGAGAGAGAGAGAAGGGTGGGGGGCTATATTTTCTGTCTGTCTTCATTTTTGTGTGTTGCTCTGTCAGTGAGTCGTTTACACACACACACACACACACACACACACACACACACACACACACACACACACACACACACACACACACACACACACACACACACACACACACACACACACACACACACACACACACACACACACACACACACACACACACACACACACACACACACACACACACACACACACACTCATGCAGTGTGTGAAAGGTTATAGCAGCGCCACCACTCAGCCCCCCTCCATCCGACCCCCCCCCCCCCCTCCCATCTCAGAGTCAGAGGGCTGGAGGTATAGAGGGATTAGAAGGAGACAAGCCCCCCCCCCCCCTGGCGTCTCCTCCTCCACCCCCTTCATTTTGTTAACTAAAGTCTATAGAATCCAAGGCCCGGAGGATGGGAGGCCGTAACTCCTCTCCTCTCGTCTCGTCTGGTCTCGTGTCCTCTCGTCGACCGCTCCCTGTGGTCTGCTAGCACCAGTCGTCCTCGTCCGTCTCACTGTAAGGTTCGTGCAGGCCCTTGCGGGGCCCCCGGGCGTGCGGGGGCCGGTGGTGCGGATGGGGCGGCCCGCCGGGCGGCCCGCCGCCGCCGCCGCCGCCGCCGTGCCGGTGCGGCGAGGGCGAGTTTGAGCGGTACCCGTTGGGGACCCTCCGCGGATGCGGGTGGGGGGGCGGAGGAGGAGGGGGGGGTCCTCCGTGTCGGGCAGTCCTGGGGGAGCGGGGGTGAGGAGGGTGCGGGTTGCCGTGGGAGAGGCTCTGCTCGTAGGCGGGGGGCTCGTGGTGGCGCTCGTACTCGTAGTCGTGCTCGTAGAAGGGGCCGTCCCCCTCCAGGCTGTCGCCCGGCGGCGGGCCGCTCCAGCGGCCCCGGTGCGGGGACCGGGGGGAGCCGTGGCGGGAGGGCGAGCGCGGCGACTGGTGGCGGGGGGAGCGCGGGGAGCCGTGTCTGGACGAGGAGCCCCCCCCGCCCCCGCCCTGGTGGTGCTGCGGGGAGCCCTGGCGCGACGGGGGCCGTTGGTGGTGGTAGGGGCCGCCGCCGCCCCTGTCGAGGTCCGGCGGGGAGAAGTGCCGCGGGGAGGGCGAGCGGAGGCGTCCCCCCCCCCCGCCCGGCCCCCCCGGGGGCCCGTAGCTGGGCTTGCGGACCGTGGGGGAGTAGGTGACGTGCGGGCGGGGGACGGCGGGGGTCGGGGGCAGCTGGCGACGGCCTCTCCGCGGGGTGCTGGTCCCCGAGGTGGAGGGGACGGGGCTGCCGCTCACCGAACTACTGCCCTACAGCAAAATGTAAACAAGGAAAATCAAACCGCACCACCACCACCACCACAACAACAACAACAACAACAACAACAACAACAAGAAGCAACCACAGAGACCAGGAGAGGTAGAAAGATATAGACCAGGATATAGAAGAAGAGGAATATATAGATAGAACAAGATTTAAAAAAAAAACAGAAGTATAAAAACAGAAGTATAGAAGAGATAAAAACACAATTGAAGACCCATCCATGAACACAGCGATGAGGCAAAATATTAACATCAAGAAGCCACACGTCACATTGAGGAACAATGGACGGAGAAGAGAAACAGTGACAAAGGGAAAAACAAGAAAGCGTAACACAAAAAAGAGAGATTGGATATCCATAAGTAAAGTGTATACATGAAATGACATAGAACTCTTGGACTTACTCTGACTGACTGGATAAAATCCACACGCTAAGATGCACATCTATGGACTATGGACTTTACATTTGTCTAATACGGTGAGGACGGAGTGGAACTGAATCCTTTCGTCTCGGATACTGTATATGTGCTCAAATGATCCGTATACAGCCACCATTATTACAAGACCATTCTGGTTTTGTTTTTCCGCCGAACAAAACGATGCAAAAGTTATTCCTCACATTTTCAAAAGGTCGGTGGATGAATTATTTTCTGTTCATGATTCGTTTTTTTTTCTTTTTTCATAAAAATGTTATTCACGTATATATAGCCTTTGATAACACTTCTAATTTTACCGCGTGCGGGCAGAGTCAGCGCACCACGAAGAAGCTGCCACTGGTATACAATGCATCATATTTTGCTGTGTGTTTTGTCTGTGTAGCTGTGTGGTCGTGCGGAGCCCCATACCTGTCTGTAGCCCTGTCCGTCGGGCCCCTCGCTGGGCGAGCGTGACCACTGTCGGTCCCGCTCGTGGGGATGCCGGTGGTTGGGGTAGTCGTGGCGCCCCTCGGGGCCGTAGCGCAGCTCCTTCTCCACGGAGCCGTGGTGGTGGTGGTGGTGGTGGTGGTGGCGGCGGTCCTTGGCGCGGCCGCGCTCGCGCTCGCGCTCCTTGGGCGGGAGCTGCTCTCCCGACTGCGTGGTGGTGCTGAGGTCCGTGCCCAGGCCTGGGGGGGAAGATGCTGGGGTGGGTTACCTTTCACTTTCCCAAAGAGGTGCAGTACTTAGTTTAGACCGTTTTAGGTTTAGACTAGTCATTGGTTAGACCAGTCATTAGTCCTACAACTACAACCTATCTCAAACCCTCACCCTAAACCTAACCTCCCACGGTACGGGGCAGCACACCTAAACCTATACCTTAACCCATGTCTATAACCAATGACTATAGTCTAAACTAAGTATGCACCTCCTCTCCGCCTGCTACTCAGCCTGTGAGCATGAACTTTTAGACGGGGTTTAGATGATCTCAGTGGAGACCCATGGGCTTGGTGGCCAGGGATACCAAGGGATCTCCAGTGTGAAATTGCAAGTTACCCAAAAAAAACTGGGTCTGGGGCCACACCATTGGAGCAATGCCCACCCAGATTGGACTTTGCGCCCTCCCAGTCCAGATTGGCCAGTATTACCCCTACCCTACCAATATTATAATATGTTTTACAAATTAACGAAATAGTTAATAGAAATACAAGGGCCATTTACTTGCAACGGAGCAATTCCACATCGCAGTATTGATACTTTTACTTAGGCCAAGTAAAATAATTGAGCCATTTTTTGAGCCACCACTGTGTGTGTGTGTACATGTGAGAGAGCTACCTGTGTCAGCGTCCGTGTATCTGGTCAGGGAGCGCTGGGAGGTGCGGTGGCTCCTGTCCCGGTGTCTGCGTCCTCCTCCTCCTCCTCCTCCTCCTCCTCCGTGCCTGCTCTCCTCGGACACCACCCTCTCCAGGGAGTAGTCGTCCAGCCGCACGCCGCGGCCCGAGCGCCCGTGGACCAGGCTGGAGGTGGAGCGACGCATGGGACTCGTGTCCGTGATGGGCTGTGCATGGGACGGGGAGAGAGAGAGAGAGAGAGGGAGGTATAGAAAATATATAAGACCAGAGGAGATGGGGGGAGGGGGAGGGACACACACAGACGGAGACGGGAGAGAAAAGAGGTGAGGCTCAAGACATCCCTGAAACGTCAAAATGATGAGCAACGTATGAGCTTATATATATATACGGTATAGCTGCAGATTGAATATCGTTGTTAGGCTGTGTGTGTGTGTGTGTGTGTGTGTGTGTGTGTGTGTGTGTGTGTGTGTGTGTGTGTGCGCGTGCACATAAACAAGGTGCTGTCGATGACCACGATAGCATAAGTTCGGGCTTTGGCATTCTCAGACCCAATGCTGTATTTTCTCGACTATACGGAGCCTTTGACAAGCACATTTACTATAACCATGCTTTCCCCCTGAAATGGGGAGAGAGACATACAGAGAGAGAGAGAGAGAGAGAGAGAGAGAGAGAGAGAGAGAAAGCAAGAGAGTGTCAGAGAGAGAGAGAGAGAGAGAGAGACCCAGAAGAATAGGCGAGGAAAGGGATAAGCATAAGCATGAAGACGAGGCATATATAGAGACCATGCCACGCATGCACAAGGCGGCCGTATAGACGATGCGTGAAGCCTCGTTTATATGCTCTGTATAAAGCGCGACAGCGCAAAAGAACAGACCTCCGCGAGGCAACGCAACTCTCTCGGAGATCTGGCCTTTTCGGGCAAAGCAGCAACACCGGCGTACCATGATGTAGTATAAAATGATGCTAAATAAGAGCAGCGACCTATACATTCCATATCCCCGGCATTCCGTATATATAGCTCATCGACCTTCATTTCTCCCAGTGGTGGAAAAAGTATAGGCATGTAACAATATGTTGTATATCGATGTATATATCGATATTAATCCCGACGATATGAATCGATTCGAATTGATCATTGAAATCCCCTTATTATTTGTGAAATGTAAGCTTTAGTCATATTCCATCATATTCAAGTGCTTTTGGAGAGAAATGATAGTCTCTTTCAGTAGTAGAGCACTGTAGAGGGGAGCTGTGTGTGTCTGTGACTGTAGAGGGGAGCTGTGTGTGTGTGTCTGTGACTGTAGAGGGGAGCTGTGTGTGTCTGTGACTGTAGAGGGGAGCTGTGTGTGTCTGTGACTGTAG
>NC_137864.1:4692222-4702222 GCF_963924005.1 Protomyctophum bolini | reverse complement strand
GTTAAATGAGCATACGAGGTTTCCACCCGACCGCTTCACTCAAAAGCCACACACACACACACACACACACACACACACACACCAACACACAGACACACCCTCACACACGCGCGCGCGCATGCGTATGCTAATAAGCCAACAGCGAATTTGGCGAACCGTGACAGAACATAAACACATATTAATATACTTGTTTTGAATCCGTGTCCCTTCCTATAGTACTGCATTCGGCTTCAACTGCGTCATATTTCCGTCGCCAGACAGCGTCGCTCGCCGGGAAAAAAAAAACGACGAGCGTCTTTTCCCGCGAGCAACCCGGCCGCCGTGCAACGAGCAATTAAACTATATAGACATGAAGCAGCTGGAGGCCATACAGTGAACACACAGCACATATAGGACAGACACACCAAGGATTGAATGGCAATGGAGGAGGGATGGGGGAACACACATCTAAAAAAAAAAAAAGACAAAGACATATCCGGACGGCACTCTCACCCACGGTTTACATGCTAACCATAGTATATATACATCTGAAGTTAGCATTTGCATGCATCATTTTCTATACATGGCTTGTAAGGAAGTGGGTGGGTCAGAGAGGCTCAGGGATGGATAGGGGAGGGGAGGGAGGGAGGGAGGGATGGATGGATGGGGGAGGGGAGGGATGGATGGAGGGATGGATGGATGGAATACCACATTACGTGTGTCTCAAAGAATCTTTATCTTTTTTCAGGAAGCCCTTCTGAACCGAAAAAAAGGGTTGGCTGTTCTGTTGTCTTATGCAGCTATACAGTTTGTGTTGCCAGAATAAGGTATACAGAAAGGAATTATGTATTGTGTATGTGTACGCCGGACTCCGAAAAACTAAACTATGATGACTATAAAACTAGTAAATATATTGGAGAATTTCGTCGACAAATAAAAACTAGAGACTCAAATGTTACAGAGTGGACTATAGTGGAGGAGAGATCCAGTACGACTAAAAGAGTCGTTTTATGTCATTTTATGTGTAAAACAACCATCGAGGACCGCCAAAATATTTCCTTTGTCAACCAAATCAATTATAGATTCAGTGGAATAAAATCTAATGATATTTAGTCGACAAAAACTATTAGTCTCAAACCATAACAATTCATAACAAGAAGACTTAAGATATGACGAAAACGGAAATCAAAAATCCGCTGTCAAAATCAAAACTGCTTGGACGCGGTCCCGTCTTTGCTAAAAAGGCCACAGGGGTTGTGGGAGGAGGTGGTGGTGGTGGGGGGGGGGGGGTGGAGGGTGGAGGGTGGAGGGGTTGCGGGGTGGTGGTGGTGGTGGTGGTGGTGAAGGGGGGTGTGGGATGAAGGTGCTCACTTGGTTGTCTGCCGAGAGGCGGGGCATAGAGAGGGTCCGCCCCTGCCCATCCATTGGGTGATAGGGCTCCGTGTCGGAGTACCCGTCCCGCCCCATCTCTCTCATTTCTACCGTCTGCAAAACACACAATGAGAGGCGAGTTTCCGTGACCACCGTTCCGTAACACCAGCTGCCGCGGGGGTGCGGGGCGTGACTCAAAAGGGGGTGGGGGGGGGGGGGGGGGGGTGGGGGGAGGGGTTCACCATCTATACGCTAATAAGACATTCCATGAATTAAGACGTTGAAGAAGTAGTGAAAATCGATCTATACACAAGCTCACGACGTGTCGTGAAACGACACATTGTTTTCTGTTAAAAAGGAGACTGATTGATTGAAACCTTTATTTATTCCCGAAAGAGCAATTGAGGTTCTCCCTCATTTTCAATGCTGACGAGCATGACGAGAGGGATTAGATGTACGTACTACATATCGTTGCTGTCGGGAAGAAATCTTGTTTCTGCATATTTCAAAAATGAATCCCCTACTTTGTAGTTGCAAGAATGTAGCACAAAAGTAAAAGGGTGAGAGGGGTGATAAGTGGAGTGTCTTTGTTTGTCCTGGGGTGAGGGGGTGACCAGAGGAGTGTCTTTATTGGTCCTGGGGTGAGGGGGTGATAAGAGGAGTGTCTTTATTGGTCCTGGGGTGAGGGGTGATAAGAGGAGTGTCTTTATTGGTCCTGGGGTGAGAGGGAGTGACCAGAGGAGTGCAAGGGTGACACAGCAGCTGACGCCTAGTCTAGAAAAAGCTCTTCCTGGTTTTTAAACACACGGTGGATGGAAATGACGCTCGTGCGCGGCCTCAACTTGTGACGTCGGCAAAAAACTGAAATGCTTTGCCGACACTACACCAGGTGTTTAAAAACCAGGAAGAGCTTTTTCTTGCCGCCTCTTGACGTGACAGTGTGACTGCCTGTACCCACTGGAAGTCTCAAGCTAATGTTTCCTCTTGACGCGACAGTGTGCCTGTGTACCCACTGGAAGTCACAAGCTAATGTTTCCTCTTGACGCGACAGTGTGCCTGTGTACCCACTGGAAGTCACAAGCTAATGTTTCCTCTTGACGCGACAGTGTGCCTGTGTACCCACTGGAAGTCTCAAGCTAATGTTTCCTCTTGATGCGACAGTGTGCCTGTACACCCACTGGAAGTCTCAAGCTAATGTTTCCTCTTGATGCGACAGTGTGCCTGTGTACCCACTGGAAGTCTCAAGCTAATGTTTCCCCGGCGGGCCACGTGCCACCACACTGCATGCCTCACCACTTTCAACCTGGCGTCCCCATTTTGGAGGCATGTCGTTGACCTGCTCCTAGCCTCCAAGTACCGAAAATGGCGAATAAAAATCCTGGTGAAGCCAGTACACCTAAGACAGGCCAGGCCGCCTCTGTAAATAGCTTTAAAACACAGCCTAAAGCTCTTGCTTTTTAGTTCCTTTTTTTTTTTTTTAATCTCTTGTATTTCATCTGTTGTTATTCATGTCTTCACTGCTTTTTTTCCTTGATTCACCGCATGTTTTGCTAATGTTGTTGTATGCTTTTCTTTTCTATTTTGCTTTGTTGTTTGCAATTCTTTGAGCTTTTTCTATAAAGCACTCGCGCTTTATCTTTGCTGTTTTTCACTGCAGCGTGAAGCACGTTGAGCTGCATTTCATGTCATGAAAAGGTGATATACAAATAAAGTGTACTTTACTCATGTGTTTGTGATGCAACATGAGCTACGACACTGTTTGGAACTATTATTGAAGTGTTGGTGGGAAAAAGCCGAAGCGGCGCTCCAAAATGACGGACGCAAGACTGGATAGTGACACTTAACACTTAAATAAGAATGTTTATCTGAGCCAGTCTTGTATTCAGATTCCAGAGTGACACATTTTCCACTTCGGCGGTATCTTGAACCTAGTTATATTTATAGCTGAGCACCCACTGCCTAAACAGCAATGGATATCCAGAGGAAGCGTGCACCTGCCTTTTTCCCCCCCCTTAACAATATTCTGGTTGTCTTCGTGAAGAAATAAGGCTACGGGTATGCCATAAACAAAATGAACAACCGCCATTGGTCGCTGTCCTCGTTATCCCAGCCTTGGGCATACGGCTGCCTCGGCTTTAAGTCTAATTTATGCACCATGGCTTATGGCTCATAACTCTCTGCTGTACATGCCCAGGACTATGTGCTATGAGCTATAAGCTATATGAGCTATGGTTTGTCTCACACAGTATATACGGTATAAACGAGCATGCAGTGCATGGTGCGCAGTCTAGTTTTTCATAAAGACTACGATTATTCCATAGACTATGATTATTCCGTCCCGCGCACACACACATGCACATGTGTGTATGTATACGCGCACGTGTGTATATATGCGCAATGATTTATTTAATAGGCCTACAATTCACGACGCATCCACACAAAAAACCGAGAGCATTCAGACCGAAATACAATTTATACACCCTGTTACCAAGGTATATAGAGGAGGCCACGTTTACAGCCAGGGGGGATATAAACGCTTGATATACATGACGGTCGCCTTCGCGGTGCAACCTCTTAACCCATTCTGACCTGAGATCAGATTCTGCCAAAACAAACCTTATACGATGGGTGCATCTTTTACTGTGTGTGTGCTGAAAGATGATAGCACTTATACTGGCTGGCGTTTGATGTTTGGAAATTGACATGAGGGGCTATATAGGGAGCAGGGGGACATTCAAATGGAGAGTGTGTGCGTGTGTGTGTGTGTGCGCGTGCGTGCGTGCGTGTGTGTGTGTGTGTGTGTGAAGGGAAGTAGTTTGAGTCTGTAGAAATGAGTCCATTAATGGTTCCAAGGTGTAGGGCGAGAGAGAGAGAGAGAGAGAGAGAGAGAGAGAGAGAGCGAGCAGCACCTGTAGTTCTTACACTGAAAAGAAACCACCGTGGGGGGGGGGGGGGGGGGGGGAAACTCGCTCCGGAGAGAGACACTCCGGGGAAGCGTGTCGCGTCTCTCCGCTCCAGTAGCTTGACAGCTCGGTGTCAGTAATGAGGATGTGGATTTCTCCTCTAATTAGAGCCGCCGCCTCTTGTTTGAAATGAAAAGGAGAGACAGCATGTCGGCGGTCGGCTGGTATATGTTCTCTCCAGCAGACGCCATCCCATCGCTCCTCCTCTCACAGAGAGAGAGAGAGAGAGAGAGAGGAGGAGAGCAGACCGGTATATGTGGCGCACACGCTGTTTACAAAGTCACATTATCTATCGATCAATCAGACACGTCTGCAACACACCGCCGCCGCAAACACGGGCGGCATTGCAGGTGATTGATGAACAAACGTGAAGACGCCGCCGATCCATTCCAGGACCACCCCCAGCCCAAACATAAGGCAACGACGAGCTGGTATAGATTGGCGATCTTTTGGCGACTTTTTTGGGGGGTTTGGGTGTGTGTGTGTGTGTGTGTAGTAGAGACGGACAGAAGGCGGTCCGAGACGAGTATACAGTTGCAACTGCAGGGTCGCGTTTTCACCGTCGAGACCGGAGGGTTTTTGAGTGAGTTCAGTTAATGTGGGGTGGGGGGGGCGGGGGTGTGAGGAGGAGGGGGCACATTCCTCAGAGAATCGATTCAGCCGCGAGCAGTCTGGTGGTTGGACCGTCTCGCCCTATAGAAGCGATGCCAAGGCAAAGTGTGTGTGTGTGTGTGTGTGTGTGTGTGTGTGTGACGTGTGCGTGTGTGTGTGTGTGTGTGTGTGTGTGTGTGTGCGTGCGTTGCGTTGCGAGCCTGCGTTTGTTTTTGCCGTACCTGGGCGTTGTGGCGGTTGTCATGGAGATCGTCCGGGTAGGGCCTGTCGGGGCTCCAGTTGCCCGTCTTCTGAAACATCTCCTGGGCTTTGGCTGTCACCCAGGACTGGCTCTCTGTCATACCGCCACCATCCTCTGGGGGTCTGGGGCACGCACGCACGCACGCACACAGACACACACAGACACACCATCAGAGGTTTACACACAAACAAGCACAGGTAGCTTGTTTCAAGCTGCACACAACTGCACAGGTTATAATCTCCCTGTAATCCTGCCAGGTCATAATAGCTTTAAGTAATAGCTTTAAGTATCTCTCTCTCTCTCATTAGCAGGCACAGCACTACCCCTCTCTCCGTTTCTGGCGCCCCCTACTGGTATTAATAAGTCACTATACTCGTGCTCATGACTACACACAGGTACACGGACATTGCTGGTTGTAGGAGTGGTGGTTGCACCACTCAAAAAGGGGATACAAAATAAACGTAAGCAACACAAGACGTTTCAAATGAAAAAAGGGTTGAAAAAAGGGGGTCATTTTGAAATGAAAGTCTTATAATGCTCACATGGCGTTGTTGATGTTGTCAGGCTGGGTACTGGGGACCCCGTTGAGGTCCGTTGGGCCCCCGGGGGGTCCCTCCGTGCCCCCTCCTCCGTCGGGGGAGGGTTCCATGCGCTGAAACATTAATGGCGTTCGGTTCTGTGTGAGATATACAACATGGCCTGCAGGCTGGCATCAGGCACATTCAGAGGGATGATGGGGAGACAACAACACACACGCGCGCACGCACGCACGCGCGCACACACACACGCAAAGGATGCACCCGCAACATGCACCCACTCGGGGGCGCCATCGTCAAGCACATGGCTTTGTGGGCGTTTGTCCATCCCCCCCCCCCCAAGGTAAAGTTCTTTGCCTTCTGATCTGGGATCGGCTTTGTCCCCCGAAGAGATCAACTATATACAATGTTGGCAATTCAGGAGCAGCGGTGGAAGACGTATAATTCATAGATTTGTTCTATCTATCGCCGCTTTGCGGGCTGATCTACTTTTTGTGTTTTTTCGGTAAAATAGGCTAATAATAAGCAAATCCATGCTGGAGCACGGTGACACATTTTAAAGGAGTAGTTCGCCTTAAAAAAAAATGACTTATTTTCTATCAATTACACACCCCATGAAGCCTTAAATAATATTATATATATATATTTTTTGGTGACTGCGATACGTTGTGATCTTGTATAGATCTGTCATTTTCAAAAATTGTAAATATTAAAATGTACACACTCTGCATGTGTACATTTGTACTTTTACTCAAGTACATTTTGACTACCAGACTTTCTTTAACTTATACAGTTAAAAAAATGTGAGTATACTTTTTAACCCCCGGCACTGAAAATAACAAAGCTGGGGGGCTCAGAGTTAAGATTCAGGAAGAACACAACCGATGCCAGATCTGTAGAACAAGATAACTTCTACCTGTGTGGTATTTGAGGTAAAGTTGGCCCTTAAATCATGGTCCACAGTCTGATTGACATGCCCGCTCACTTGTTTACGTTATTCTCTCTCTGTTGTTTTAACCCATTTTGACCTGAGATCAGATTATAAAAATGTTTTCTGATGTCAGTTTTTTCTGCGATTTTTCAAAAATAGCCAGACCTACAAGCTCGTAGCGCGCCACTCGGTGGCGCGCTACGAGCTTGTAGATCTGCTATTTTTCAATAGCCAAAGCATGACATGACGCTAACGCCAAAAGGGTTTAAGCCTGTTGGTTCCCAACGTTGTCTGGGCCCACAGGGGCCCACTTGAAAATCTATACATTCTGAATGTGTGACCCACCCATCTGACCACCCATCTGTGACCCACCGCATGCATTCTCAGAGCACGTTTCTTTTAATGATCAATCAATCGATGTGCAGGGGTCAGTCATGGCTATAGCCCCGGATGACCATATCAGGTCTGTATATAACTATCTGAGAGTGATCGAATAATAAGGGATGTCCTTGCAAATAAATCATTTGAGAACCACTAGGTACTATAGTTGGACTATACACGCCATAGTGTCATATAGTATGAATGAGTGATCTTATGATCATAGAATAAGAACATTATAATGGTGTGTAAAAAAAGAAAAGAACATCCAAAGTCTTTGCCACAGACACATTTTGTCCATGTGCCGACATGTTGATAACCCCTGATCGATTGTATTTCCAGCTATAGGATCAATGGAACCACTGCAGTGGGTGTGTGTGTGTGTGTGTGTGTGTGTGTGTGTGTGTGTGTGTGTGTGTGTGTGTGTGTGTGTGTGTGAGTGAGCCATGGTCCATCAGTGGGCCCGCCGCCGCCCACAGGTTGGGAAATCGCTGTATTTTAGGCTAACAACGGAAGCCTGCTCAGTGGAACTCGGGAGACGTATTGTGAACAGCGCCACCTTGAGGGGAGTGTCAATCTGACCCCGGACCAGTGCTATAATTTAAAGGAGCAACTTCTATACATTCTCTTCTCATCGGAACGAGTAAGTATAAGGACATCAAGCAGCTCCCCTCCCAAGGCATCCTGGGTATCGGAGTGCTCTTGGAAGTGGATGGAGGCTTTTCCACACATGGGGGCTGGGGGGGGGAAGATGCCAGCAACAATAAATGACTGCCAAAACGACTTGTGTCCACGTCCATCCATATAGCCTAGAGAGTGAGGCTAAAACGGCTAAATGCTAGCATTATAAATGAACGGGGAATGGGTCTGGACTCTGTTTACGTTAGAAACAGCGCCCCCCCCCCCCCCCCCCCCCCCCCCCCCCCCCCCCCCCGTGGCCACTCCTCCCCTCCCACAGTGTCAAGTGGGGAGGAGTGGCTTAAGTCTCTCTGAACAGTCCTGTGGCGTTGGGTGTGCTGGCTATGATGTCTTCTGGGGGGGGAATTCACTATCACTATTTAGACACGTATACAGTACACACACACAGATGGGTTATGGTTGGCAAACTTTACATTGACTATAGGTTGGTTCATTGGAGGACATTTCCAATCCAATCTGGTGCATTTTGTTTCAGTGAAAAGGACCAGTAGAAGAGGATTATAACTGGATACACAAAGGATGCCACATATAACTGGCCACAGGGACCGCCACTCAACATACCACCACCACCACCACCACCAACGGACCACACAACACACACCAGAGGAGAGACAGAGAGAGGTATATGGATACACAGACGGGGGAGAGAGAGAGAGAGAGAGAGAGAGAGAAGAAGAAGGCTTCTTGGTTAGAGCAACTCTGGTGGTGACAATCAACCTGGAATGACCAATCAGGGGGGCAGGGTTGATAGGTCAAGGTCCCGCCTCCTCCTCCTGGAGGGACGTAGGGATTGGACAGAGTCAGAGGGTGGGATGCGGACGCGGGAGGAGGACACAACGCGACATGGAAACGACGGACAGCCGCCGGCCGCCGACGGACCACAAGAAACAATGTGGAAGACGGAGGAAAACGAAACAAAGCAGAACCAAAAAATAAAACAGCTAGAGAGTAAAACGGCTGTAAATTGGACAGAGAGAAGACAAGAAACGGTAAGAGACAACAGACACAGAGAGACGGCCAAAGAAGACATTCACGACAGCAATACGAACACTTGACATGAAGACATGACTTGGGACATTTATACAGTTCACGAAAAAACTAACGAAAGGGAGATTGAGGATTTGAAGAGAAAAAAACAAAAGGCAGGGTTGCAGGATGTATGCAGTGAAATCCAGAGTGTTCATTGAACCCAAGAGTTTCAAAGTGTAAAGAATTGACCCTTTTGGGTCATTTGGGAGTTAAATTACCACTCTGGATTTGACCGTGTATAGGCAGGGCTTTAAGCAGCGGTTGACACAGCAGAACAGGGATTTAAGAACATGTGGGGAGGCACTGCAAACACTGAGGTGGACGGACGGAATGACAGACACAGACACAGACAGACAGACAGACAGACAGACAGACAGACAGACAGACAGACAGACAGACAGACAGACAGACAGACAGACAGACAGACAGACAGACAAGACAGACAAGACAGACAGGGTGGTCCTGGGTGCGCACAGCTGGGCTGCTGATGTTGAGCGAGCCTGTGTGGAATTGTGCAGTCAGTCCAATGGTATATATGGCTGCATTCGGGATCATACCAACTTATATTTGCAGGGGTGTACTTGGGATACATGTGTACAAAAACAAAAACAAACAAAATATACTCTCCATTCACCAACACACATTGCTCCCTGACCCTGCAAAAGACGAGTCTTTCAGACGTTACTTTATTGCTATAGCCCCGTCTTTCCACACGGGGCAGCTTTGGACGTTTGGTCCAAAGCGGTATATAGATCCACACGCAAAAAGAAAGGTGGATGAGGTTGCAGGAGCGTCTGGTTAAGTGTTTAGTGAATGGAGGAGAAGTGTTTCCACAGGGACCGCAAGGAGCACAGTGTGCATCTCCTGAAACTAAGCATTCCTTGTTACTGAGGGAAGTGCATCGACATACAGCAAAACAAAAGGTATACAGGCCATGTGTTATCATCAACATTTTGTCAGAGGCAAGAGCATCATCAAAAACAACAAACAAACGCGACATGTATACCAAACCTAATCCATCCTCCTCGTCATGGTCCTTTTTTCCGACCATCACAGAGAGGTGCAGCAGGTAGTTTAATAACGTTGTGGTCAGGGACGGGTATAGCTAAGCCAGCAGCAGAGTATAGGATAACTGTAGAGGAGACCTGCAGCCCAGAGCTTGTTGCCAACCTTAGCCATAGCATGCTAAAAGGCATAAGGATATAGGCTATAGGGTGCAACCTGGCGCAGGAGAAAAGGAGCCTTTTATTATTATTATCAT
>NC_137864.1:4682381-4692022 GCF_963924005.1 Protomyctophum bolini | reverse complement strand
TGTCCAAAAACTGTTGCTTTTCAGGCTCACAGTTCAAAAACAGCCAAAAGAGGCACATCTGCTGCTTTTTGCTGCTTTTGTGTGACAGAAAACCCCACGACAAGTTACAATATGGAGGTTTCTGCCCGACGGCAACTGTGTGTGTGTGTGTGTGTGTGTGTGTGTGTGTGTGTGTGTGTGTGTGTGTGTGTGTGTGTGTGTGTGAGTGTGAGTGTGAGTGAGTGTGTGTGTGTTGTGTATGTTGTTCGTACATACTGTATCATGTGCATGTATCGTGTTGTCATGGCAACCTGTTCAGGAGATGCAGAGCAGTGGGTATAACATCGACTGGAAGAAGCTGTCCTCTTGGTGAGTTGGTGATCGGACACATCTAACACGCACGCGCGCACGCACGCACGCACGCACGCACGCACGCACGCACGCACGCACGCACGCACGCACGCACTGCACACACCACCGTTTTTTTCTCTTACTGCAACTTACACTTGTGCGGAGTGACCAGCAGGTCTAGCGTCTTCTGGGAGAGGTTGGGCCAAATGGCCATCATCTCTTTCCTCAGCTCTGCGTCCATCTGATGCTTGTCCGCACCGCCTGTGTGGCGCCGCCCCGGTGGTCGCCAGCAGCCAGGCGTGTGCAAGCACCACACAAACACATAGCCACACACACACACACACGCAAACGACACCACGCACATCCCACACACACATATGCATGTATGGGGAAACCATGCATATGTGCACAACAAAAGATGTTGTGCAAAAAACGTACACGTACACGTGCACACGCACGCGCGCACGCACACACACGCACACACACACACACGCACGCACACACACACACACACACACACGCGCGCGCACGCGCACACACACACACACACGGTACAGACCAAACATAGGCACAAAATCCCACAGAGACATAATTGAGACATTGACACACGGAACAGACACGACGAATAAAACAACAAAACAGGTATTTTGCTTTCATTAGTCGGAGGCAATTTGCATAATATCAAGCATTAAAAAAGTGAAAGAAAGTGAGAGAAAGAGAACGAGTCCAATATAGAGACAAAGTGATAAAAGACAGTTCAGGGAAGTACATACAGTATATGAGAAAGTATATGTAGTGGATCAGCACCTTTTCTGGACCGGGGGCCTATATACTTGAATGAATCCTGTCTGCGGCCCACCTCACCGTGCCTTTAAAGGCGTATATTTACGTCCTATCAAATCCAGCGCTTTTGAGCCATATATAGGCGTATATATATATATATATATATTTACGTTCTATGCCGTCTTCATATAGTGACTTATGAATAGCCCCTTTTATATATTTACCATAAAGTTACTATAGTGTTCCACGTATAGCTAAATGACATTCACTTTATTTTATTTATAACACTATAATGTTATATTATCAATAAAACCTTGTTTTGCCCCACTTTTCAATATCTTCACGGCCTGACGGTTGTTGAATCGCTGATATCCACACTTTTCCTGGGCTGTGTGTGCTCCAGTTCCTGTTGATTTCATTGGATATCATTGGTAATCTGACCAGTTTCATTGGCTTTCATTGGATCAAATTGACAGGAACTGGAGCCCAGGAAAAGTGTGGATATATATGCATACATGGATGCAGAGAGAGAGAGAGAGAGACATAGACATAGACAGAGACAGAGACAGAGAAGGTAACAAGGCGTACCCTTGGCGATCTTTATGTCCAGCGCCGTTCTGATCAGCGCCATGAGGGTGGAGTTAAAATGCACCGTGTTGTCGTCGGCGACGGGCAGGTCCATGCGCAGCAGCCTCTGTGTGGGGAGAGCCAGTCAGGACGAGAGAGAGAGAGGATGAGAAAGGGGCGTGTCCAGGGTAAAGGGGTGTGTCTGAACCTCCAGGAAGGGTGTGTGGGGGGGGGGGGGGGGTAGGGGGAGGGGTTGTCGAGAGAGCTCCATAGACAACAGCCAGTTATAGCTGGGCTCTGTCTCCGATGTTCTCATTAGTTTTTCCAGTCCGTCTAGGATAATAATAACAGAAAAGACAAAGCAAAAAAACGTACTTTCTGTGCCATGAAGCTCTTGTTTGTCAATTTGGCTTGAGGTCGAAAATGTATACCGGTATATAGGCTGAGAACGAACGCACTTCCGGATTGAAGGCCTGTACACATACCGAGCACGCTCATGAAGAGTGTCCTAAAGTCCCTCCTGTAACATTTGACCGGTTGCACGTATACAGCACAGTCCCATTCTGTCGGTCTGTTCCAGACTGACTCCTAATAGGTACCTTTCAACACCTTTTAAATGTGAGAGGTATACCTCTGGAAGCCACACCTCTGATATGGGGTGTGGTTTAGTCTTAAGGGGGGGGGGGGGGGGAGGGGGGGGGCATTTTGCTACTAAGCAACCGTGGAACCTCTGATTTATGCTCCGTCGTACGATGGCGGCTGTCGCGCAGCGCGCAGAGAAGAACGCCATTGGAAGTTGGAACAACAACAGCAGACCCATTACGAGCTCACGACGTGGGGCTCGAGGGTCGGGGGCTGTTCCTGTCCGCAGGCGGGACGACGCCGCCGCGCGACTATAAGCATGAATCGGGGGCTTGAGAGCCGAGAGGACCCACGACGAGGAAGAACAACCGGAGCCTATATATAGTGTGCGCCGCGGCCTCCGAGCCCAACCTGTGCCCATGTTCCCTTAAAAAATGTGTGAATGCCAGGAAAGCTCATTCACACATCTTATAGCCGTGACACACATACAGTATATCGCACACGTAACCCACTTGACACACATGACTCCAATTAAGTACGCTATACTCTTAATTGGGAGTCCTTTTGACGAACACGAATAGATCGACTGGAGAAGAACAGTGACAGTATCACTGGGACAATCCTTGCCATTTTTTTTTTTTTGGAGGAGACTGGCATGTTTTTTTTGTTTTGTTTTGTTATACCGAGGCATCTGCTATAGAGCTCCCCCTATATATACCTGGTGTGGAGGTTCCCTGTCTGTATATATATATATATATATATATATATAACTCTACAAGGTAAATCCAATGGCGGAACTCGCAAGATAGAAACAAATCGAGCCATTTAATTAAACGGCTTTGTTTGTTTCCCATCCAGCCAGTTGGGCCCATCCATTGAGTTTACCTATATATATATGAACATGAGCGTGGGCACTCACGGAAAAAGGCAAGCACGGCATATAGTGAGTTTTGTCATGCTGTGTGTGTGTGTGTGTGTGTGTGTGTTGTGTGTGTGAGTGTCGGGCATGCCAGACAAGTGGGCGTGGCAGGCGAACGGCAAACAGCCAACATCCACGGCTCTCGGCAGGCAGGCGTGATGTCGTCATCTGTAGCCATGCAACACAGAATCTGGGGATTGCGTGCAATACCGCCGTAACGTCCCTCGTGTAAGTCCCCGACAGACGGACATGCAGCATGCTTATTTCACCCCCCCCCCCCCACACACACACACACACACCACCCTATACCCAGCTCCCCTCCACCAACCCCGCCAGCCCGCCGCTACCCCCTCTCCCTTGCCCCAAATACAAGCAGCCGTGCATCCATCCGCGGACAGAGAGTATAGTATCCTCATTCAGATTAAAAACGATCGATAGATATATAGTATGTTCTATTCGATGCGTTTCTTATATCTTTTTTGTTGTTGTTTTGTTTGATTTGTTCGATCAATTGCTTGCCGATATAGTACAGTGTTATCTCACTTTGTGGCGTCTTGACTTTGTGTTCCAAAGTCAAAATGTGCCAGTGATGATGGTACTATTTTGGGGGGGGGGAAATGTCTGGATTTATAAAACACGATGGGGGGTGTCGAGGCAAGATCTCTCTCGATGCAAAACGGGTGCTGTGTCCAAAGGGGAGTGGGGCGGGGGGGGGGGGGGGGGGAGTTAGAGAGGACTGACAAGTGTGACATTCCCTGAAAGAAGAAGAAGAATCAGAGAAGGTGAAGATCAAAAAGTAATGAGTGTTGTATGTTTATTTGTTGAGTTTTTTTTTTTTTTTTTTAAGCCCACTCTGTGGGGGCGGGGTCTAAGCTGTTAGTTTTCAGTTGAGACTATAGGTGGCTCTATAAAAAGGCAGATTAATGAGATGCGGTTACAGATAAAAAGGGGAGGGTGAGAATGATGAACACTGAAAGAGCAAAAAAAATAATTAACAAGAGCGCGTGGTATAACTGGAGAAAGAAAGAAAGAAGGAGAGAAAGAAGGAGAGAAAGAAAGAAAGAAGGAACGAACGAACGAACGAACGAACGAACGAACGAACGAACGAACGAACGAACGAACGAACGAACGAACGAACGAAACGAACGAACGAACGAACGAACGAACGAACGAAAAAAGAAAGAAAGAAAGAAAGAAAGAAAGAAAGAAAGAAAGAAAGAAAGAACGAACGAACGAACGAACGAACGATCGAACGAACGAACGAACGAACGAACGATCGAACGAACGAACGAAAAAAGAACGAACGAACGAAAGAAGAAAGAAAGAAAGGAAAAGAAAGAACGAGAGCAAGGGAGCAACAGTGAGAGGCAGGAAGTGTGTTCAGGTAGAAAGGGGAAGGTAGAGTATATATTACAGTATACAAGACAAGAGAAAAAGACACAACACTAAAACGACACTGACAAAAAAAGTCCACTGAGAAAGGCCAAGTTGAAAATGGAGTCGTCTCTTCTCACCATGTCTGTCAAACCTAATACTTGAACCTAATACGAGAATGCAGCCTTATAGTATCCAAAAACAACAACAACAACAAAAAAAGAAACAGCTTTTCCACATACTTGACTACTGGACTCAGTGTCAAGGGAACCAAAGTTAAAAAAGAAAATGTCCGACCTCTCTCCAAGCTGACAGACAACATAGGGGGGGGGGATTTATCACCTCAACTGTCTTTTAAAAGGAGTTTTCATGAAGCTTTTATCGGTTAAACGTTACGATTCTTCAATGACCGACGCATTATATATACACAATAGGCCTGTTTGTCAGACAGGCTGGAGAGAGAGAGAGAGAGAGAGAGAGAGAGGGGGGGGGGGGGGGAGAGAACAGAAGAGGGGGAAAAGTAGCTCAGAGAGACAGCGGGATGGATGGAGGCTGTGCTGTGGTGTTATATGGGTGGAACATGGAGGGACAATGATCACTGAGGCACAGAGAGAGAGGAGACCGAGAGAGGGTGGAGAAACCACGGAAAGGGAGAGATGAGCGAATGAGAAGCATCCGCAAGAACAATGTGTGAGAGAGAGAGAGAGAGAGAGAGAGAGAGAGAGAGAGAGAGAGAGAGAAGACAGATGGAGGTGGAGGTGGAGGAGAGATGTAGAAAGATGGGGAGTCGAACGTTCCAACTAGAACTGCATTGACACATTTGACAGAGAGAGAGAGAGAGAGAGAGAGAGAGAGAGAGAGAGGGGGGGAGGGGAGCGGGGCGGGGGGGAGGTGTATAGACAGAAGACGGAAGGAAACCACACAGGACAAAAACAAGGGAGTTTTCTGAGGAGCTCAACCGAGTCTTTATACGTTGCCATAGTCTGTGACTCACCAACAGGCATCATGGCCAGAGATTCTGCATGAGGCTTTTGCTATACAAGAACCCAACACGGCCCACACTAGGAAGGGGCCAGAACTTTGCCTATATATATAATATATACCCAACGGTGTTTGTTTGACACTGTACGGGGGGGGGGGGGGGTCTGTCTGTGTGCATGTGTGTGTGTGTGTGCGCGCTACAGAGCGCCATCCGCAGGGATAAGAGACGTAGAGGACATGAAGACGAGCATTTCCTTGCCGATCCTTCTGTTAACCCGCATCGTAAGCATGGTCGTTGCACCTCGTGTATAATAGCCCCGACGTGATATATATATACACCACTGTATACGTTTCTAAAGGGCACATACTGTATACCTCATGTGTGCTTCATGCATGGCATTACTATATATAGGCTGTTTTGGCAGGGGGGAAAAAAGAAAACCCTTTCTTTCAAGCAATATTTTCCTCTTCGAATATATAGGAATATATTTGTTTTGCGCTTTAGAGTTCATGAAGTAAAAGTGATACATGGGGTATATAAAAAAAGTGTACATGTGTGTTCTGTCGAGTAGGAACGTCAGAGGCATGCAGCCGATTTTCTCATCGTTTTCAAAACATTTTAAAACTTTCGCCAACCCCCGCTTCGACTCGCTGCATGATCACGCGTGTTCTATAGTTGCATGTTGCGCGCGCGTGTGTGTGTGTGTGTGTGTGTGTGTGTGTGTGTGTGTGCATTGTGCGTCCGTGCAGGTTGCAGAAGGACGGGCAAAGCTCCTCCATTCCCTTACTCCTGCGGCCAGCCTGACGACCGAGAGAAAAGAAAAATAAGAAATAAATATAAAAATCAAAATAAAACAGCACTGACTACCACTTCACTATCACTTCACTTCACTTCACTTCACGACGAAGCCCATCCTCCATCCACGGGGGAGGAGAGGAGAGGGGGGGGGGGGGAAAGGACGGAACAGCAGCGCTCACCACCACCACCACCACAACCAGCACTAACAGACAGTCAGAAGAACAGCGCTGGGGATGGGGTGGGGAAAAGGGGTGGGTGTGGGGGGGGGTAATAGTGGTGGAACAGTGCAGAGAGGGACGGCTCAGCAGTGAGAGGAGGGGGTGGTCTTTTAGAGGAGAGGATTTTTTTTTTTTTACATTGAAAGGATGGAGGAGGGAGGGGGGGGGGGGGTCTGCCCCAGCGATGGGAGAGAGGAGGGGGGGAGGGGGGGGGGGGGTAAGGAGGAGGAGAGAGAGAGAGGGGGAGGGGTCGAGGGGGGGTATACGAGTCTACCTTATAGGCGACCCGGGCGGGACACCTCTTCCCGAGGCCTAGCGGTGGACACATGTGTCTTAGCATCTGATACATGTCTGTGTAACTGATCCTGCCGCTGGGGTGGCCACACACACACACACACACACCCACACACACAGTCACACACACGCACACGCACACACGCACACACACACACGATGTGCACACACGCCACACATTGTTGCATACACACCCGACGAAAGGTGCACGCACGCACGCACACGCACGCACACACACACACGCACACGCGCACACACACACACACACACACACACACACAGACAGACAGACAGACGGAACAAACGGATACGGACGACATGGAAAACGAACGCACACAAAAAAAGAAGAAAGAAACAAGAAGGAAATAACAACAACAACAACAACACATGGGAGAAGGACGGAGGAGGAGGGGGAGAGGGGGGGGGGGTGCGCCCAAACAGGTGCATTGTGGGAGTCGACAAGAGGAAAGGGGATGTGGAAGAGGAGGAGGAGGAGGAGGAGGGAGGGGGGGGGGACAAATACACAGAGGTTATTGGTTTGACCGCTGTGGAGAAGAGCGGTGAGAGCAAGAGTGCGTGTGTGTGTGTGTGTGTGTGTGTGTGTGTGAGAGAGAGAGAGAGAGAGAGCGAGAGAGAGAGAGAGAGAGAGAGAGAGAGAGAGAGAGGAGAGAGAGAGAGAGAGAGCATGTGTTAGTTTTGGTCTGGCGTATTGTAAAAGAGGAGGAGAGGTGTGTGTGTGTGTGAGCGAGAGAGAGAGAGAGAGGGGAGGGGATGGGGTATAGGGAGGTGTTGTTACTTCCTGTAGTTAGTTAGTTAGTTAGTTAGTTAGTTAGTGAGTCGTTGTTGAGACACCGTTCTATGCGAGGTGAAAAGGGGGAGTTTGTCTGTGTGGTTAATGCAGTTTGCTGGCGGTTATATATAACCCTCTTTCGTGGCTCGTATACACAGACAGCGGGGCTTTGAGCAGGCAAGTGAAAGCACCCGCTGCTGCTGCTGTCCACAGAGTGAGGACCGGGCCGGGGTGAGAGAGAGAGAGAGTGACACAACAATGCTGGTATATACAGAGTGAACCCGGGGGGTGAGAGAGAGAGAGAGAGAGAGTGTCACAATGCTGCTATACACAGAGTGAACCCGGGGGGGGGGGGTGAGAGAGAGTCACAATGCTTCAAGTCAATGCAGTTCCTTTAACTATCACGCTGTTATAACGGGCCGTATATGTGTGTGTCCACCGGGAACCTTTGTTCACTCGCGCTGCATGTGTTGTCGTTTGTTTGGTTTGGTTTGGTTGTAGTATATATATATATACATGGACAGAATGTGAGCTGCTCCATGTTTACTGCAGTCGGCTTTCCCGGGGCACTTTGATCTCAGAGCATACCTAAAAGTGGCACTATGTAACCTTTTTTTTAATTATTATTTATTTTTTTGGATGTAAATTTGGTTGAGTATTTTATTACAATAAAAACAATTGGGGGTATAGCTGTATTTGGGCTCCCCCCCCCCCCCCCCTGCTCTTCTATCGAGACATTTAGACGGTGTCCAATATAGGGCCATATTATGGGCGCGTTCGGAAAATGCGCACTCGCCTGTTTAGTTTGCATCGCGCAGCAGTGCGCTCTATATGGTGCGCTATTTCCGAACGCGGAACCCCAGGTCTGCACCTCTATCTATAGACACACATTTTGACCTGATGGACAACATCCAATGAATCCCCCTGAGCGTTTGTTTGTTATATATAGATCAAAGAAATGGAAACCCGCCGGTTCAAATCCCAACGAGGGAAGTTACATGGTGCAAAGCTCTATTAACGTGTGCTCATGAGAGGCTTCACAAAAGACGTTTTGTGAACAGGGTGTGTGTGTGTGTGCTTTGGGACGGGGGGGTTCTCATTGGTCAATAGCAGGAAACCATGTGACCAGCGGCGGCGCCTCCCATGGGCATGTGCTGTGAATAAAGGTGACTGGTGGACACTATAACTACTATACCGTCTACTGACCCACCCAATGACACACGCACGCACGCACATGCGCGCACGCACGCAAGCACACACACGCACACTCACACAGTCACACACACACACACACACACACACACACACACACACACACACACACACACACACACACGCACACACGCACACACACGCACACACACGACAAAACCAGAGCCACAAATAGAGTGAGTTTGGCCACATTATATCGTTTGAAATCATCAGCATGGAGTCCATGAAAGACATAAGTGCTGCAAGTCCCCTCACTTTGGCAATATTTTGCCCCCTCAAACATATTATTATTATATTATATTATATTATTATTATTATTCCCTGTAAACGCTGTCTCACCCCCCCCAAAAGGTCCTATTGTGATTCTGTGACATAACGTGTAGGTTTTTAATAATTTAAAACCTACCCGAGGCTACTGCTACTGCTACTGCTACCGCTACCGCTACTGCTACTGCTACTGCTATACTGCTACCGCTACCGCTACTGCTACTGCTATACTGCTACTGCTACTGCTACTGCTACTGCTACTGCTACCTACTACTACTACTACTGCTACTGCTACTACTACTGCTACTGCTACTGCTACTGCACTGCTACTGCTAATAATAATAATAATACAAACAAATAATAATAATAATAATACTAATAACTCTCTTCATTATAGTTCCCGGTGCTGTTTTTTTTATCCCTCAAAATCTCATCAGTTGTGGTGAACACACGCAGCATCACCGCAGCGACTGACTCTTATTGGTGGCCAAACAATCTCTAAATATGCCTCGGTTTGCCCCCAAA
>NC_137864.1:4657381-4679881 GCF_963924005.1 Protomyctophum bolini | reverse complement strand
GTGTGTGCGTGCGTGCGTGCCTGTTACAGTGTGTGTGAGACACTCACCAAGCGGCTGGGTCATACTCGGCCCATATTCTTACATACTCGTCCAGGTGGTGTGGCCCGAGGATGGACGAGTCTCTGGTCAGATACTCAAAGTTGTCCATGATGACAGCGACAAACAGGTTCAACATCTGGCACGCGCACGCGCACACGCACACGCACACACACACACACACACACACACACACACACACACACACACACACACACACACACACACACACACACACACACACACACACACACACACACACACGCTTACTGACGTCCCTTATTTGCTATTTGATAGTCTTCATCAATGCATGGTACGACTAACGCTAAGGCACCATGTGGTGGTCAAGACATCATCTCTGCCAGTTTAGATCTTTGAGAAATGACGTCGGAAATGTGGCAGCCAAGTCTATGGACTTTCTAATGTTTTGTTTTTAACGAAAGCGAGGCTATATAGCCTCTCCAACGTCTGGCTTTTATGAAACATTCAACATGCATGATTTTAATTTGATACAAGGGGGTATACTTTGATTTCATGGATTGAAGCAAAAATAAAATCTCACGACTGAATTGTTTTTTCTAGGCCAAGTCCTAATTATGTAATTTGTAAAACAGTAGCGTGATGAGTCACCACGCAATAACGCTGTGTGTCCTACACACACTAACACAATATGTATGTTTTTTGGTATAAATAATTTGCAGATTGAGGCGTTCATGATTGCGGTTCTGAAATATCTGAGATCATTAATAACTAATGGAACAAAAACAAGCTTACACGCACTGCGACGTGTTGTAAGCTTGTAGATAGCCTATTTTCGTGCAGGACACACTTCTATAGAAGACATATGCTGACTTCTATGGAATCCAAATCACTGACATCAGAAAAAGAGGACAGTGTCTGTGTGATAACGATGTGTGAAAGAGGACAGTGTCTGTGTCATAACGATGTGTGAAAGAGGACAGTGTCTGTGGGATAACGATGTGTGAAAGAGGACAGTGTCTGTGTGATAACGATGTGTGAAAGAGGACAGTGTCTGTGTGGTTGTGAATGTGTGAAAGAGGACAGTGTCTGTGTGATAACGATGTGTGAACGAGGACAGTGTCTGTGGGATAACGATGTGTGAAAGAGGACAGTGTCTGTGTGGTCGTGAATGTGTGAAAGAGGACAGTGTCTGTGTGATAACGATGTGTGAACGAGGACAGTGTCTGTGGGATAACGATGTGTGAACGAGGACAGTGTCTGTGTGATAACGATGTGTGAAAGAGGACAGTGTCTGTGGGATAACGATGTGTGAAAGAGGACAGTGTCTGTGTGATAACGATGTGTGAACGAGGACAGTGTCTGTGTGATAACGATGTGTGAACGAGGACAGTGTCTGTGTGATAACGATGTGTGAAAGAGGACAGTGTCTGTGTGATAACGATGTGTGAAAGAGGACAGTGTCTGTGTGATAACGATGTGTGAAAGAGGACAGTGTCTGTGGGATAACGATGTGTGAAAGGGGACAGTGTCTGTGGGATAACGATGTGTGAAAGGGGACAGTGTCTGTGGGATAACGATGTGTGAAAGAGGACAGTGTCTGTGGGATAACGATGTGTGAAAGAGGACAGTGTCTGTGAGATAACGATGTGTGAACGAGGACAGTGTCTGTGAGATAACGATGTGTGAACGAGGACAGTGTCTGTGGGATAACGATGTGTGAACGAGGACAGTGTCTGTGTGATAACGATGTGTGAAAGAGGACAGTGTCTGTGTGATAATGATGTGTGAAAGAGGACAGTGTCTGTGTGATAACGATGTGTGAAAGAGGACAGTGTCTGTGTGATAACGATGTGTGAAAGAGGACAGTGTCTGTGTGATAACGATGTGTGAACGGGGACAGTGTCTGTGTGATAACGATGTGTGAACGAGGACAGTGTCTGTGTGATAACGATGTGTGAACGAGGACAGTGTCTGTGTGATAACGATGTGTGAAAGAGGACAGTGTCTGTGTGATAACGATGTGTGAACGGGGACAGTGTCTGTGTGGTCGTGAATGTGTTGAAAGGTGTCTGTGTGTTTATGGACCTCACCAGGAAAGAGCAGAAGAAGATGAAGGACACGAAGTATGTGTACGCGAAGACGCTGCCGCACTCTGGCTCCGTGTTCCCCGTCTCAGGATCACACTCCTTACCTCCCAGACAGTCCAGCATGATCTCCTGCCATGCCTCACCCGTGGCACTCCTGATGATGGGATGGCACGCATGCCACGCACGCACGCACGCACGCACGCGCATATGCAAGACATCAGTGTAAACACATTAATCACTATTGCCTAGAGCAAAATTGACAACATAGGCAGAGAGCAAAGAGGGACACAGACAAGCAGATGGTGGCGGAGAGGGGGAGAGAGAGAGAGAGAGAGAGAGAGAGAGAGAGAGAGAGAGAGAGAGAGAGAGAGATACACTGAGACAGACAGAGGGACTGAGGGAGAGACAGAAACAGAGACAAGATACCGGTAGGCACTCCTTGGTTTGTGTGTGTGTGTGTGTGTGTGTGTGTGTGTGTGTGTGTGTGTGTGTGTGTGTGTGTGTGTGAACCCACCTGAAGAGCAGCATGAGCGCCATGATGAAGGTCCGGAAGTTGTTGTGCGAATTGACGGCAGTATCCTCATCTAGTGCCAGGTTCCCAAACAACTACACACACACACACACACACACGCACACACACACGCACACACACACACAAGCACACACACACACACACGCGCGCGCACACACGCACACACGCACACACAACCCCCCCATCATCATCGTCCTCTGCACCCATTTCACATGCACCGTTCCAAATTTGAGCCTGTGCATGTTCTACTTCCACACACACACACACACACACACACACACACACACACACACACACACACACACACACACACACACACACACACACACACACACACACACCTACAGTGCATTTTTTGACACTTTCAGAGTCACTCACTCACCTGCATGCCAATGATGGCGTAGATGAAAAACAGCATCGCAATGAGCAGACACACATATGGCAGAGCCTATATAGCACACGCCAGGAGAGAGAGAGAGAGAGAGACATGATATCAGTGTGTGAACACTAGTATAATACTTAAAAGGCTTTATGACTTAAAGGCTGGCTGGTTTACAAGACATTAAAAAGGTCTTTGTTATGGTCCTTCAAACGTGCATTAAAAGAGTTTAAGTTTAACTGAAAAAAATCCACAGTGGGTTTTTTTTTCTCGCTGTGTTGAGGGATTTTGTCTGTCAATCATCCAAAATCCACTCAATCATTTCAAAGTTTTTCGGGGGGTATATACTGTAACATGAGGTCAGAAAACCTGAAATACACGTACATTTGATGTCATGAAACGAGTGGGAGTCTTTTCTGTGAGTAAGTGAACAGCATGAAACCAGGCTATAGAGAGGTCATTTAGTACATTCTCACCAGTCTATATTAAACTCTGAGTTAACGATGATGGCATAATTTGTGACACCATAGCAGCCAGTGTATCTTAACCCATTCTGAACGGGAACCCGTTTTGGTGTTAGCATCATGTTATGCTTTAGCTATTGAAAAATAGCAGATCTACAAGCTCATAGCGCGCCACCAAGTGGCGCGCTATGAGCTTGTAGGTCTGCTATTTTTGAAAAATCGACTGACATTTTTTAGAATCTGATCTCAGGTCAGAATGGGTTAATCAGACCAGTGTGTGTCGAGTGGAAACCTCACATGAATCTGATCTCAGGTCAGAATGGGTTAAAAAGCTCCTTGTGCCTTATATACTGTATAGGCCTGCTATAGAACACCAGCGCGCTCCCAGGATGTATAAATGTCCCTGTTGTTCCAAGAATATCGTCTCTGTCGAGGCGGCAACCTCATTATGTCTAGTAAAAACTGTTACTTTTCGTGGATTCAAATTCACGAGAACCACTACTTGTTTGTTTGTTTGTCATGTTTATTTCGAATATGCCAATATACAGCAACAATTCCTTGCATTTTACCAGGAAAACTAGAAAAACATTTTTTTAACAAAAAACAAAAAATAGCAAGAAAAAATAATTAAAGGAAAATAAATAATAAATAAATAAATCTAAGCATATCCGAAAAGGAGTGAGAAGAAGTAAAAACTTATAAACTCCCACCCCTCTATACTGAAATTACTCGCTGGATTCTGTGCCAGTTAAGCTGCTCTTCAAGAGCAATACTAGTATACATATATACATATAAACACCCATATATATACCTATATACATACATCCATAATATACATATCCGAAGATTGTCTATTTTAATATATAGACAATTAAAGACCAATATAACATAACATTGTTTATATATAATAATAATATAATAATAATAATAATAATAATATATAATAATAATATTATATATAAAAATAATATAATATATAATATACATAAATATAATATATTTTGAGTACTCGTTAAATCAAATTTCTTCCTCCCTGTATCTTGAAAATATCATGTTTTTGTACCTTGCTTTAAATTGTTTGATGCTTTGACATTGCTTTTGTTCCTTGTTCAGGCTGTTCCAAAGTGTTACACCAGAAATGGAACTATAACTATACTACTATAATAAGAGCTGTTTGAGATTTGCTTGGTGACCAGGATGCCATGAGGGGCTGTGATGTTAGTGCAAAAGAATCTTCTTCCCTTATTCACTTCACTGTTGTTGTTTGGTTATTACATTTTCTTGCTTTATTTTAATGGCGCGATTAAACAATCGCGTTCCAGGATCTCCCTGCCGTGTTTTTCAACTATAACCACTGCGCCAACTTGATAGTTGCTTGTGATTTAAAACGGCGTAATCGCTTGCCGTAGTGTTAAAGGTATAGAATAAGTGATTTCACTTAATTCCAATATCACTTATTTTTTTGTTTTGTTGTGATAATCCTCTCTACTATAGAGTGTGCTGACCATATAAGGAGTTCCTCCCTGTCCCCAGTTAACCCCTGGGGGGGTCAAAAGACCTTAGGTTTCGTTTTTGACTCTCTATCCTGATTGGACGAAGGCTTAGGTCCCACAGCCAAAAACGAAACCTAAGGTTTTTTGAGTGAAATCACTTACGCTACGTCTAACCAAATATTCCAAAGTGCCGACCACAACAACAGAGCGGAGGAGGAACGCACCCGCCCCGCACCACCACCGCCGCCATTGTGTAATGCATTGGGGCTCAATTTCCCAGAACCCTTTGCACACCAAAAAGACAGATTTTTTTTGGCGATGTCGTCATCAAAACGCGTCACCAATATCCCACTCTGTCCGGTGGAATCCCCGTATGACTTAAAACGTATTAAAGACGCGGATTAAAGGACCGCTTCACCACTTTTCAACCTATCTTCATATAATAGGTCCTCACTAATAATCATGCACGATTTTGTTCTAATCAGTCTGTGTCTCATATAGGACGGCTGTGGGCAGTTTAGAAACCGTCTTCCAGTGACATCATCATTAGGCAGATTTTTTTTTAACAAGATTTTTCTACAAAAATATTTCGATTTTCATTATCGTGAGAACGCTTCTCACGATAATGAAAATCGAAATATTTTTCGCTTGCAAACTTCTTGACTAAAAACCTCCTTTTGCCTAATCGATGATGTCACTGGAAGACGGTTTCTAAACTGCCCACAGCCCTCCTATATGAGACACAGACCGAGTAGAAAAGAATTGCACCATTCTTTTCACGATTATTAGTGAGGACCAAATTACGTGAAGACAGGTTGAAAAGTGGTGAAGGTGGTCCTTTAAACAATGAAAACACATAACTCGTGTATAACTCGCGTTAACTCGTGTTCAGGAGTCACAGTGTTTTATAACATCTTCCATACCTTGAAGGACTGGACGAAGGTCCAGAGGAGGATGCGGATGGTCTCGCCTTGTCTCAGCAGCTTGACGAGACGAGCGGCTCGGAACAGCCTCAGGAAGCTCAGGTTGATGAAGTTGTTCTGCGTGCCGCGCACAGCGGAGAAGAACACTCAGTCAGTTTCACCGTTATATGCACGCTCGAAGAAATAAACCCCCCCCCCCCCCTTCTTACCAAAACACAAACCAAAAAAGGAAAACAAACACAACAGCATGAGAGAGAGAGAGAGACAGAGAGAGAGAGAGAGAGAGAGAGAAAGAGCGGCAGGAGGAAAGAGAGAGTAAAAAGACAGGAGGAGAAAGAGAGAGAAAGACAGAGCGCCGCTAAGGGGCCAAGTCGGACCCAACAAATCATATCAAAACTTATCTCACACGCAAAGGGAAATGAGGAAAAGTCTGAGAAACAGTACAAAGGCAAAGGCACAGAGAGAGAGAGAGAGAGAGAGAGAGAGGAGAGTCAGAGCGAAAGAATAACGAAAAGTAAAATCATAACTGAATCTAATTGTCATCATCCAATCTGGTAAAACAGATTTTTTTTTTTTAAGAGAACCAAATGCACTGATCATTGAGGGACAAGCAGACCACATAGGATGGAACGGGGGCACTGTGCATGTCAACCACACGCACACGCACACACACACACGCACACGCACACGCACACGCGTACACGCACACGCGCACACACACACACACACACACACACACACACACACACACCAGGGAGTGGCTTAGGGTTGTCATGTGGCACGCATGGCATATTTGAAAAGCAACCACTGTAACAGCCCACGCTGTCTCATACATTGACTCTCTATATAATTATACTATGCCGTGTATCTATTGCAAATGTAAAGGAAACAATAATGCTGAGAGGCACCTATAATAGCCCCGGATACACAGTCCCAAGAATCACTAATTTCTGTCTCCACTTAAAAGCTGCTTCAATGAAATCACAGCTACTCATTTATACTTTGTCATAATTATAATTATGATGTCACTCCCTGAAATTAACCTACACAGTATACAAAGATCACAGTATGTCGCATCATGGCGAGTTGTGACCTCGTTCAGTTATTTTCGGCAAGTGACACCCCTTCACTCTTAGGAACAACCAAAGGACACTCAAAGATGAGTGACTTGTATGTCTGGATCCAGACTAAAGAGATATAGGCTTTGATCTGTTTAATTAAAGCTGTGTGCTCTTTATAGCGCGGAACATTATCGGAACGTTTATATTTTAATAGTTGCGTCCATTTTTGATCTAAAACACTTGGTTTTCAAGTCCAAAGGACCCCATCGTGGGTTTCCGGGGCGCCACCACCACCAGCTAAAACAAAATGCCATTGGCTTGAATAGTTAGAACCCTCATGGGTCTATAACTCAGAGAGAGAGAGAGAGAGAGAGTACTGTGTATATACACATGGAACCAAAACTTAAATCAAAAAAGTGCCGGTGTCCACAACCAGTGGCCAGACTCCCCTGGTGGGTTGACAGGCAAGGCAGAGGAGGGGAGGAGGGAGTAATGCGGGAAAGAAGGGGGGGGGGGGGGGGGGTATACTCTAGCAAGCAGCCTCAGTGCAGGCAGTTGTCATGGCATGGCATGGCTTGGCTTGTCATGGCAGCATATAATTCTCAAGGAGACTTACGGCTTACATGCAGACCAGTTGGGGGCAGGACTGGTTTAGCACAAACAAAACCCCATGACTTCAACATTCACACTGATTTATATGATGTATTAGTTTCAAATGTATGTGTTTGTGCGTGTCTGCATGAGAAAGTGTTGACTTGCTTGTTGAGTGTGTAGGGCAGCGCACCGACCTCAAAGGTCTGTATCAGTGTTAATTTTGTAAACTGTACCTTTTTTTCACCGATGAAAACTAAATAAAAACTAAGCTATGATGACTAAAACCATAAGACAAAATGTATTGACAATTTCAGCCCCAACAAATACATTATGACGCCATCAAGGCAAAGGCACCGCCAAAAGACATTCGTGTCAACTGTACATTTAGTCGACAAAAAAATCTTGTGATATTCAGTCGACTAAAGGTAGATATACTATACTATCATCTAGTATTTTATACTAGATAAAATACTGTGACAATGACTATGACGACTATATGACTAAATGAAAATGTGCTTTCAAAATTAACACTGATTTATGTACGACCCCACATATAACCCTTTTGTGCTACGGTGGTCCATCAATACTGGAAGCACATGCACAGAGGTCAGAGGTCAAGGGAGTATCCAAGGTTACGATTGGCCACAGGGGATGAGGAGGAGGAGGAGGAGGAGGAGGAGGAGGAGGGGATAATGCATTGACCAATGAGGATGCAGCGGAAAGCGTCGATAGATAAATTACAAACCAACCATATCCTACATTATGCGTAGATGTAGAAGAATGAATGGGGGAAGGCGTAATTGTTATTATTATAATTGTTTTGTTTTGGGATGCAGACATTTGGGGCAGGTGGGTGGTTTTGTTGTTGTTGTTGTTGTTGTTGTTGGGGGGGGGGGTGGTGGGGTGGGGGTGGGGCGGGGGCAATGGGGACGAAACGCACATCATCATCATCATCATCATAGCAGCACCACCACACATCACCATGGATGGAGAACAAGATGGAGGAGTTCATAGTGCATTTTGATTGGATGGATTTTTTTTTTTTTTTTTTTTTTTTTTTTTATCACAGGAAGAGGAGGAGGAGGAGGGGGAGGAGGAGGAGGAGGTAGAGGAGGTAGCGCCAACAGAGTAGAGAGGGTTTTTTAAAGAAAGCATGTGAAGAGATAGAAGAAGGAGAAGACGGAGTCATTATGGCTGCGTGGTTAAGAGGGGGAATCAACAACACAAAGACACAGATCGGAAAACCTTCAGTGTTGTATAAGCGTATAGGTTAAATTGACCCATTTTGGACCGAGGTCGGTTTAAAAAAAAAAAAAAGGCTTTTTTTTGGATTTCTGAATAAATAAATAAAATCTGAAAAATTCCTATGTTTTCAGTGGTGCTCAACCTTTTTCATGTCAAGGACCCCCAAAATGATCTCTATCAAAACATGTAGTTCCAGGGATCCCCCCCCCCCCCCCCCCCCAGAAGCAAATATTTTAGTTAAAAATGTTCGCTATGAAATATTATATTCAATGTTTTGCGCCACATTTTAACGATTTCTCAAAAATAGCAAGACCTACACAAGCTCGTATAAGCTTGTAGATGTGCTATTTTTCAATAGCTTAAATCATAACATCATGTTTAAAACACCAAAAAGGGGCTCCCGCCCAGAATGGGTTAAACACTGAGGGTTTGACCGTTCACAAACGTTTGTATACGATGGCGTATATAATTAGGTCTTTCATTTACAAATAAAACACATCAATGTGACGTTCCTGGCCCGACAACAATACACACACACACACACACACACACACACACACACACACACAGACAGACCATTCTAAAATGGCTCGTAACGCGCAGGGGTCATCAATGTGTCTGTATACACCGGACAAATGTGTCCCTGGCCAGACCTCGTCAGTGGCAAATTTCAGATTTCGGTTTTTTTCCCCACACCATTTACAATGTTTTTATTTTGATCATATATAGGACCCAATTACTGACCCAATTTCTTCAGAATATGAAGAAATGACACTGATGAACTATATGACACATTAGTGAGTCTGTATGGCATAATCATGGTACACTGGTTCTTAAAACTCAATGTCTGCCAAGGACTGAATTGACTGATTTTTTTAGCAACTCCCATAGCGCCAACGACGCCTTTATCGCCTTTTTCAAACGTGTTTAACATTGGGGAAAAAAAATTAAATTAAAATAAAATAAAAAAATGTATAGAGACTGGCGCTTAGGGACTTTTTGGCACTTCTTAGAAGCGATGGATGAGTTAAACGTTTTATTTTCAATGACTCCCATAAATCTGGGATAGATTTACCTGCATACCATATCAATGATCATTTATAGGGCCAGCTCTTTATGCGTTTATCATGTCAACTCATAATGTCCACAAAATGTCCACAAAATGTCCAGAAATGTCCACCACAAGCCAGATGACCGCTGCCCGTATACGCGGTTTGAAAATAACTATAAAACCTACGAGGATGGGAACCACCTATCTTGCTAAATATAAATCAATGAATTTCAAGGTACTATATATGAATATTATGTGACATTTTGAAATTAAGTTATACTCTATATATCACACAATAACAATGAGTTTACAGATACACATGGGGAACATGTAGATAGCGGAGTGAATTTTGTACCTTTTCATTAAGTCATTAATAATGAATAAAAGATACAAAAACATGTCGAAGCCATAATCTTGACAAGCCGGCAATTAATCTTTTTAAATATATGTTTTTTGAGGAATAGGAATGTGTACGGTACTGTTTGACTGTGGATTTAACTGTGCTTCTCCATGTGTATCTATAAACGAAGACGTTTAGCTGGTTTCACTGGAAAGACTGTATATGAACAACAAAAGTGCCTCAAAGGAAAACACGGGACCAGACTACTCAAAAGTCGGAACTGGAAGGGGGGCACCCGTCCGGTCATCTTGGGCGCAGTCGCCGCGGGCACTTCCGCACTCCAGGAATGCGGAAGTGTCCGTTCTGAAACCCGAGACCTATATAAAAGGGTCCGCTTAAATAAATAAAAAAAACAGTTAAAACAGCAGAGGGCGCAACCGGGACCTAAAGCGGAACCTTGAGCCAACGAGAGGCACCGCAGAGCAAGTCACCGTTCGAGTTATATCTCGATATAGGGACAGAATCATGACTCTTAATTAAAGTCCATTTCACCGTTTTTTCCGAAAAACGCCTCCAGTTCTGCAAGGACCTTTTATCCCCCGCTTGTCAGCGTACGTGTCCCGTCGCGGGTACCCCCCGTTTCCCATAGAGCCCCCCCCCCCCCGTTTGCCGTTTCTTGGCAGTGAGAATGCGTTGAAAATGGAAGAATCAGCCCAAATGAGTATCTTCCACACGTCACGTGATGCCTTATTTTCGACGAAGACATTTTGGTTTAGAGGGGAAAAGGTACAGGGGGCTTAGTATGGAGCCCTACTACGGGGGGCCCCTCCCCTAACTGGTCAACAAAGTATAGATAGCCTATACAGTTTTATATTGTTCAACCTTTCTGGGAACACAAACAAGTACTGTATACTGACCAGGTGAACTGTGGGTAAATTAATTGTGCCAGAAGATGTGACAAAAAAAAAAAAAGTAAGGAAATAATATTTACAACTTTAAATGTGAGAGCTGTGCTTTTGAGAGCTAAACACCGTGTTCACTCGATTTGGGCTGATTCCTCAGTCACGTATATATATACACAAACACAAAACTGCTTCCGTGAACAAAATAGGATTTTTAACACTCCGATGCACTTACCCCTAATTCCGTCACTAATATGTCAGTGATGGCTCCGAGAACGGAGACAAAATCAAATATGTTCCAGGCGTCTTTGAAATAATTCTATCGGAGAAAAGAGAGAGAGAGAGAGAGAGAGAGAGAGAGAGAGACATGTGCGTTAGCCCAGTGAGAGCACATACTGTATATACACAGATACAGAAAGGTAACCAATCACACCCTTCTCGAACGCGCACGCACGCACGCAACGCACGCACGCACGCAACGCACGCACGCAACGCACAAAACCCAGTGCAGAGCAGAGAATGCGTCCTGGCCAATGGTGTTGTTGTTACCGTGGAGACAAGGCTGGGAGCAGAGAGAGAGGGGTGGGGGGGGTGTGTGTGTGTGTGTGTGTGTGTGTGGGGGGGGGGGGGGTTAGCTAATAGCGTGACTCTGCTGTGAGAGCTGCTCTGGATGCAGCTTCAAGGAGAGGAACATGCTCTAGATCTGTCTACGGAAATAACCTGCTTATAAATGAATAATAAGACACCCAACAGTATAAGGAACATGGACTAGGTCAACCTAGATAGGAGGACTTCCAATGGAGTAGCGTGTGTGTGCGTGTGTGTGTGTGTGTGTGTGCGTGTGTGCGTGTGTGTGTGTGTGTGTGTGTGTGTGTGTGTGTGTGTGTGTGCGTGCGTGCACTGAGTGTTACCAGAGGGCCAAAGGCAATGAGCTTGAGGATCGATTCCATGAAGAAGAAAGTGGTGAAGACGATGTTTAGGTTCTTCAGGACGTCGTCGTACGTTTCCGAAGCACCGTCAAACTATAGGCACACACACACACACACACACGCACGCACGCACACACACACACACACACACAGGGGCAAAAAATAAACCGTAATGTTTGATTGTTGTTTGGGACACGGATGCCTTGTACTTTTATCATACTGTAAGGTAAGCCGTTAATAATAAATAATAATAATGAATTGCATTTTTATAGCGCTTTTCCAAGTGCTCAAAGCGCTTATATGTACTGTACCTTGTTGTAAGATTTCCGGCATCTGGAGGTCCTTATGGTATTATATACTAATTAATTATACTATATTCAGAAGCACTTTCAACCTGGGCCATCCCTATATATTTTGGTCAATCGGCGAAAGTGTTCAAGTATATTCTCCAAACATTGGAGAAGCCCCTATAGGTGCCTCTGCTGCTCCTCTAGGCTCTGGAATAGTCTGCCCTTCAATATAAGAAATGCAAACTCTGTCGAGTCTTTTAAATCACTTCTTAAAACACATTTGTATTCTTTGGCTTTTATTGCACTTTTTCTTATTGTGGTATTAATTGTTGATGTTTTTGTCTCACCCTGTACAGCACTTTTGAGTCAAGTTTGATTTGATTTGATTTGATTTGAAACATTTCAGAAAAAACAATATTTTCCCAAATCTTAATGTTCACACATTTAATGAATAGGGCTTATACGTTGTTAAGAGTTATCGGGCTGTATTTTTTGCGTGTCTTAAGTACCAGGTCTTATTACTCAACTTAAGACCTGGAGGCGTGATCAAATGCTCTTTGGCCCACTCAGAATAGCCAAATGGCATTGACCACGCCTCCAGGTCTTAAGTTAAGTAATAAGACTTGGTACTTAAGACACGCAAAAAATACAGCCCATAATAGACTCTCTAGTCTGGTTTGGGTACATTAGGGAAATATATTTTGTTAAAGATGGAGTGCCACAATTTTTTTATTTTTCCAGTTTTTCATGTGTCTATGAGGTGACAGTACTTCATTAGACACCCTGGAGTTGTTTTTATGTGCAATGGTGTATTAACTTTGTATTTAGGGTTTCTTCCTGGAGGCTGAACCCTTGACAGTCAAACGGGCCAATGAAGTAAACAGTAATAGTGACACCACACTATCAGCCCCTCCCCTAACCCCTCCCCCTTTATCATACAACTAAAGCTGTGGGTGCGGCTTCAGTTCAGGTGGATCACCACCCATCACCACCCACCATGCAGGCAAACCAGGCATACTTAATTAACTGGTGGGCGTGTCCACATAAAAGCATGATTTTAACAAATACTGTACACTTTTTGGGAAAAGTTTTTCCCCCTTTATATTGTAATAATACCTGATGATCATGTTTTAGCGTGGGAAAAAAGGTGGCACTCCATCTTTAAATAATCTGCACACACACAAACAGTGGAGGAGTGGAGTACACACATAGGTATGCAATGTCTCCACAGAGAGAGCAGGACTCGTGTGTACCTTCATCATGAGGACGACGGTGTTGAGGGCGATCAGAGCCATGATGCTGTATTCAAAGGGCGGAGACACCACGAACGTCCACATGCGGAACTGGAAACTCATCTTGTTCTTGGGCATGTGGCGAGTCAGAGGCCGCGCGTTGATGGCAAAGTCTATGCAGGCTCTCTGCAGGGGAGAGAGAGAGAGAGAGAGAGAGAGAGAGAGAGAGAGAGAGAGAGAGAGAGAGAGAGAGAGCGAGAGAGATTTAGACCCGAGTTAAAAACATTCACTTTGAAAGAATATATATTCAAAGATTTGTGCCACATTTTTACGATTTTTCAAAAATAGCAGACCTATACAAGCTCGTAGTGCGCCACTCGGTGGCGCGCTATGAGCTTGTAGACCTGCTATTTTTCAATAGCTAAATTATAACATGAGCCCAAAGCTGACCAAAGCAACTCAAAAAAAAAATCATTGATACAAAAGAAACAACAAATAAAATTACATAATGAGGAGAGCTTATAGATTCCTAGATTCCCTCGTCTCGCCTCGTTCTTCTCTAAGCTGTAGTCCTCCATCATATTGTCATTCATTCATTCATTCATGCGTTCATTCATTCATGCATTCATGCATTCGTTCATGCGTTCATTCGTTCATTCGTTCATGCGTTCATTCGTTCATTCGTTCATGCGTTCATGCGTTCATGGATTCATGCATGCATTCGTTCATTTGTTCATGCATTCATTCGTTCATTCCTTCATGCATTCATTCCTTCATGCGTTCATGCATTCATGCATGCATTCGTTCATTTGTTCATGCATTCATTCATTCATTCATTTATTCATTCATGCATTCATTCATTCATTCATTCATTCATTCATTCATTCATGCATTCATTCATGCGTTCATGCATGCATTCATTCATTCATTCATTCATTCATTCATTCATGCGTTCATGCATTCATTCATTCATGCATTCATTCATTCATGCATTCATTCATTCATGCGTTCATTCATTCATTCATTCATTCATGCATTCATTCATTCATTCATGCGTTCATTCATTCATTCATTCATTCATTCATTCATGCGTTCATTCATTCATTCATTCATTCATTCATTCATTCATTCATTCATTCATTCATTCATTCATTCATTCATTCATGCGTTCATGCATTCATGCATTCATTCATTCATTCATGCATTCATTCATGTGTTCATTCATTCATTCATGCGTTCATGCGTTCATTCATTCATGCATTCATTCATGCATTCCTTCATGCGTCCTCACCTCGTTCTTCTCCAGGCTGTAGTCCTCCATCATCTTGTCATTCATTCATTCATTCATTCATTCATTCATGCATTCATGCATGTATTCATTCATTCAAGCATTCATTTATTCATTCATGCATTCGTTCATTCATTCATGCATTCATTCATTCATTCTTTCATGCATTCATGCATTCATTCCTTCATGCGTCCTCACCTCGTTCTTCTCCAGGCTGTAGTCCTCCATCATCTTGTCGCCCTGCTCCTGGAAGGTGATGATGATGAGCGCCACGAAGATGTTGACGAAGAAGAAGGGGAAGACAACGAAGTACACCACGTAAAAGATGGACATCTCCATCCGGTACCCCGGGCTCGGGCCCTGGTTCTCATATGTGGAGTCCACCGAGTGCTTCAACACCCTATCATGACACATGGGGGAGAGAGAGAGAGGAAGAGACACAAGACAGTGCCCTATGATATGAAGAGGTGTATATTTAACTCATTTAGGCCCGACCTCAAACATTTTTAACAAATATTCGAAATCCTCCAGTTTTCTGAAATGAAATATTTTCACGATTTTTCAAAAATAGCAGACCTACAAGCTCGTAGCGCGCCACTCGGTGGCGCGCTATGAGCTTGTAGATCTGCTACACCAAAAGGGGTTAAACTCTTTAGTGTTTTTGTTATATTTTTCCGTAAATGAATGCCTCACTTCATCATAATGTGTGTCAACGCTATAAAGTAGTGAAAATGACCTATACACTATACAGTATGTACACACGAACACAGCACGTTGCATCTGTGAGCTCGGAGATGGACAATTTATACTACAGTATTTTAAAAGGTTTTTTTTTAACCCATTTTGACCTGAGATCAGATTCTAAAAATGTCTTCTATACATCCTGACCGTTTTCTGACAAAGCTATGTTTCTATGTCAGTCGTTCTTCGATTAAAAAAAATAAATAGCCGACCTACAAGCTCGAGCTTGTAGATTTGCTATTTTTCAATAGCCAAAAGCACAACATAATGCTAACATAATGCTAACACCAAAAGCGCAACGCAGCATTGGGACATTAACAACTTTCAAACCAGGCGAATCTACTCCAGAGGCTTAGGACCGTGCATACACTCCCTATGCACCATGTGGGCGATGTGTATATATATATATATATATATACACAGTATGTGATATGTGTCTGCACTCTGCAACACTCGAGGTGTCAAGCAGCTGACCAATTTGGTCCTCTATTTAAGTTCAGCTCATTCACTGTTGTTCCCACTGGCTGTCAGTGTCACTGGAGGTATTGCTACTGTATATGCTACTGTATGCTACTGTTTGCCCCCGCCAGCACCACGCCACAAGTCGGCTCTGCTTTCCCTCCGTGCCTATAAACGAAAGGCTTTGTTTTCCCATGTGGGTTTTTTGTTAAATATACATATTTAAATACCGTCGCTGTTGGGCAGAAACCTTTGTATCTCCGTACTGTATTTCAACTTGTGTTTGTTTCGTAAATGAATGCCCTCATTTCGACGTATACAAGAGATGTGTGTGAAAGTACCAGGGGGGAAAAAAAGCCTATCCACAAGCTCACAATGTGAGCTTGTAGATTTAAATTTTTCACTATTTTTGATATTTGATAGAAAATGTGGGTTTTATAAATATGGTCTTCTGATAAACCTATGTTTCTATGTCAGTGGTTCTCAAAGTTTTTCATGTCAAGAACCCCAAAAATGATATGAATTTGGCCGCCGACCCCCATCTGAAAATATGTAGTTCCAGGGACCTCCCCAGAAGCAAAGATTTGAGTTAAAAACATTCGCTCTGAAAGAATATATATATTCAAAGATTTGCGCCACATTTTCACGATCTTTCAAAAATAGCAGATCTACAAAGGTCCCAGCGCGGCACTCAGTGCCACGCTATATGAGCTTGTAGATCTGCTGTTTTTCAACAGCTAAAGTATAACATAATGCTTAAAACACCAAAATGGGTTCCCGTTCTGACTGGACTGCATTAACAAGAGATTGTGATTAATAATAAGCAGTCAGAGTCTGAAGGCCGAGATCAAATATGATATTCACGTTTGTATTTACATTTTTATCAAGACAATGTCGTTCAATCTATTTGCAAGTTATCTGACGACGCCTGAAGAAGGCCGAAAGGCCGAAACGTTGCTACGACTCGTATCAAAATAAACTTCTTGAACCAGCAAGTGGCGGTGTGCGGTTTCTCTCCTCCTTCCTTAAGACGTTTGCTGTTCTGCCAGGACCTACGTATGTACGCAAGAAGTCATCTCTCGAACAAGTTATCCGACGGTAATAGTCAGCGGATCATTGGTTTATTTTTTTTGCGAAGAGATTTGGAAGTCAACGATAGACTATACACAAAGTATATATATATATTGGTTTAATTGGTTCAACCGAATGTGCAGCCAATTAAAATGCCTGGAAGCGTAGATAACGAGTGGCGATTTATCACCCAATTAATATTGATTCCTAGGGTTTTCAGCTGGCCCGAGTACAGCTGGGAGAGGGGCATACTGTGTATGTTGCATACTAGTGTGTGTACCCCTTCCATACACGTGTGTGCGTGCGTGTGTGCTTGTGTGTGCGCGTGCGTGCGTGTTGTGTCCGTGCGTGCGTGCGTGCGTCCTACTCACTGCGGCCACCCCTCTCCAGTGGAGACAGTGAAGAGGGTGAGCAGAGCCCAAGCCACGTTGTCGTAGTGGAAATCGTACTTCTTCCACTCCCGCTTCTGAGCCTTGACCTCGTCTCGTTCGTACACCAGGTACTCGCCCCTGAGGAAGAGACACATTATTATTAGTACACCCCGTGAACCAGGGAACAAAAACTAGACTTCTTAGGCTTATTTTTTAGCAGTGATATTATATAATAGGCAAAGTGGTCGGTCCATTTTTAAAAGTCTGCAAAGCACACTTTGGCCAAAAATTATAAATATAAGCATAAGCGGTCACACGGATTTAACCCATTTTGGGGCGGGAACCCCTTTTGGTGTTATAGCATTACGTCATGCTTTAGCTATTGAAAAATGTGCAGATCTACAAGCTCATAGCGCGCCACCGAGTGGCGCGCTATGAGCTTGTAGGTCTGCTATTTTTGAAAAATCGAAGAACCACTGACATAGAAACATAGCCTTTTTCCCCCTCAGGGGTTCCCTGAAGTGGTCCCAAAAGGAATGGAAATCTGTGATTGAGTCCTCAATATTAGTATGCTGCCATGTATGGATTATGCTGACACTATAATCAATAGAACCCGGCTACAACGAGCGCGGGTGAGGTGCGCAGGTTGTGTGTAAAATATAATTTGCAAATAATTTAGCATTTGATTGAACTGCTTTGAAAATGAATTGGCGAACGTTCCTTTGTTGGGCATATATTTGTATAAGCATACACATATACATACTAGGTCTTTTCCACAAACATTGTACTGGTGTGTCGGCCTATATGTATAGTTTCCATCCTTAAAAATGTCAACCTCACAACTGTCTTGACATTTCATACAAAATACAATGCAGTACCAGGTGAAGGCATACATGTTTTTTCCTCTGAGGGGTAAGAGTCCTGGCTTATAGCCAGAAGTGGGCAGATTCAGTAGCTTCTTCGAGAACAATTTGGACACATTGACTGTAGGACTACTGGGAGAGTAAACCTATACAGTGAGTGCGGCTATACAGGTTGAGCTGAACTATAAGGCCCCCCGGGATCAAACATAGACACGTGTGCATATAATGTGAACCCAAAAGCCAGAGTTTGGACAGTTTCTTTGTTGCATTTGTGTGTGTGCGTGCGTGCTAATGCTAATGCTAACATGCTAATGCTAACATGTTTAGCATTAGCGTGTGTGTGTGTGTCTGTGTGTGTTTAAGCTAACCTGCAATCGCGCGCAAACTCTTTGGACTCGTCCGTGCAGAAGAAGAAGCGGCCCTTGAACAGCTGCACGGCCACCACGGCGAAGATGAACATGAACAGCATGTAGACGATGAGAATGTTCAGCACGTTCTTCAGAGAGTTGACCACACAGTCAAACACAGCCTGCAGTATATGGGGGGAGAGAGGAGCATGGCTCAGAGAGTTGACCACACAGTCAAACACAGCCTGCAGTATATGGGGGGAGAGAGGAGCATGGCTCAGAGAGTTGACCACACAGTCAAACACAGCCTGCAGTATATGGGGAGAGAGAGGAGCGTGGCTCAGAGAGTTGACCACACAGTCAAACACAGCCTGCAGTATATGGGGGAGAGAGGAGCATGGCTCAGAGAGTTGACCACACAGTCAAACAAAGCCTGCAGTATATGGGGGAGAGAGAGGAGCATATGGCTCAGAGAGTTGACCACACAGTCAAACACAGCCTGCAGTATATGGGGGAGAGAGGAGCATGGCTCAGAGAGTTGACCACACAGTCAAACACAGCCTGCAGTATATGGGGGAGAGAGAGGAGCATATGGCTCAGAGAGTTGACCACACAGTCAAACACAGCCTGCAGTATATGGGGGAGAGAGGAGCATGGCTCAGAGAGTTGACCACACAGTCAAACACAGCCTGCAGTATATGGGGGAGAGAGAGGAGCATATGGCTCAGAGAGTTGACCACACAGTCAAACACAGCCTGCAGTATATGGGGGAGAGAGAGGAGCATATGGCTCAGAGAGTTGACCACACAGTCAAACACAGCCTGCAGTATATGGGGGAGAGAGAGGAGCATATGGCTCAGAGAGTTGACCACACAGTCTGCATTATGGAACAAAGCGGAGATCCGGGGCACAATTAAAAAACACAATGTTAAAAAGGAGGACAACTTTATTCAACCGACATGTTTCGACCTAAACGGTCTTCATCAGGGCTGCATTTCTACGGTTTTAATGTACATAGTCAGTTATATAATACATTATGTACATGTAACTGACAGGCAGGAAGTTGATCATGTGCCGCAAGCGCATGCACGCACGCACACACGCGCACACACACGCGCACACACACACACACACAACGGCGTACCTTTAGTTTGGGGAGTCGCTTGATGGTCTTCAGAGGTCGCAGCACCCTCAGCACGCGCAACGACTTGATCGTGCTCATGTCTTTGCCCTTAGTGGTCCCCCTGGAGTTTGATCAAAGAACAACACGTGTGAGGCTTTTGGAGAGGCGAGGCAGGTGATCGGGGGGGGGGGGGAGGGGGAGGGAGGGGGGGGGAAGGGGGGTCTCAAAGAGGCTCTTACCACAGCCTTTTTGGAAACGGCATCTTGGAGGAGGCGGGGCTGTGGGGGGCGGGAAGGTCTATACTATACTGAAGCAAACTTGCCTCACCGTTGTTGTTATACCATGTGCTTATGTAGTGTGTGCTTGCTCGACAACATGGCATAGCATATAACATTCAAAACTCTTTTCAGTCTGCATCTTCCTTGACGACGATGCAACGAGAGAGAGTGTGCGTGTGTGTGTGTGTGTGGCGTCAAACATGAAACCAGTGCGAGGGAGGTTGACCAGTTGCCTGGTCGGGTTGGTTTCATGGATCATCAGGGAGCAGCCTTATCATCATCATCATCACCATTCCATGAGATGGTTAACTCATTCCATATGGACAGGCATCTCTCCAAAACAGAATGCCCAGCCAAACCTCTTTCTTTCTTTTCCAGTGAAGTGCTGTTCGGGTGTGTTCATCAGATGGTGTTTGTATATAGATGGGGTTCTATGAGCGATAAACGGCTCGGATTATGGCGATATAATCCTCGTCTTGGAAAACACCAGTATGGACGGCGTCCTATACATACACACTGTGCAGGTTTCACATGGCTTCTATTCCTTTGAATCCATTCTTGTTCATTAAGACCGTGAGGCCCATTCTATACGAATGCCTTCTAAATCAGTATAGTTCTCACACGTTTCAAATAGTAGACGTACAACGCTCGCAGCGCGGCACAAAGTGACACGATGTGAGCTTGTATATCTGCTTTTTTTTGGTTTTTTTTAAATTTCCCAGTTTGAATTGGTTAAACGTGGTTTTAACTTGGGAGGAGAACAGGGTGTGGACTTATTAACGGAATCAAAGCCATGTAGAAAATACTCTTGTGAGAGATGTGATGTCGCTCACTCACGGGACGCGACATCACGCCACACAGAGATATACACAAAACACGTTTTGCACCGAGAGAACTGAAACGGGTCATGAGACAGACGAGCGGCCCGCGCAAAACCACGGGAACCAATTTTTTGGGGGGCGGCGGCCTGCCCTGAAGACAAACACGTCGCCATGCCCCCTAGTGAGCACGTATATATACAGTATACCAACATGCGCTGCCTTCCTCCCTAATATACACACGAGGCCCATGCATATAACGGGCTCCATGTTCGCTCCTTGATTTGTATGCCTAAATATAAAGCAAAAGAATCACGGAGGAAGAATCTCGGGGTGGCCACCGCCGGTATAGTAAATGGTGGATGTTGTTGATCTTTAATGTAAGTGGATCCACAAGGCAGCAGCAGCAGCAGCCGCCACTGCCGCGCACGGGCCCCTTGGATGCCTGCCAAGCCTTTATAGAAGAGAGCGACGCGAGCTCGTCCATCAAGACCATGTTCTTTAACTATATGAACTCAGCTCCCGTCGCCAAAAAGACGCTATATAGACAATTCAATTCGTGGCAGATTGATTGAGTTGTTTGGGCCTTGGCAGCTCCGTGCGTGTGTGTGTGTGTGTGTGTGTGTGTGTGTGTGTGTGTGTGTGTGTGTGTGTGGTGTGTGCTCGTGCGTGTGCTCGTGCGTGTGTGTGTGTGTGTGTGTGTGTGTGTCTCAATCGATAATCAATATACCTTCCTCCTTAGATGCTGAGTGGACTGCAGAGGTCTCTCTATCTAGAGCAGTTTGAGAGTATATTAAAGTAAAGCCCGGTAAGGCCATAGGTGTTAGGAATTAACACCGGGGCGTGGTTCTCCCATGCACATCACATGCACGCACGCACATATACTGTAACGCACCACGATAGATGCATAATATATTGTGCACAAATGCTATAGTAATGCAACATTTGGGCCAATTTGATCAAGCACGACTGGTAGGTGTAGTAGACCTTTTCGGTGTTATTGTCGAGGTGAAATCGGTTAAGCGACCAAGGCTATAAAGGCTAATAAGTGTTCATATACAAGATGACCCAAAGTCGGACCGTTGGGTGCAGAATGCAGCGAGGAGGACATGAGAGCGAACGAGCAGAGGAACAAAGAAAGAAAGAGCGAGAAGCTATATTCTATATTCTGATCTGGCGGGTGTAGCCAGAAGGGATGGATGGATGGATTGTGGGGGTGGGGCGTCACAGGATGGAGGAAGGAGGAGGAGAGAGGCACAACTTTACCGGGTGCTGCTCATGTTGGGAGGGATTCACCGAAGGTGGACACAGCGAGAGGTCAGTGACAGCAACACACACACACACACACACACACACACACACACAGAGGAAACACAGACAGCAGACGAAGAAGGAAGAGAGGAGACAGACAGACAGACACAGAGACAGACAGACAGACACAGACACAGACACAGACACAGACAGACAGACAGACAGACAGACAGACAGACAGACAGACAGACAGACAGACAGACAGACAGACAGACAGACAGACAGACAGACAGACAGACAGACAGACAGACAGACAGACAGACAGACAGACACATTGACAGAGAGCGGAG
>NC_137864.1:4622381-4652381 GCF_963924005.1 Protomyctophum bolini | reverse complement strand
CTATATACTGTCTTGCCCAAAAAGTGTCACTCCTCCACGCATATACAGTTACAGCACGCACACACACACACACACACACACACACACACACACACACTCGTGTTGCGCGGGTCAGGTTTTTTTTTAATGAATGCATGTAATAACAGTTTGATTGACACGGGATTAATTAATCGCGATCCCCGATCTGACGGCCTAGTTTTTCACTAACCTTTGAAGAACCCTAACCCCGCCTCGCAAATAAAGGTCGGCCCGCGCAAAACACTAACACGCACACGCGCACACACACACACACACACACACACACACACACACACACACACACACACGGACACAGGGACACACAGAGACACACACAAACACACACTGATGTGTCGCTTGTTACCTTGATCAGCATTTCAAATGTGAAGACACCCGTGAATACATAGTCAAAGTAGCGCAGCACCTGCAGAGCAACGCAGCACCAAGGGATGACATTATCATTGCATTATCATGCACACACAGAGAGAGAGAGACAGAGAGAGAGAGAGAGAGAGAGAGAGAGAGAGAGAGACAGAGACAGAGAGACAGACAGACAGACAGACACAAGGAGAGAGAAACAGACCAGAGAGAGCGAAGTCAGCGAGCGAAAGAGAGAAAGAGAGAGTGAGAGAGAGAAATAGTGACAACCTGAAGGGAACAGAGACAGGAAAGGCATGTGAACACAGATGAGATGGTCTCGCGTGGCCAGAATGCTTCCGGCCACACACACAGTCTCATGGGACACGGAAACTCCCATCGTGAGCACAATGTTAAAGTGCATGTGAAGCCTCCTCCTCCCTATATACTTCCGTGTGGTCTTTATATACAGTCGCGTAAATGTATCAAAATATGAATAAACAAAAAAACAAGCATAATACTGTATATACCCTGCTGCTTTGCAGAAATGGAGATTAAAATATGAAATAAAAACATATTTTTGTTTAAATGCCAGCTTCCTGATTTCAGGAGCTGTGTGTAGTTCTATATATACACTCTATATATAGCATTCAGAGAATGTGGAAGAGTTGTCTGGCTATGCGAGACTACAGATGAGGGGAGAGAGAGAGAGAGAGAGAGAGAGAGAGAGAGAGATAGACAGGCAAGCTTGCAGGTAGATCTCTCTGTCCACACACACAGTCACACACACAGTCACACACACACACACACACAGTCACACACACACACACACACACACACACACACACACACACACACACACACACACACACACACACACACACACACACACACACACACACACACACACACACACACACGAGCGCTGTCTGGTTGTGCTCTCACATTGTTCCGCGGAGACTCGGGCCAGACAGGGTCCTCAGCAGCCAGCGCTATGCTGCTCATGGCGATGACTGACAGGATGCTGAACTCAAAGTACTTCAGAGTCAGGATGTAGTGACAGCACTTCCGAAACCTAGACTCAGACGCACGCACACACACACACGCACACGTACACACACACGCACAAGTACACAAGAACAAAATAACACAACATCAGGCCCATATAATATAGGCTCGCATTGGAATGAAACCAAAAAGGACCTTTTCTTGGTTATGGAAATTTGTTGGGAATAACATTCCAGTGTTGAATTTTATTTATTTTTTATTTATTTTGATACCAAAATTATCCCAGAAATCTAATATCTCCCCCGGGCCAAGAGAATAATGCCCCTTTAGGCTATATACATAGGGCCTGTGCAGGAGATACGAACGCGCACAGTCACACACACACACACACACACACACACACACACAGTCACACACAGTCACACATACACGCGCAGCATGACTCACGGGTTGGTGGTGGACATGATGAAACAGGAGCTGAACGGAGGCATGGGTTTGGGCCCGTCTCCGTCGCCTCCATCTTCCTCCTCCTCCTCCTTCTTCTCCTCGTTCTTCTTCTGGTCTGTGTTGGCATTTTTGTTCACTGAGAGAGAGAGAGAGAGAGAGAGGGGGGGGGTGGGGGGGGGGGGGGTGGAGAAAACTTTTACCTACTAGTTATTTTTAGATTTTTCATTGCTAAACGCATTATGTATTATAACCACTTAAGCTCTCTGACAGATGTATAGGTCCAAAGCGTTCCGTCTTGCAAAATGTCCGCAAAGCCACACAGCGAATTTGTAGCTTTGCATCTTTGTATATATAGCTTTGAAGTCTTGTATAGCTTTCGCAGCAGCTACAAAACGTCGTATATGCATCTTTGCATCCTCATATCGCCGGCTTCCATTGGAAATGAACGGTAGCCCTTAGTTACTATAGTTACTTCGGCGATTTAAATTTTGATTAGAAAACATACATTAATTTCACTTCAACCCTTATGACAGGTGACAGGTGACACTATGGCTGCGCACACAGCTGCTGCGGCTCAGTGCTCTCCCGGTCGGTGCTTTGTATGGCTTGTTGTGTATTTGTTGTTTGTTCTATGTACTTTTTGTGAAGCGTACAACACCTACAGCCGGCAGGATCTCCTTAGGATAGGAGTTTGCAACAAGCGGAGTGTTACAGCCGAGTTTCACCGCTTGCACAACACACCGGCGGACATCGCAAGGAGCCCCGGCTCTGTATGGTTTACTATCCCCGCCGGGAGGAGGCGAAGGCGGCGCGGAGAGAGGAGGCAGAAGCGGGGCTGCAGGGCTGGCGTGCTAGTCAGGCTACGGAGGCAGCCGCTCAAACCACCGCTTCCCAGTCTTTTCATCACAAACGCCAGATCCCTCGCTAACAAGATGGATGAATTGAGGCTACAGACTTCAGCGAACAAAACCGTGAAGGACTGTTGCATCATGTTGATCACGGAGACTTGGCTTCACTCACTCATACCGGACTCCGCTATCGAGATGACAGGCTACACCGCACAGCGTCATGACAGGACGGAGAACTCGGGTAAGAGCAAAGGAGGGGGGCTCTGTATGTACGTCAATAACAACTGGTGTACAAATACAGTGATTGTAGACAGTCACTGCTGCCCGAACCTGGAGTATGTGACTGTGAAATGCAGACCCTTCTACTTGCCTAGAGAGTTTACCGTTGTCATGACAACAGCTGTTTACATTCCACCGGATGCTAATGCTAGCGCGGCTATCGGACAGTTACATGGCAGCATTAGCAGCCAGATGAGCAGACATCCTGACGCTGTACACATCGTAGCGGGGGACTTTAACCAGGCGGATTTAAAAGCAGCACTCCCCAAATTCCACCAGCATGTTAAATGTGCTACGAGAGGAGCTAACACTCAGGATAAGGTCTACTCTAACATCAAACTTGGCTACAGGGCAAAACAACTACCGCACCTGGGCAAGTCTGACCATATGTCCCTGCTTTTAATTCCTGCATATGCCCCCGAAGGAAAACTGCCCCCACCATTACAAAAACTGTCAAAACTTGGCCTGAGGATGCCTCTGAGCAGCTGCAGGACTGCTTCGACAGGACCAACTGTCCAACTGGGATGTTTTTGAACACCAGGACCTGAATGTGTTCACAGACAGTGTTCTGTGCTATATTAAAAATTGTACAGACAATGTCACAGTGGACAAACGCATCCGGGTCTACCCCCAACCAGAAGCCCTGGATGACCAGGGAGGTCCAGCGGCTGCTGAAGGAGAGGAACACCGCCTTCAGGTCCGAGGGTAGGGCTAATTACAGCACAGCCCGAACGAACCTGAGGAGAGGCATCAGAGAGGCCAAGGCCGACTACAGGAGGAAGATCGAGGACCATCTGGACAGCAACAACAGCAGGCAGGTGTGGCAGGGAGTCCAGCATCTGACCAACTACAGGACTACCGTCGGAGCTGTCGAGGGGGACGTCTCGTTGGCAGAGGAGCTAAACATCTTCTTTGCCCGCTTTGAGGCAGAGCCACCGGAGGCAGCAACGTCACACCCCACGGTCCACAGCAGCTTCACCTTCACAGTGGAGGAGCACGAGGTGAGGCGCACGCTGCGGGCCATCAACCCGAGGAAGGCTGCGGGTCCTGACGGCGTCACTGGACGTGTACTGAAGGACTGCGCGGACCAGCTGGCTGGGGTCTTCACCAGGATCTTCAACCAGTCCCTCGCCCAGTCCACTGTCCCACTCTGTCTGAAATCCTCCACCATAGTCCCCCTGCCCAAGAAGCGCAACATCTCCAGTCTAAATGACTACCGGCCAGTCGCACTCACACCAGTGGTGATGAAGTGCTTTGAGAAGCTGGTCCGGGGTCACATCACATCACTCCTGCCCCGTGGCTTTGACCCCCACCAGTTCGCTTACAGGGCAAATAGATCCACAGAGGACGCCGTAGCCACAGCCCTCCATGCTGCACTGTCCCACCTGGAGCAGCAGGGGAGCTACGCGCGGATGCTCTTTGTGGACTTTAGCTCTGCTTTCAACACCATCCTCCCCAACAGACTGGTGGACGTACTGGGAGAACTGGGTTTTCCACATAACACCTGCATGTGGATCAAGAGCTTTCTGTCTGGTCGCAGTCAGAGGGTGAGAGTGGGACAGCATCTATCAACGTCCCTCAGCCTCAGTACCGGCTCCCCACAGGGCTGTGTGCTGAGCCCGCTGCTCTACACCCTCTACACTCACCAATGTACCCCCGCCCACCGCAGCAACACCTTGGTGAAGTTCGCGGATGACACCACAGTAGTAGGGCTCATCTCCAAGGGAGATGAGTCTGCCTACAGGGATGAGGTAGTGCAGCTGACAGACTGGTGCAGAGAAAACAATCTGCTCTTGAACACGTCCAAGACCCAGGAGCTGGTCATAGACTACAGGAGGAAAAAAACTGTCATTCCACCCCTGTTCATAAATGGAGACTGTGTGGAGAGGGTGTCCTCTTGCCGGTTTCTAGGAGTCCACATGGAGGAGGGCTTGACCTGGAGCACAAACACCTCTGAGCTGCTGAAGAAGGCCCAGCAGCGACTCTACTTCCTGAGGGTGCTCAGGGGGAACAACATCACACAGAGACTGCTGGTGTCGTTCTATCGGTGCTCCATTGAGAGCATACTGACGTACTGTATATGTGTGTGGTACACCAGCTGTACAGTGGCGCAGAGGAAAAAGCTCCAGGGGGTCATAAATACAGCACAGAAGATCGTTGGCTGCCCTCTCCCCACACTGGAAGAACTACACAGAGACCGCTGTCATAAAAAAACTCTGAACATTATGACAGACACTTCCCACCCCGCTCACTCACTGTTTGAACTGCTGCCATCAGGCAGACGGTACAGAGTGATCAAGTCCAAGACCAACAGATTCAGTAATAGCTTCTATCCCACAGCGGTAGTTGCACTCAATGCTGCTAAAAAATGATCTGTTACTGCGACACTTTTAGTTTTTTTTTAATCTCCTATCTTAAAGTACAATAAGGGTTTGTTGTTGTGCGATAAATAGATGGAATTACATTTGTGCATTATGCTGCTGGGGTTGTGTAATAACAAGAAGTCATGTGTGTTTTGTTTTAGCTTGTATAGGTTGTTTGTGATATAATGCACTGATTGGTTGGCACTTTTAATTTCGTTGTACACGTTGCAATGACAAATAAAGATCTATCTATCTATCTATCTCTATCTATACATTTCGGCCATTTTCAATAGACTTTCTACACATTTTTAACTTGTGAAATGGGACATTCTGCAATATGAATACTTTTACTTTGAGTACTTTAAGTAAATTTTGATGCCGATATACTTTCGTACTTTTACTCAAGTACATTTTCAATTCCGTGCTTTTATACTTGTAACGAAGTATAGTTCTAAATTGCAGTATTGGTACTTTTACTAAAGTAAAACAATTTTCCACCATTGGTACTAGGGGTATATGTATGTATCACTACAGACTCACCCTGCAGGATGGCGTTGGTGGAGGAGGGGGTACTATATAGACTCACCCTGTAGGATGGCGTTGGTGGAGGGATACGGGGGTACTATATACAGTACAGACTCACCCTGCAGGATGGCGTTGGTGGAGGGATACGGGTAGACGGGCGGCATCATGTCCACCGCCGTGTACTCGGGCTTGGCCGCCATGCCGGTGAGGATGAGGCTGTCCATGCTGTAGAGGAGCGCCTCGTGGCCGTCGCGGCGGTTCAGCAGGTTGTTGATGTGGTTCGTGGTGGCGGCGGTGGAGGAGGAGGGCGGGGGAGGGGGCAGCAGCGCCCCCACTAGGCCGCCGCCCACTCCCAGCAGCTTGCTGTTGTTGCGCAGGTTGTCCAGGTCCTCGTTAATGTGCTCAGGCTGCTGGATGATTGGCCGCGTGGTCGACAGGCACGGCCCGCTCCCGTGATGCTCTCTTTGATTGGTTGGTTGGTTGATTGATTGATTGATTGGACAAAACGAGGACATGGATTAAAGCCTGGAACGCATCTGTGTCACTTTACCTTTTTAAAAACCCCATTTTGAGCTGAGATCAGATTCTGGAAATGTTCTTCTATACTCATCCTGACAGTTTTCTGAAAAAGCTATAAAAATAGCAGACCTATATACAAGCTCGATGTGCGAGCCTATGAGCTTGTAGATCTGCTATTTTTCAATAGCTAAAGCATAACATGATGCTAACACCAAAAGGGGTTCCCGCCCCCAAAAATGGGTTAACCATTGTTTTATACTTGAAAGAAATAGCAGATATACAAACTCGTACTGAGCCACGAGCTTGTAGATCTGCTATTCTCTTTCTCTCGGGAAATCTGCCCCGGAACAACATATTTTCAGATGGCGGCCCGCGGCCAAATACAGATAATTGTGACATAATAATAATCCATATTAATAATCCTTGACATGAAATAGTTTGAAGCACCACTGACATAGAAGCATAGGGGTTTTATTTTTTTTATTTTTTTTTAGAAACTGGTCTCAGGTTTTAATTAATGGGTTAAACGACTGATAACATTTTGCACAGCCCAAGTCCTATAAAGTGTGTGATTTGTGAAACAAATCCGAAACTTATAGGAGCCTTATTAAAGGGGGTGGAGAGATGATGCAGAGATGGTGCACACGAGGGAGAGGGGATTGGAGTAAAAACTGTGGGAGAGGGAATTGGGTGGGGCGTGTGTGTGTGTGTGTGTGTGTGTGTGTGTGAGACTGTGATAGCATAATTTAAAAGAAAGGAACATAAAGAAGGGAATAGACAGATGATGGGTAGACGGATGAAGAGATACAAGAAGAAAAATGGTGATTGGGAGAGGAAATAAAAGTCAAGAGAGTGATGGAAGAGAGGACACGCGGTGGAGGGATGGGACACTCTGCTCTGAAGGTTGACAAACCACTTTGGGTATAGGTGGGACACACACATGCGAACACACACACATACACACACACACACACACACGCATTAACCATTCATTCATGTCCACGCAAAGGAGATGCATATACAAGGACACAAATATTATAGGTGCAGTAAGGTTATACATTTACATACACACACACACACACACACACACACACACACGCACACGCACGGTCGCACACACTCACTTCCTGCTGCGGTGTTGTCGGCTCCTCTCCTGGTTGGAGTGGCGATGGCGCCGGGGCTTGTGGCCCTCTCCTCCTCCTCCTCCTCCCTCCTCCTCCTCGACGGCCTTGTTCTTGTCGCCGTCTCCTCCCTCCCCCTCGACGGCCGCGGCCGGCGGCCCCCGGGAGGACCTGCGCCTCCTGCCTCCCTCCTCGCCGCCGACAACACCCCGGCTCCGGTGCGGCCTCGTTCTCCTGCAGTGCTCCTTGTTGCTTCCGTCTCCTCCTCCTCCTCCTCCTCCTCCCTCGCCGTGCTGGGGAGAGGCGCTGCGCGTCTGCCTGCCTTCCCTCGGGCCCCGGTGGGCCCGGTGGTGGCTCCTGCTGTGTCCCCGGTGTCGGGGGCTGTGGGACATTATAGGAATTAACACACGGAGTGTGCCATATAGGCCACTGTGCACAAAAAATACTTCTTTATTTATCCTGTGGATCTTCAACAGGTCATGTGAACAGCCTTTCATCCAATCAAGGATAGAGAGCCAAAAACGAAACCTAAGGTTTTTTGACCCCCCCCAGGGGTTAGTTAACTGGGGGACAGGGAGGAACTCCTTATATGGTCACCACACTCTATAGTAGAGAGGATTATCACGAAAAAAAAAAGAAAAAAAAAAGTGATATTTGAATTAAGTCAAATCACTGAATATATACCTTTAACTTTTGGATAACGTTGCTCTGTTTCCTAACCTGTGTCCCGGCCTGTCCTCTCCCAGCTGTCCGTCCTCTGCCTGGCCCAGGGACATGCAGCCGTCCTCCGCGCGGCCCAGGGACATGCAGCTGAGGCCGCGGCCCATGTCAGCCTCCTCCGGCGGCTGCTCTCCTCCGTCTCCTGTCTCCGTCGTGTCCCCGCCCGGCTCTGCTGCACCGGGGGAATTATTATAATATAGTTTATAGGTAAAAGTTCTCTATGTATGTGACTTTCATGGATGACATGTATTTTTGTCTGTATGCTAGAGTCTATATACCATACAGACAAAATGACATGTTATTCATTACAGAAAGTTGTAGAGTATATGTTAACACAATAAAAACAATTGAGGTGGTTGTATCTGGTCAGATATTTAGATACATGTCAAAAGTCATGTCTCGCCTAGGACACAAAAACTAACGCTAAAAAACTAATCTTTAGGACTACAGAAAATCAAAAGCTAAACTAAAATAAACTAGCAAAACCCAAAAAACTAATTCTAACTAAAATGAAATTGAAAGCATGAAGTCAAAAAGGAAATAGGCCTACAGTACAAAAATGTAAACTAATTCTCAACTAGAATAATAATACTAACTATAAAAAGTGCCCCTCGGGCCACAGGTCTCCACCAGGCCAGGTCAGGTTGTGGCCTCCTGGTGGCGCTATAATAGGCCAATGTGAAAAGGGTGCCATTTCTTCTTATACGCCTTTGATGGCAATTGGATGATTTGAGGCATTTTGTTCCAAAAATGTGTTCCACCTGTTGGTGGCGCTATAACAGACTGTGAATTTGCCCGAGGGCCAAGGCTCCAAAAACAGTCAGCGATGCTTTTTGGTGGCTTTTATTGCTCCCAAACCTCCAGCTCCAGTGTAGATATTCACAACGGAAAAATCAAACAGCAAAAATAATACTGGCCAAAATACAAAACAAAGAACTCAAAAATACTTAATGTACAACGTAGGAAAAAGGAAAAATAACAAACTACACTAGGCTATGCCCATGACATGGGCCCCAGCAGCTCTCTCACAGGGCTGTCAGCATGATGCCTGCCCCAGCATAACTGACTAGCTCTGCCTGCAGTCTCCCCTTTATAGGAGAGGATCCTACCACCCACAGAGAAGCAATTAAATATAAACAGTTGATCTACAAGCTCACAGATATCAGCTGAACCTGAATAGGTAACCCCACACCTAGATGTTCTATTTTAGATTATACATCATATGGGGCTACATTCATTTCCCCAGATAATAGACATACTTTACACTTGACATTGTGGAACACCCCTACTCCTCAACAGTACTTGGCACCTTCCCCCCTTCTTAAAGTGACAGCCCTGGAAAGGCCATAGAAACACTGAGGTTGCAATAAACACAGGTTAATAAACGGAATGTTTTCCCTTTGTGTATCATTTCATTTGTACATCCTGTAAATGCATACATCAACAGTATTGACATTATATGATATGATTATATGGACCTGTCTGCCGCACTACCCACAGTCTGTGTGGTGTGTGCGTGCGTCCAATGTCCTTAATCAGTGTGTGTGTGTGTGTGTGTGTGTATAGGGCACGGGCTGCCCCGTGACACAGACCAATGTGAAAAGGGTGGGATATATTCCTCAGCCTAGTAGGAAAGTGCGTGAAAGATTTCACGTAAATTGCACGCTGCGTTCAAGATTTTCCCATAGACATTTCAAAAAGTATTTATTTAAAGACCTCTTAAGCGTCGCACGAAGCCAACTCGAGTCGTGACAAAATCATGACAACAAACACAATATTTTGGACCAAACAAATAATTACAAAAAAGTGTTTTTTTTCCCCTACTTTCTAATTCTTTGTTTGGCCCCAAAACTAGCCTGGTTAATAAACCAGACTAATATCGCACGGACCGCGGGATATTAGTCTGGGGAGGCTCAGCTTGGATTTCATTTCCAGGGCGGCGGGTTGAAACATTTGCAACATTTGCAATTGGTCAGAGCTACTGTCAGTCAAAGGTCTCAAGCATTGAAAGTCACTGTACCAAAGCCCGCCCATATTGCATATACCGTGTCCCGATTGGCCGCCCCATTTCTCTGGTGTAGGAAATGCGCGTACAATTGAGCCTCTCCAGACCGTAATCCGCCGGCAGGCTTGTTTTTGTTTTTGCCAACGGCTGATTCGGTCTGGTTTTTATTAACCAGGCTACCCCAAAACATTGCGTTTATTGTCATGATTTGTCACGTCAAGAGTCGGCTTTGTCCAGCGGCGTATAATAATAAACGTCTTTGAATAAATACTTTTCTGAAAAGTCTATGAGGAAAAATTAACGGTGGATTTCTTTTCCGGGGTCTCTCGAGGGTGGCGGGGCTGCGACGCTCTATAACAAGCTGTTCTGGAAAACGGACGGACGGACACACACACACACGGACGAACGGACGTAGGTGTGCAAAACATACTCTCTCTCCCCGCCGCATGCCCCTTTCTATTCGCCCCCCCCCCCCCGCGGTTGCATGCATGACGCGCGGAGACGACATTGACATTGACCTTGCTCCGTGCCGGTCCTCTGGTGGTGGTGGCGGTGGTGGTAGAGGTGGTGGTGGTGCCGGTGGCTGTGCGTGGTGGTGCCGCCGCTGCGGTGCCGGCGGTGGAGCAGCGCCAGGTGGTCCTGCCGCTGGTACTCCTGCTCCAGGGGCGCGTCGCCGGGCCGCGTCTTGTTGGTGTTGTTGTTGCGGTTGTCCGACTGCGGGTTGACCACCAGGGGGCGGTCCAGGTGGGTCATCTCCCCCCGCTGGAACGGAGCCTATATATGGAGGGGCCGAGTGGGAGAGACAGGGAGAGGACAGGACTGAAGACAAGACATACCCTATATATGGCCGAGTGGGGGAGAGGGAGAGGACAGGACTGAAGACAAGACATGATAACCTATATGTGGGCCGAGTGGGAGAGACAGGGAGAGGACAGGACTGAAGACCAGACATAGTGGTGGAAAGTAACTTAATCCGGTCTGGCAGTGTGGCCGCGGGTTCGACTCCCGATCCCGACGGGCCTTTAACTCACTGCATGTCTTCCCCCCCCCCCCCCCCCCCCCCCAACCATCTCTCTCCCCATTTCCCCATGTCAGCCTATACTGTCTGTCCCTCCATAAAAAAATAAATATAAAATAAAGGCGAAAGCCAACAAATAAAAATAAAATAAAGTAGCAGAACGACAAGTTTTGATCTTGTGGATCTGCGACTTTCGATGCTTTAGGGCGCCGCTGTATAGTTGTAGTATATGATCGAGTTTATAGGGTGTTCATTTATGAAACAACACAAAGAGTTAAACTACTGAATATAGAGTTTGGAAGTCTCTCTGCCCGACTGCAACGATATCCAGTCGACTCCTGATATAAAAGTGCATCTGTTTTGAAGTGTGCTCCTGCCATGCTACAGTATGCCCTTCACCCCCCCATGGTCCAGTTCTGAGTCCACGTACTCTCCCTCTTTGGGAACAAGCTCTGGATTTTTCTCTCTATGCATGCCCCACTTTAAATAATGCATAACTCCCAAGCACGCATCAGCTCCATATAGCAGCCACACAAGTGCGGACTTAAAGGGATTTTTCACTTTCACAAACACCCAGTTTCAGGACGCATAAGGGTTTAATTACGCAGCCAACTCTCCCTTCAACCCTGAAATCCCTACATCCCCTAGCAAGATTTAAGAATGACCTTGTCCTTATAACCCATTCTGACCTGAGATCAGATTCATACGAGGTTTCCACTGGACACTACACTGGTCTGATTAACCCATTCTGACCTGAGATCAGATTCTAAAAATGTCAGTCGTTCTTCGATTTTTCAAAAATAGCCAGACCTACAAGCGAGTGGCGCGCTATGAGCTTGTAGATCTGCTATTTTTCAATAGCTAAAGCATAACATGATGCCAACACCAAAATGGGTTCCCGTTCCCCAGGTTCTATGTTCCCCACCATGCAAAAAAGGTTCTTTGTTCCCCACTTGGAATAAACCTAGACCTAAACCAGAAACCTAACCTAGTAATTTTAGTAAGACAAAGTATTTTAGTAACTTAGTCTTAGTGTTACTCATAGTAGCACATTCTGATTTAAGTTCAGTCTTTGAACAATATAGGCCTGCCTATAGGCTACTTAAACTATCTAGTCTTAGCCAACTAAAAAATACACTGGCATAAAATAAAACAAAACATAATTGCTCAGACTCTTCAACAATGATGGCAAAAACTAAATTATTTGTTCTGTACAATTGTATAGGTAAGTGGGGAACATTGAACCTGGGGAACATAGAACCTGGGGAACATTGAACCTGGGGAACATAGAACCTGGGGAACATTGAACCTTGGGTATAATGTTTGGATGAGGACATGCTGTGTGTAAATAATGTAGATATCTTGTTGTCTCTTTTTCACATCATAATTTCCCTATATCAGGACTGGAGCATAGGCTGGATACCGTCTCTGTCGAGTGGAAACCTCACATGTCCAAAACTGTTGCTTTTCACCATTCAAAGTCAAAAGTAGCAAAAGTAGCAGATCTACGAGCTCAAGATGAACTTTCAGATGTTCTACCGTTGACGCTTTTGTGTGACACTGTGTAGTATTTTAATTGACAACAAAAAAGAGCTAGGTTTCTGGCCGACAGCAACGCTACATACTGTAGACTGTCAATATATCTATATCTTGTTTTGAACTATTTTAAAATGTTTTTCAAGATAAGTAAAAAAAGAATGGCAAAGAAGTTTAGGGATAAAAGTCAACGCGGCGGGCCTTAACCGTTATCCCTAAACTTCTTTGGTATAGGGCCAAAGAAGAAGAGATAGGGCACATAATTAGTGTATAGTCGTACTGTAATAATGACCAGTCGCCCTCCCCCTCCCACCTTCTGTACTGTACCACCTACTGTACCTATCTGTACTGTAATGCTCACCTCGTCGCCCTCCCCTCCCACCTTCCAGTCCTCCTGCTCCAGCTCGTTGTAGAGCTGCTCGCGGCTGGTCATCAGGTTCTGCCGGCGGATCTCGCTGGTCCGCTGCTCCCACACCGACTTGCCGCCCGCCTTGTTGACGTGGTTCTTCTGCTGCTCCTTACTGCAGGGAGGAGGAGAGAGAGGGAGGAGAGAGAGAGAGAGACTGCGTTAATGCCGTGGTTTTCAACGGGGTGCAGTGCTACTAAGTTCCGACCAGTCATTGGTTCCGACAACGACAACCTACCTCAAACCCTATAACCTAACCATAACCGCAAGCACGGAGCAGCGCATGTTCGCCAAACTTATTTTTTTTTTAAATATTTTTTATCCCACGATTTTGTAACCCATTTTTCACCCCTGTGTCAATCATCTAATGTGATCCTGGGCTCTACACACCCTCCGCCAACCTATAGTCCCCATATATGGGGGACATGGGGAGAGCAACGGACTTGAACTCATGCTTCCTTCATGCCTGAGTGTCCAAGTTGCTCCTTTACACCTGACAGGGGGGAGTTTCCCTGGTTGGACGTCGTAGCGCGTGGAAGGAACACGTTATTCCAACCAGTTCCTTTCCCCTCCATCAGGCGCCCCGGCTGGCCAGGGGGAGGCAGTTTAGTGACCAGGATTACTGCATGTTTTTTAGGGGACACGGGGAGAACATGCAAACTCCACACAGAAAGGCCCTTTCGCCAACCTTAACGCATGTTCGCCAACCTTAATCCAGTCGTTTTTTCCGCACGTCGGATCAATGACTGGTCGGAAAAGCGTACAGACCCCGTTTTGAACCAGTGGTCCCCTTGAGGGGGTTCCTTGGTGGTCCCCCAGATAAAATGATGGAGAGTTGGTAAATAGATAATTACAGTGACACAGCGTAAAAATGAAACCAAATGAACCCTTATACGTTTCCATTTGGTTCATTTTTACATTCTCAAGAGTTAAATTATTGTTGAACATCTGGCATTACTTTAATTTACAAGAAGTCAACACAATTGGAGAATGTATAGAAGAATGGTTGTTTGTTATGGTACCACATCAATGCAGCAAGGAATTGTGGACAGAATCTTATCCGACAACAATACATTATTCTAAGTTTTTGGCTAAATCTCAGCAAATGGTGGTCCAAAAGCTGAATAAAGAACGGGCCTCCCAGCCTTGGCATGAAAAGTGTCGAAAACCACTGCATTAATGCATATAGAGAAAGTATACACAGTGGTGGTAATTGAGCACAATTGAGGTATATATATATCCATGTTTCAATGCTTTAAACTGCTACTCCACTACTGTACCTCCCAAGGACCATGGTGGTTCATTTCTACACTGCCACCATAGAGTCCATCGTCAGCAGAGAGGGTGAATGGCTGCCCTTTGCCCCCCCCCCCTTGAGGCCCTGTTTAGGAGTATATAGGGCTTCGAGGAGGGCAAGGAAGATCATGGCTGACCCCGCACACACACCCAGCTAGGCCACAGTCTTTTTGACCCTAAAGACTATATGAAGGCCCGACGTTTCAAACAGCTTTTCCCCCCCACGTCTATCTGGCTCCTCAACGCTGCTGGTGGTGTTGTGTCCCCCCCTGACCCCCTTCCGTCCTCCCTCCTCCACCCCCACTCACTCAGAGTGGAATGGACCGAGTCTGACTTGTGCTCTGAGCTGACCTGAATACTTAAACTCTCTGCACTTTATATTTATTCACAATTCATTGCACTGTGTTGTGTTTTTTGCACCGTCTTGTGTCCTGTTTTGCACTTTGTCCAAATGTTGTAAACGGCACTCTGCGTGCCCACCAAACCAAATTCCTATACATGTCATGGCAATAATATAAAAGATTGTACTTTATTTACTCCACTACAGTTATTTAGACCTGGTGAAATGAAGAATACGTTTTTTCACACTTTTAGAGCATGTCCGTGCATGGTCACCATACCCTATAGCAATAGAGGCAAAAAGAAAATATTATTTATGTCTTTTATATTAAAAGTCCAATGAAGCCAATCTTAATAACTTCCTGTAAATGTACTGCGTGACTGATGACATAGACCTTAACTCTTATGAATATAAATTCATCTTGATTTCATTCACCTGATGATTCCCATACAGTTAGTAGCTGGACATTCCTTCAATCAAACACACCTGATTTGAATTACAGAGCTACTCCGTGGATTGTCATTCAAGATGACATCCATGCAGGCGGTTTAGTGCTCATTTTAAACTTAATCAGCACACTCAAATATGTATCTGAAAACATTATAGGTTAGTAACAAACATGCTTCACTGGCCGTATCTCTCTCTGTGCGTCCAGACTAGTGAACAGACGAGCCCCTGCTAAACACAGCTGCAGTGAATGAGACTCCAGTGTCCCATAGCCTGAAGGGATGGGACCTTCTGATTAGTTGAAACCAGGTTGAGACTGAAACTTCAAAATAAAACGACAGAAAAAGCCATTTCACCCGGTCTCTCTAAGCGCTAGCATTTTATACTTTCATCTGTTCGAAAATAGCAGGGCTCGCAAATCTGCTAAAGATTACAGGCATTATACTTCTGACATTTTGTTTTAAAATACAAAATGACAATCTTTTTTCTTCAGGATTGACTCCATGCAGATCGGACTATATCATTTGATGCCAACATTGCAAGTGGACATTCTGAACACAGGACTTTTTAGTTCACTTGTAACATCGAGTAACAGAATTTCTAAACGTGGTATTGATACTTTTATCCACCACTGGAAATACAGTATGGTATAGGATACAAAATGGACTGACATGCCGTCGGAGATTTGGTTTGGTTGGTATATGGTTTTGCTACACTCAATTCATAATTAATGTTCCAATTTTGGAGCTCTGGCTCATGGACTAAAAAACCCAAAAAGAACTGAACCGGTTCCCACATGGGAACCAACAGGTGGAAAAGGGGCCTGACAGCGTCTTGTCTCACAGAACAGCATGGGGTCACGAGGGTCAACCATTGTGTTTAGCGCATGCACGCAGATACGCACGCACGCAGCAGCACGCAGCCACGGCCAGTACATTTTGATGCCAATACTTTTGTACTTCTTTTGAATTCCAGCCTTTTACTTGTTGTGACAGAGTAGTTCTATACAGTATATTGCATTTTGGGCAGGAACCCCTTTTGGTGTTTAGCTATTGAAAAATAGCAGATCTACAAGCTCATAGCGCTGCACCGAGTGCCACGCTATGAGCTTGTAGGTCTGCTATTTTTGAAAAATCAAAGAACGAACTGACATATAGAAACATAGCTTTTTCAGAAAACTGTCTGGATTTAGAAGACATTTTTAGAATCTGATCTCAGGGCCAAAATTAACTAACCTGACGCTGCCAGATCCAAAAAGCTTGCTACACAAATTTGTTTCACAGCTTATTTGGATCTGGGATCGCGGAAGCAAATTCGATGACGGGGCTGTTCCTTTTTTTCAAGATACATGGTAGATGATTGGATGGGAGCGTCTGTCTATCACCGTGTGGGCGTGCAAACACAACCAATCATATCGACGTGTCTATATACCGTCACATCCGCATCCCGCCTTTAGCTCACGCTGATTGGTTCGGTGCGAAGCAGATCTGACTCAGGGCTCAACTCTGTCAGAGATCCCAGATGAGTGTTGTGTTGGGGAATATGTTTCCGCAATACCGCCCTCATCTGGCAGCGTCAGGTTAAAAATTAACCACTTTAACCCCATAAGCCTATTTCATCATAGCCGATCTACAAACTCACGGTAAGCTTCCGTTGCACAGGCTGTTTAGGCGGAAACCTTTGGAGATTTGTGTGAGTCTGTCAACCGTCTGGCTCGCAAGACTATAGTCTCCTAGCAACACGAGAGGATTCATATGAGACCGTCTATGGGAGCAACGCACATTAAGGTCCATTGTCTACGTTTCTGCTGCCACTAGCACATTTTACAGCCCCCTACGCACGCACGCACGCACGCGCACACGCACACACACACTTCCTTCTGCCATCTACTACTTCACAAAGAACACAATCTGTTGTTTTCTTTCCTATTCTTCCATGTACTCCCTGAAACAATTGGCTAGTCGTGGTGTCTTACAGGATGAGAATAAGTGTGTGCATGTCAGTTTGTGTGTGTGTGTGTGTGTATGTCAGTTTGTGTGTGTGCGTGTGTGCGTGTGCGTGTGTGTGTGTATCGTTACGGTATCGTTACGTCATGTTGTAGTCATCATGGCCGATCGAACTCTCCAAGCCAGAACATCCTTTCCCTCAAACTGGAAGAATATTAACACCTTCCCAATAAAAGCCTCTATAATTCCCTCCCCCGAACACGAGCCAAATGTGTTCGCATATAGAGGCCCAACAAAGCCGGATGTGCCATGGTGGAACCTCGTGGTGGTGGTGGTGGTGGTGGGCAGGGATAGGACTTTGAAGAAGGAAGGCAGTTGGCACACTGATCTTGACGCTCCCAGAAGCACTTTATTTTTTTAAGGTTATACAACTAGGGTCGTCCCGATCGGATCGGGAGATCAGAAATCGGCTCCCGATCGCATGGTTTTCAAAAGATCGGAATCGGGGGGGGGGATATCAGATTTTGTATTGATAATGTAAAAATCTCAAAGAAAGATGTATTTAAGCAATGAGATTGTGTAAAAACTGTTGTGTTTATGCCAGTTGTTTTCCTCCTGACCTCCCAGTCAGAGATCATCAAACAAAAGACTATAGTCACACTCAAGAGAGGCATGAAAGACACCTATGATGAAAACAAAAGGAAATGCAACCCCCCGCTGGCCGCTATGCATGGTGGCTGTAGTACTCTCTCTGAATGAGAGAGATACTCTTTAAGAGTTTTAACTGGACTTCAGTTCTATGAGCTGTAGAACTTACAACGTTTCGACCCGTGCGGGTCTTTGTCAGTTATGGATCTTTATACCACTGTGTGTGTGTCTCCTCTTGACTGATACTGACAATAAGACTGTCCAAACTGTGTTTCTGTGTGGAGTTTTCATGTTCTCCCCTGTGTACCCTATAGGGTAGGTATACCCTCACAAAAAAACATGCCGTAATCCTGGTCTCTAAAACTGCCTCCCCCTGGCCAGCCGGTGGCGCCTGATGGAGGGGAAAGGAACTGGTTGGAATAACGTGTTCCTTTCCACACGCTACGAGCAACTTGGACACTAATGCGTGAAGGAAGCATGAGTTCAAGTCCGTTGCTCTCCCCAGGTTGGCGGAGGGTGTGTATAGAGCCCAGGATCACATTAGATAATTGACACAGGGGTGAAAAATGGGTTACAAAATCGTGGGATAAAATAATTATATTTAAAAAAAAAAAGACTTCATCACGTAGCTGCCTTATTCTCATTCTGGCTCTTCTTTTTGGTACTAGTCTATACTACTGTGTGTGTGTGTGTGTGTGTGTGTGTGTGTGTGTGTGTGTGTGTGTGTGTGCATGTGTGTGTGCGTGCGTGCGTGCGTGCGTGCGTGCGTGTCTCTCAATTGTATACTCACGCTGCAATGGAAAGGTTAGCAGCGGACAGTGGGCTAACCTCCGCCACCTCTTTGGCCTTCTGCATTGCTGTCTTCTGATTGGCTGCCTCCTCTTGTTCCTCCTCGTCCTTTTTTGGGGGTGTGTGTGGGGGGGTGGGGGGTAGTGGGGGAGGACACACACACACACAAACACAATGAAGAGAGAAGATGATTATTGGAGCCATGCCAGGAGACATGACAAAGGCACTGGACAACGCTATCCAAGGTCTACAGTATATCTAGGACAGCATGATAGCAGCTATAGCTGTCGTTTTAACCAAGTGAGTGCGAGTTCTTTAGCACAAGCGTAGAGTTATTAACTCATAGTCATAACCTGCCACTAAAACCACCCGGGCGCTATTGTTCTATTTCGCTTGGAGAACATGACCCCTCCCCCCCCCCCCCAAAAAAAGAAAAGAAACAGCTATAGCGAGGATCGGCTATATAGCAAAAAACGTCATCATCGTCTATTTAAGAGTCTTTTGAAGCATTCATATATTTTGGCCTGGGCCGGGGCGAGCGGTCGAGCCAGCCGAGCACACAACGACGTGTCGCGGTGCTATACGCATTGTGAGAGCCTGTGCTTTTTTGCGCAACACACTGGCATGGCCAGACTAATATGAATGCGTTACTGCGCAGATATTAGTCTGGAATTTATAAAAACGGACTCCAATGTCTCCGCAAAATAAGTCTCACTTTGAATAGTCACCCACAATTCCGGGGTGAGCGAAATGTAATTCAAAACTGAGAAGTGCCAGGCCTATATATATCCCCCAAGGAATTTATTTTCCTGTGGCAGATTTTTGTGTCTGGTTTCCAGGCCCTTAATAACACTGTTATGTTTTTATTAAACATGGACGTACACACACACGGTTTTATATGCCCCTCGACAGCGACGTCATAGTGTGTAACATGTTTACCTTAGTGAGTTCCTGAGCGTTGGCCAGATTGTCCACAGCGATGGCCAAGAATACATTGAGCAAAGTGTCTGTGGGTCACACGTGTTAAGTACTGCAACAGGACAGGGAGAATAGAAAGAAAGGCAGGTGGTCCGAGAGAGCAAACTGAGAGAGAGAGAGAGAGAGAGAGAGAGAGAGAGAGAGAGAGAGAGAGAGAGAGAGAGAGAGAGAGAGGGAGAGAAGCACCTGACCTAGTTATGTCGACCATGCAGACCTTGGTTTCTTGCTTTTGATGCAGGCTCATTTTTTTTTATTAAGCAACTACTCGACTAAGTTTCCTAGTCGACTAGTTGACTAGTAAAGTTTACTAGTCGACTAGAGTAAATCCACTAGTCGACCTTGTTGGTACTATAGTTGACTAGTTGATAATATTATTTTTTTTAATTTTTTTTAAAAATCCCGATTTTGTAGGCCTCGAGATCAGGTAAATTATTGTTGTAGTCACTGGATATTAGGGATTTCCCGATCCGATATTTCTATTTCATAGAACGCGTTTATACCATATCACTTGATATCACACAATATAGTACGATATCCCAAATCAGACAATATCCAGTCAAATATCATGATATGGATATAATATCGATACTATAGGGATGTCCCGATCACGTTTTTCGGCTCCCGATCCGATTTCCGATCGTTTGTAAATGACGTGATCGGCCCACGGTTTCCGATCACCCGATCCGATCGGGGACAACCCCAATTTCTTTTCACCCAGTGCCTATTGTCTATATTGTAATCCGGCGTTGCTATACACTCCCTCTGCCAACCTGGGGAGAGCAAAAGAGTACATGAGGAGTCCAAGCTGCTTGTATTCACAGGGGGGAGGTTCCCCGGTTGGACGTAGCGTGTTATTCCGACCAGTTCCTTTCCCCTCCATCAGGCGCCACCGGCTGGCCAGGGGGAGGTAGTTTTAGAGACCAGGATTACTGCATGTTTTTTGTGAGGGTATACCTACCCTATAGGGGACACGGGGAGAACATGCAAACTCCACACAGAAAGACCCTTTCGAGACAGATGGAACCTCCAACACAGGGACAATGGGGAGGATTTGATTCAGGAGATACGTCTCATGGGGAAACTGACACGCCGTCTGAGGCTACAGGGAGAAGAAAATGGAGGACAAATGGTCCAAATGGACAACATTTAAGACTGAACAGAATATGGATATGGGGGGGAATGAGAAACAACAGCAAATGCCTGGAAATGTGTAATGTAACATGCAAGGTTTGAAACGCAATGTCGATTTTATTTGATTTCTTTTGTTTTTTGTTTTGTTTTCGTTTTGTCATGTCTTGTTTGTACTGTATGTTTCTGTCTTTTGTCAGTGTTCAAAAATTCATAAAATTTGAAGTGATAAAAAAAAAGAAAGACCCTTTCGCCAACCCCACCTAGGGTAGTATGTTCGCTGATGACGTGTATTACCTGGTATCCTATATATAGTTCATATATATACATACTGTATATGTATGTACATATTATTATTTTGATAGTATGAATGAATGAATGAATAGTTTATTTCGGTACTTACATTTTTAAAGGCAGTTGTGTTATAAAGTCAAGATCCCCTTTGCGTGCACCTTTTTTATGATATTGTTTAATATTTTCCACGTGGCTTGTATATTGCCTTTAAGTTGTTCAAGTTGCTTGTGGTGATAATCCTTTTTACTCAATCTTATAATATTTATTAATTTATTTTTGTATCTGGCTTCAGTTTCCGCGGTTCTGTATTTTAGAAATGTCTTGTAGAGAATGTTTTTCTTTTTGCATGCGTTTTCAATCCCTTTGGTTATCCACGGATTCTCCTCTGGTAGGTTTAGTGATTACAGGGAATAGACTATTACTGTACATGGAGTCAATGAATGCTGTTATCTTGCTTTTTTTAATGTGGATTAAATAAATCCACATTAAAATCTCCACATATTATGTGCACTTTGTTGTTGTTTAGATTGGAGAACATGAGGTCTAGATTGCTGATGAATGTATCTAAGCAGGATCCGGGATTTCTGACTTTTTTAGATTTTTCTAGCGTAAGTTCAATTGTGAGGCATTCCATTATATTCTCAAAACGTATTAGTTGTGCTTTTAACTCGGGTACATTTTAGGTCTGTGCTCACAGACCTAAAATGTTTGAAGTGTAAAGTTCATATACGTCTATCTCTACCTTGAGCTCTAACGTATCACTCAGCCAGGTTTCGGAAAGGGCGATAATGCTGAATTTACTTAGCTAAATAATCCTTTGTTTCGCCAAAATTCTTCTCGAGGCTCCTACAGTTAAAGTGTATAATTGAGACTTAAAAGTTGAAGGTATACACCTTCAACTTTTAAGTTTTTATATTGATCCTCAGTATAATACTCACAATTATGTGTTATGTTGCTATAATAATTATTTTCTGGATCAATTTCGTATAGTTTATGCTCTGTATGATTAAAGTTTATACTTACCCAACTCCCTCTCCCCCAACACTGTCAACAACAACAGAGTCAACAGAATCATCTTCATCAATGTCCTAAAATGGTAAGTCCTCGAGTACCACTTAATAATAATATGTACATGTGCATGTGCATATTATTATTATTTTGATAGTACTGTTTACCCTGAGTGTAGGTCCTTTGTGTACCTGCGGTCCTAGTTTACCGAGGCACTGACTATACCATGGGCTCCATTTTCGTCACCGCTAAACCTTATCCCTAAACTTCTTTGCCTTTTTTTTGAATAGTTCAAGCCCCCAACGTGTCAATGTAGAGGCTAGCTGAACTATTCAAAAATGTTGTATAATATAGATAGGTGTCAAAGTAGGAACGTACGTTGGATTAACGTGGCCCCACATGCCCGTACAGTTCCATATATACAGATGATTTTCAACGTTTAAAAAATTTGACTTTAGAGATGATGTCCCCAATTATCTTGGGGGTGGGGGGACGCGGCCTGAAAAGTTTGTATATAACAATCGGGACAGAAAAGACTGATGAGTGGAGAGAGCTGCGGCTTTTCTCGGGCCATGGAGACCAAAGGGTACAGCTCTCATGGAATGCAAGAACGCTCGCCACAAAACACGCTCGCCCCGGGTCTAATCCGGCGACCTTGGAGCGGTGGCCACCAGGTGTTTTTAAACGTAACCTCGGTAAAACTATACCTAAACCTATAACCTTATTCCTAAACGTAACCTCGGTAAAACTATACCTAAACCTATAACCTTATTCCTAAACGTAACCTCGGTAAAACTATACCTAAACCTATAACCTTATTCCTAAACGTAACCTCGGTAAAACTATACCTAAACATATAACCTTATTCCTAAACGTAACCTCAGTAAAACTATACCTAACCCTATAACTTTATTCCTAAACCTAACCTCAGTAAAACTATACCTAGAGGACGAAAATGGAGCCCTTATATGTCTTTCTGCATGTGATGCATGTGTTTACCTTGCTTATTGTAAGTCGCTCATGAGTGTCTGAATTGTAGGCTAACTGTACAGTGTATAATATACACTATACAGTTAGCCTACTTTGCAACTACGATATTATCGTAATTTGCAAATTTGTAAAGAGAGGGGTTGAGGATACAGTTGCCGAAGAGCGTAAGGACAATGAAGAAGATGGAGAAAAGCATTCCTTTGTCTGTTACTCCGCCCTGTGACTCAATGCCGTCATACATCACCTCGTTCCAGTCTTCTCCCGTCAGTATCTATAGGGAGAGAGAGAGACGCACACACACACACACACGCACACGCACGCACACACGTGCGCACACGCACATGCACACACATGCATACACTCCTTATGAGTCACACTTTTATTATATTATTATTATTGCTAAAACGAACAAAATCTGCTCCATAGACCTCATGCAGGCCGCGGCGGCAGGCCGGCCGGCCACTGCCGGCCATTATGTATTTGGCAACGTTTAGTTTCGCGGACACACACATAAAAAAAGGCACAACAGACCAAAAAAAAATACACTTTCACCGAATAATAAAAAAAAAACTGGCGTCGCTCGATCGTATACCTGGAATACCGTCATGATGGCTGCGGCAAAGGTGTCAAAGTTAGTGGAAGGAGTTCCCGCTGGAAAGTTGAACCTGTGAGAGGAGGGTTTAGAGAGAGACACGCACCTTTTCAACACCATTCGGTTGTCACAGGGCAGACACAGAGAGAGACTACAGAGACACCTATATATATATATGCTTCAAGAATAAAACACAATTTTTCAAAAATAGCAGACCTATACAAGCTCGTAAGAGCTTGTAGATCTGCTACTTTTCCAATAGCTAAATAATGCTTTATAGTTAAAACACCCAAAACGCGGTTCCCGTCCAGAATGTGATAAGGGGCGAGTACATTAACGTAGACACGACTGGATTTCATCCATCTCATCGACAACAACAGAATGGTGAAAGCATCTATGCCTGCAGTGGTCATAGATGGACCCGGCAAATAAGCAGCATGTATTTGGGGTCACAGATATATTTGCGCCATAAGGGACCCCCCTTATGACATTTGTCTTGTCAATGTTGTGTGACCACACGTTCCCAAGTCCCTCCTTCTTCCGCACGTCATCACAACAGGCTTTATAGGGGGTGCCGCCGGGGAGGGGGGTCTCCCTCAGCACAGCAGCACTGTGAGTGGTCGATCGCCAATCAGCCCCAAGCTGCTCCGCGTTGCCGTAAAAGGCAATACGAGATCGCTGAGATCTGGCGCTCGATCCGGCGCTTTGGAACGTCGACTCCCCCCGTCGGTGGACTCGTCAGATCCTCCTCAGACCTCAGTGATACTCCCGTGCTCCGTACTCCACAGTCCTCTCCAGTCCTCTTCCAACCCCTCCCTGGATATACGCAAAACCTCTCACCACCCCCCGAAGCGTAAACAATAAATTCCTTTTAACCTCTATTCCTTTGCCTTGCTTTCAAATAGCATATGTGTTCTGTATAATATAGGGCTGTTGTGTTATCCTTTTAGCCCACATGTCTGACATGTACCACAATTGCTGTTCTGTCTAATAAAGTATTCAATCAATTATTCAACCATATACTGGAACCCCAGCGTCCCTATTCTGCATGGGGGAGTTGCGACGCGGAGGGATTTGGTGCATAAGACAGGAAAAGAAAGCATCTCCCAGTACAGAGATACTCTACAGAGGGTGATACTGACTCTGTCCTATAAGAGAGACACTCTACAGAGGGTGATACTGACTCTGTCCTATGAGAGAGACACTCTACAGAGGGTGATACTGACTCTGTCCTATGAGAGAGACACTCTAGAGGGTGATACTGACTCTGTCCTATGAGAGAGACACTCTAGAGGGTGATACTGACTCTGTCCTATGAGAGAGACACTCTAGAGGGTGATACTGACTCTGTCCTATGAGAGAGACACTCTACAGAGGGTGATACTGACTCTGTCCTATAAGAGAGACACTCTATAGAGGAGGGTGATACTGACTCTGTCCTATGAGAGAGACACTCTATACAGGGTGATACTGACTCTGTCCTATGAGAGAGACACTCTACAGAGGGTGATACTGACTCTGTCCTATGAGAGAGACACTCTACAGAGGGTGATACTGACTCTGTCCTATGAGAGAGACACTCTACAGAGGGTGATACTGACTCTGTCCTATGAGAGAGACACTATACAGGGTGATACTGACTCTGTCCTATGAGAGAGACACTCTACAGAGGGTGATACTGACTCTGCTCTATGAGAGATACACTATAGAGGGTGATACTGACTCTGCCCTATGAGAGAGACACTCTACAGAGGGTGATACTGACTCTGTCCTATGAGAGAGACACTCTACAGAGGGTGATACTGACTCTGTCCTATGAGAGAGACACTCTAGAGGGTGATAGTGACTCTGTCCTATGAGAGAGACACTCTACAGAGGGTGATACTGACTCTGTCCTATGAGAGAGACACTCTATATAGGGTGATACTGACTCTGTCCTATGAGAGAGACACTCTATATAGGGTGATACTGACTCTGTCCTATGAGAGAGACACTCTATACAGGGTGATACTGACTCTGTCCTATGAGAGAGACACTCTATATAGGGTGATACTGACTCTGTCCTATGAGAGAGACACTCTATATAGGGTGATACTGACTCTGTCCTATGAGAGAGACACTCTATACAGGGTGATACTGACTCTGTCCTATGAGAGAGACACTCTATATAGGGTGATACTGACTCTGTCCTATGAGAGAGACACTCTATACAGGGTGATACTGACTCTGTCCTATGAGAGAGACGCTCTATAGAGGGTGATACTGACTCTGCCCTATGAGAGATACACTATAGAGGGTGATAGTGACTCTGTCCTATGAGAGAGACACTCTAGAGGGTGATACTGACTCTGTCCTATGAGAGATACACTATAGAGGGTGATAGTGACTCTGCCCTATGGGAGATACACTATAGAGGGTGATAGTGACTCTGCCCTATGGGAGATACACTCTACAGAGGGTGATACTGACTCTGCCCTATGAGAGAGACACTCTACAGAGGGTGATACTGACTCTGCCCTATGAGAGATACACTATAGAGGGTGATAGTGACTCTGCCCTATGAGAGAGACACTCTACAGAGGGTGATACTGACTCTGTCCTATGAGAGAGACACTCTAGAGGGTGATACTGACTCTGTCCTATGAGAGATACACTATAGAGGGTGATAGTGACTCTGCCCTATGGGAGATACACTATAGAGGGTGATAGTGACTCTGCCCTATGGGAGATACACTCTACAGAGGGTGATACTGACTCTGCCCTATGAGAGAGACACTCTACAGAGGGTGATACTGACTCTGCCCTATGAGAGATACACTATAGAGGGTGATAGTGACTCTGCCCTATGGGAGATACACTCTACAGAGGGTGATACTGACTCTGCCCTATGAGAGAGACACTCTACAGAGGGTGATACTGACTCTGCCCTATGAGAGATACACTATAGAGGGTGATACTGACTCTGCCCTATGGGAGATACACTCTACAGAGGGTGATACTGACTGTCCTCCAAACAGCTGCATGCCCAGCAGGGCAAAGACCACGATGAAGAGGAAGAGGAGGAACAGCAGGCTGACGATGGACTTCATGGAGTTGAGCAGGGAGACCACCAGGTTCCTCAGAGGAGCCCAGTACCTGGGGGGCGAGAGAGAGAGAGAGAGACACAGAGACAGAGAGAGAGAGAGAATAGGATCATTTAATTGGCATTTTCAAAAATCACATGAATGTCCCCCATTAACCCATTTTGGACAAATACAAATCTGAAAAACCCATGTTTCTATGTTCAGTGGTGCTCAACCTTTTTCATGTCAAGGACCCCCAGAATTATCTCTATTGGACCACGGACCCCCCCATCTAAAAATATGTAGTTCCAGGGACCCCCCTTTCACAACTTTTCAAAAATAGCAGACCTACAAGCTCGTACCGTGCCACTCGGTGGCGCGCGTTGAGCTTGTAGATCTGCTATTTCTCAATAGCTAAAGTATAACATAATGCTTAAAACACCAACAGGGGTTCCCACCCAAAATGGGTTAAGGCCAGCTGAGGCCAATTCCACAGACGCCTTCATTCTCACACATTCAATATGTTTCTTTAAAAAAGTCAAGCAAAGACTTTAGACTCCTCCTTCTCCAAACACAGACTTGACACTCAAATGTAACCCAACGTTGTTGAGTTACATCTTGTCACATACCTGACAAAATCGGGCCGGGACGATTTGTTTATTGTTTTTTGTGACGCATATAATCTAAGATTTCTGGGATATGGGAATTGAGAAAATGACGTCAGGACTTCCGTACAGTGCAGAGGAGCTGCTAAGTAGAGACAGAGGTGAGATGAAACCGCGCCGGGTGAGGAAGTGGAGGAGCCGCCGCAGCAAGATGGAAGATGACACGACAAAAGCGTATATTTACGTGGGCGCGGGGTCCCGTTGGAATTGTCGCGAGCATGCTCGCGACAATTCGCTGAGTCCTAATATTCGGTGAATATAGGACTTAACGGCACTCACGTCTGACTTTTCATGAGCTGACTTTTTCCGTTGTGGTTCCACTTTGAGACATCGTGGAACTATACAAACGACCATAAAACCAAGACAATGAAATCGAAATTTCATCAGAGGAGGAAAAGAGGGGGGGGGGGGGGGTTATGGTTACTCAACAGGGCATGAATAATGGCAATGCATCAAAAACACCAGTTGTCAACGTTCTTTAAAGAAACCCAGGGCACCAGGAAAACCTGCTGATTCTGAGGTCTGCGGGAGAGAGGGAAAGTGGTAGAGCTATTAGAGAAAGGGGGGAGAGAGAGAGAGAGAGAGAGAGAGAGAGAGAGAAAAGAATGAGTAGAAAAGTGCTGACTGGCCCTGTTTTTGAGGTCAGGTCAGGCTTGTTGTATTTTACTTCTCCGGGTTTGTTCATAACAGAACAGTGAGGGCAGGTGTGTGTGTGTACAGTACACATGTGCGTTGCATGTGTGTACGTGTCAAAGTAGGAATGTACGTTGGATTACCCCCCCCCCACACACACATACCCGTACAGTTCCATATACAGCTGATTTTCAACGTTTAAAAAAAGTGACTTTAGAGATGATGTCCCCAATTATCTCGGGGGTGGGGGGGACGCGGCCTGAAAAGTTTGGGCTCCCCGTGTAGAGAACAATCGGGACAGAAAAGACTGATGAGTGGAGAGAGCTGCGGCTTTTCTCGGGCCATGGAGACCAAAGGGTACAGCTCTCATGGAATGCAAGAACGCTCGCCACAAAACACGCTCGCCCCGGGTCTAATCCGGCGACCGTGGAGCGGTGGCCACCAGGTATTCTTAAACGTAACCTCAGTATACCTAAACCTATAACCTTATTCCTAAACGTAACCTCAGTAAAACTATACCTAAACCTATAACCTTATTCCTAAACGTAACCTCAGTAAAACTATACCTAAACCTATAACCTTATTCCTAAACCTAACCTCAGTAAAACTATACCTAAACCTATAACCTTATTCCTAAACCTAACCTCAGTAAAACTGTACCTAAACCTATAACCTTATTCCTAAACGTAACCTCAGTAAAACTATACCTAAACTTATAACCTTATTCCTAAACCTAACCTCAGTAAAACTATACCTAAACCTATAACCTTATTCCTAAACGTAACCTCAGTAAAACTATACCTAAACCTATAACCTTATTCCTAAACGTAACCTCAGTAAAACTATACCTAAACCTATAACCTTATTCCTAAACCTAACCTCAGTAAAACTGTACCTAAACCTATAACCTTATTCCTAAACCTAACCTCAGTAAAACTGTACCTAAACCTATAACCTTATTCCTAAACGTAACCTCAGTAAAACTATACCTAAACCTATAACCTTATTCCTAAACGTAACCTCAGTAAAACTATACCTAAACCTAACCTTAGTCCTAAACGTAACCTCAGTAAAACTATACCTAAACCTAACCTTAGTCCTAAACGTAACCTCAGTAAAACTATACCTAAACCTAACCTTAGTCCTAAACGTAACCTCAGTAAAACTATACCTAAACCTATAACCTTATTCCTAACCTTAACCTCAGTAAAACAAATACGAGAATATAAACGAACCACTGGGAGCGAGCATTCTGCGGAAAGAATAGGGGGCGAGTGTGTTTTGTGGCGAGTGTTCCGTTTACCCTCTCATGCTATCGAGACACACGCAGAGAGCACTGATAGAATGGGAGGCCAGTTGTCAGACCAGGGATCATCACAGCATCGTTGAGATTGAGAACAACAAATGTCGACCAGATTTCCACTCTTCACATTATTATAGAGCAATCATGAGAGTGGAAAACTCCTCCCTCTATACGTCACCTTCGTAGACTAGACGGGAAAAAAAACATTTGACGATGCACAATAGACAGACCACCACCCGGAAGCTATACTGAGACACCATGGAGTGCCCCACTAAGCTAATGAGCATAATTAAAAACAGCTGTTCTCAAATGACCTGTGTAGAGTGATACAAGATGGACGGCTCACACACCGAGACTGGGGTCAGTCGACAGGGCTGCTCGCTGTCCCTATTCTTGTTCGTAGTAGTAGTCCCAAAGAGAACAAAGAGGACAAAGAGAACATCCACAGAACAAATACAAGAACGGAATCCAGTGGACAACTTGGACACGGCTAAACAGCTTGGACTTTGCAGCACCAAAACATTGACGCAGACGCTCTCGCAAAAAACCTAAATCCATGACGATAAATATATCACCAGTGAAGAGCAAATGACCCTAGAAGATGTATAGGCTAGAGTCCTTTGATGTGAAAGCAAGGATAGGCAAGGCAAAGAGAAGATCGAGTACTGACAGCGTTGCTACTGCTCAGTGATGAATGACAACTGGATGGCT
>NC_137864.1:4614881-4617381 GCF_963924005.1 Protomyctophum bolini | reverse complement strand
AAATCCAGACTACCCGGTATGTATGAGCCTTTAACCAGACACACACGCACACATACACACATACTAGGGCATTAAGCAAAAGGTCGACTTTTCAACAAGTCGACTTCATTAACATAAGTCGACTAAAAAAAAAAACATTTCCTTTTTTTCCCGCCATATCATTATTTTTGTGCCATGTGTGCATAAAAAGAAAAAACCCTGTAGGATTGGTTATTGTCAACGGACATAAGTGATTCTTTCCCTTTAAGGAGTTCAGTCGGCCATTCATTAACAACTCCTTTGTGTGTGCCCGCCCTTTGATGTGCTGCTCTCTGCTCACCCAGCTGCATCTTGTTCCACTGATTGCCTGGCTGCATGCGCTGCACTATGTGTCAGTGAAGTCATCAGAACAGAAGCGTGCAAACTTAAATTGTCCCCAAACGATCGCCCTCTATCTTTATGCGCGCGGGGCCGCGTGAATCTCTCCGGTCAGCTGTGAGAGTGTCGGTGTGTAAGGAGGGTTTTACCACATGGTTCAGCGATGAAGAAACAAGTAAACCATGAGGGAGGAGGAGGGTGTCGTGACTCGTGAGCGTGGAACGTATAGGATTTACTTTTATTGTGTTCTGGATGATGTGCTGCTGCTAATGTTATGTTTTACATGGCGAGTTTGTACTTCTGCCCTCTGGGAGAAGATACAAAGAACCAAAGTGGAAGTACATTAGATTTAAAAAGTCGTTTGTATCAGCATCAACTAAGATGCTGAGCGAGGCTCTGAAACAGCGGTAACTATACGTGAGGCCTGATTATATCCACATCACGTGTGCAATTGTGTAATGTTGTGTCTTCCTCTGTGATGTATTTTTGTTTGTCATTGATGTTTTATGTGTGGCTGTATAGCTGGGGTGAAAGCCCAAGACAAAGTTCCCTTGTGGACAATAAAGTTCACCTTGACCTTGACAGAGCTATAGTGAGTGACTGTCTTCTATTGTTCGATCTGGCGGTCCAAAAAAACCTGGAAATCAGGAGGCCACAACCTGAGGGGCACTTTTTCTAAGTTTGTATTGTGGTCTGCCTTACCGACAGCGTCCCCCATGTTGTCCTCTCCTTCCTCTGGGTTGAGAAGCTCCGTCTTGTTGTTCTTGGTCTGGATGGTGGGCCTCCGTCTCGTACCTGCAGGTTGGACACAAACACACACATTTAAGGTCTATTCCATACGTCGCCTTCTAAGTCAGTAGCTCTCACGCTTTCAAGATTTCCAAGCGATGTACAGTACAAGCGTTTGCGAGTTTGTAAATCAGATTTTGGCGCATTATGTTATGCTTTAGCTATTGAAAAAGCTATTTTTGAAAAATCCAAGAACGACTGACATATAGAAACATGGCTTTTTCAGAAAACTGTCGGGATGTATAGAAGACACTTTTAGAATCTGATCTCGGGTCAAAATGGGTTCATGTTAATGTTAATTGTTTACTGTGTCGCCGTAACAACGGAGTCGTGCGTATATAGAGCCGTCGACAGCCACTGAGCTTGTAGATCGATTGGTGTTTAACCCATTCTGACCTGAGATCAGATTCATACGAGGTTTCCACTGGACACACACTGGTCTGATTAACCCATTCTGACCTGAGATCAGATTCTAAAAATGTCAGTCGTTCTTCGATTTTTAAAAAATAGCAGACCTACAAGCTCGTAGCGCGCCACTCGGTGGCGCGCTATGAGCTTGTAGATCTGCTATTTTTAAATAGCTAAAGCGTAACATGATGCTAACACCAAAATGGGTTCCCGTTCAGAATGGGTTAACTCTCCATTTCAGCCTATAGTCTCTTTGCTGTTGTCTTATACAGGTCTGCATGTGTCATTCTTTCTCCATCAAGGAGAACGTCCGGGGGGGTTGTGTGTGTGTGTGTGTGTGTGTGTGTGTGTGTGTGTGTGTGTGTGTGTGTGCGCGCCCAATGTCTGCATGCAGAGTTAGCAGACTTGGGGACGGCCACTACACAAAAAAAAACCCCTGCTCCATCGGTCCTGGCATTATGCCAATCAATGGTCGATGCTCATGTGCAATTTCAGATCGACTGGCCAACCCATTGAGAAGATGATGAGTTGTTTTTTCTTTTTTTTAAGTATAGCATTTTAGTAAGATCATATACTGTAAGTCCTCTATCCCAAATCTTTTCCTCTCTTTTTCGGCTGTTTCTTTCTTCCGGCCAAGCTACACCAGGCAATTTTGCGCACGTGCGTATGCGTTTACTGCACGCGCGTTTACTGCACGCGTACAGTGCGTTTGGATAGGACCAATATATGTCAATGATATACCAGCTACACCAGACGCACGGATACCGCGGGCCATCCTACGCGTGCTCTAAAAATAGGATCGGTTCTAATTGTTTTACGTGCGAATGCCCCCATGCGCGCGTATCTATATATCCTCCCGGAAGGTCCCGCACAAACCTGCCGCGCGTCTGACAGATCGATGTAGCCGCCAGGGCATTTGGCTTACACACGCACGGTCCGCACGTTT
>NC_137864.1:4589881-4612381 GCF_963924005.1 Protomyctophum bolini | reverse complement strand
GTCCACCAACTCCTCTGGGAGAGAGAGAGAGAGAGAGAGAGAGAGAGAGAGAGAGAGAGAGAGAGTCACAGGTGGGGGATACAACAACATTAGGATCAACAACGTTTAAAGATGGAGTGCCGTGATTTCCCCTCCCCAAAATGATCATCAGGTGCTATGATTATCATCAGGTGCTATGATTACACTATACTGTATACCAAGGAAGAGAGTCAAAGAAGTGTACAGAGTGGTGTTAAAATGACATTTTTATGAGTTCATTAAAAGGGACACTTCACCCTTTTTTTTTTAATTGTAGTCCAGGAAGGTAGTGAGACCAGTGTCCATGACATCAGAGACAACAGGCTCACTGCTACAATCTAAAATATCTAAAACCACATATTACACACATAAATACCCCCAGGAAAGTGATCTAAAGCTTCTAAACGTCATTAACATATATTTTTTTGCAAAAAGGGTGAAGTGTCCCTTTGAGTATACCTGGTTTTTCCCCTTAGCACCACCCCACCTAAACGTATAAAGCCTCTCCCACAGCTGTTGTTGTATGATAACGGGGGGAGCGGTTATGGTTATGATGTCACAAAAATGGGACATTTTTTTCCGATTGGGTCCTTTTGACTCACAAAGGCTTTCAAGCTTCCAGGAAGGAACCAAAAATACACAGGGACATTATTTCAATATTCTATAACCACATACCTGGGGGTCTATTAGAGTAACGTAATTGAACGCCATAGACACAGACAAAACCGAATACGTACGAGAATCACGGCACTTCATCTTTAAAGAATAGCTGTCCATCTCTTCTATTCTATTATAATTATATTTTGAGCATTTTTGTACCAACATGAAACAATCAACAAAAGGGTCTGTGCATAACTGTAGTGCTCACAGTACAGCTTTCCAGAAGGCGGCATTCCAAGATCCTCCCGAACCCGGGCTATGTGTCGAGGTGTTATAGTGCCATAGTCTAACTCTAACATCATTGTTATACAATGTATAATATTATATTATCTTACACTATTGCTATTACCACTACTTGTATTTGCCCGCGTCTCCCTCTCCGTCTCTCCTTCTCTCTCTCTTTCTCTCCCCCGACACAGTTGACGTTTCTTCCAGCTAAGGGGGAGTTTTTCATCAGCACCGTCGCAAGATTTCTTGCTCAGGGTGTGTGTCGATCTCTGTCGATTGTGTTTTGTTTTTAAACGATATGTTTATTGTTACATTTGTCTCTATATACGATCTACAAGCTCACGACGTGTCAATGTAGATCGGCTATAGTTGAACTATCTTAAAATGTTTTTTTTTTTCTTTTTTAAAAGGTAAAAAAAATGGCAAATAAGTTTAGGGATAAGGGGTAAGGGGTGAGGAAAGATAGGACCCCACACGTGTTTAATCCCTAACCCCCCGTGAGCGCTCATCAGAACCATCTGAGCAGCCATCAACTGGATGTATCTGAAAACAACATAATTTATGTTGGAATTAACAAGGTCCCGCAAACACAGATTATGCCCAGATTATGATTTATTCCTTTGGCCCATTATTAGTCACCGAAGTAAATATTGGACCTATATTCTTCACAAGCCACATAACTATGCTCCCCATATATTATTGCATTTTTCAGACTGTCAAATCAGGAAGGAAATTATATCTTTGTTCAAACCGGTCCGTGTCGACAACACGAGATCTATAGCGAACCGGTGATCTATAGGATGTCCTCGCCACTGCTATAGTTCGTACTTTCAATCCGTACTCGCGATCGTATATGTCTCGGTAACATATCAATCTTATTGCTACAGCTATGCACAGAGCCTATTTGATGGATAACTAATTAAGTGACACGTACCTTTTATCAGAACACACCGTCGTAGGGAAACAGAATTGAACGATGAAGGGTATAATTTCTATGATTTAATTGTCAAATATATGTGTAAATATATATAATAAAAATATATAATAAATATATTATAAAAATAAAAAATAAAAATAAAAAATAAAAATAAAAAATAAAAAATAAAATAAAAATAAAAATATATAATAAATATATAATAAAGATATATAATAAATATATGTAAATATATATTTTGAACACTTTGAACAAGGAAGAATAGCTGAAAGGGGGATTTACAATAAAAAAAGGACACAAATAAAAAACCATGGCGTGATGGTGATGGATAACTATAACAGAATGCCATGTTTTCACTGGCCGCGCTCAGATGAACAGTGGTGGACAAAGTATTCACAAGTAAGTAAAAGTATCAATACTGAAACACTCTGTTCAATATAGACCTATATATATATACACCACAGAAGTAATTGGTATATCAATCCAAATGTACTTGACAGTACCGGAAGTATAGAAAGTATAGGATAACTCATTATATGCAGAATGTCACCATTTCACTTGAGTTTTCAAAATGTATGAATAATGTGTTCAAAATCCTTTGAAAATACCAGATCTTATACAAGCTCACAATGCGTTGCGTGTGCAGCGCATTGTGAGCTTGTGGATCTGGTATTTTTAAACGGCCCGAAATGTACGTGGGTTGTTGTGGTTATAATGCATGTTTTGTAATCAAAATCTACAAAGTATAACTAATGTTTTTTTTTAAATAATTGTAGTGGAGTAAAAAAAAGTACTTTGCTTCTGAGATGTAATGGAGTATAGAAGTATAGGCTGAATAACAGTAAACTGGAAATACTGTATAGTTTTTAAAAATAAATAAAACAGCTCAAAATTGTATACTTATGAGTGCAGTACTTGAGTAAATGTACTTAGTTACTTTTACACCAACTGCGAAATGAAGTGGAACTTGACACAGAATTGAGCCTCATGTGCACCAACCAGCAGCAGCTGTCCTCCTCCTCCTTCTCTCACATGAGTGTCCCACACAACAAGTATAAATCATGCTTATAATTGGACAGGAATCAATCATGTTCAATCATCATTATACTGGTAGCTTGAGCTATATCAAGGCATCTTTTCCGGTTAACCAATTATACACATGCGCTGTGGGTGGGTGGGTGGGTGGGTTTGGAGTCGGATGTCAATCAAACGGCGCGGCGCGGCGTTGACATCGAAAGCGTTTGTCCTCCTTGACATCCTGGATGTCAGTATGTAGGCTAGTTTATAGCAGTGGTTCTCAATGGGGGACGGGGGACACTGTTGTTGTTTATGAATCAAATGGGGGGTCCTTAATATACAGGTCGCCAACTCCTGAGTTATATGGGTCCGTGTGTGGGGCCTAATTCATACATATCGAACAGGGGGGCAGTCAGACGGATATTTTGTGAAGCCACTAAGGAAATGAAAGTTCATATAATGGCCTGTTGTGGCGCTGTCACTGGACCCAGAAAAACCCATAGCCCCATAGAAGTCCATGTATTTTGGCCCAACTTCACCTAGACTGTTAATAAACATGGTCATGAATACTTTTTGCTTTCAGTCACTAGTTTAAAGTCTCATTTCTAATGTCATAATATTCTTTTTGGAAAATTATGGTCCCATTTATAAAAAAAATGACCATAAAGTCGCGCATGTTCTGAGGGGCGTGGCTACCGTTACAGTCTATGAACGGGATCCCCCTCCCACTCGAGTCAAAATAAAAACCAACGAAGAAGAAGGGGGGAAGTCCCGCCTCGTTGTCTGGGCCAGCCAATGGGCCAGCTGGCCTGAACTGGGCCAAAACGGATCTTGAAAGATGGCGACTTCCATTGCAAGGAATGACAGGCTTCATTTTAAGTTCATGTTAGACCTGCGGAACGCTTTGTCCATATTTTTTACAGTCTATGATATCGAACCGGCGGGGGGGGGGGGGGTCCATGAAACTATATAGAAGCTTGAGAACTACTGCTTTAATAGTGCCTATTAACTGCTGCATTTCAATTGGTGTTACTCACAATCGGGGTGACCACCAAAAAACCATCAATATTGTGCACACAAGAGGAACGTACGTGTTTTGGGCAATTACCGTAAAACCGAAAATTTGTCTCTGACACAACTGAAATGGGGAGGAGGGGGAGAAGAGAATAAGTAAGAAACACAACATCGTCAGCAATTGAACGTATAGGCTATACTGTGTAAAAAAAAAAAGAATTTGATTCATTTATTTGTGTGTTTTTATCTTAAGAGTATATATGAATAGAGAGGGCACCGGATTCCTCCTCCCATCCACTTGCAGTAAGTTGCTCAAAAGCAGCACGAGGCGATTTCACTCCTCCTTCCGTGTAGGAACAGAGTGCATTCTGGGATGGATTTTCCCCAAACACATGAACCGCGCTGGCCGTTGACTATCATTGTGCCGTTTTGTGCGCGTATGTTCACGTATGACACATTCGTTCACGTGTCATGGCCCCGCAATAACATGAACGTGCGCAATGATAGTCAAACGGACCAGCGCTGGCTCGAGCTGCAAATACCAAAAATTCGGGCCACTATGTGGTTTCCTCCGGGTGCCGTCTCTAGTATTCATATATACTCTAAGGTTGTTATGAAGGCGGTCGGTCGCGGTCGGTCGCGGTCCCCTTACCCGAGATGTCGTCGTAACAGGCGCGGTGGAATTTGCCCATGTAGAACTCCAGGCCGATGATGGCGAACATGAGGATGGCCACAAACAGCAGCAGGCCGATCTGCAGCAGGGGGATCATGGCCTTCATGATGGACTTCAGCACCACCTGCAGGCCTGGAGGAGGACAAAGCACGAGCCGTTGAATGTATATTCAGTGATTTCACTTAATTCAAATATCACTTTGTTTTGTTGTGATAATCCTCTCTACTATAGAGTGTGCTGACCATATAAGGAGTTCCTCCCTGTCCCCAGTTAACCTCGTTTTTGGCTCTCTATCCTGATTGGATGAAAGGCTTAGGTCCCACAGCCAAAAACGAAACCTAAGGTTTTTTGAGTGAAATGACTGAATATACCTTTAAATGTGAGGAGGGGGATGTTGTCAAGTCTTATTGCTTATTGTTTGGCCTTGTTTGGCCTTGTCCAGCTGACGTTCGTTGACGCTCGTTAATGTCAAGGCAATTATGTCTATGCACCGTCACATGCATATAGGTCTACAATCTATACATTCTATTCTAAGGAGGCATATTTAAAAACAGATATTATCCTGCTCACTACTGCGCCCCCCCCCCCCCCCCCCCTTCCCCCTTGAATATGATGGAATATGACTAAGGATTACTGTGATTATGGTAATCTCACATTTCACATCGTACACACCATATACCTGTAACTTTCATCGGGGGTGGGGCCGCCAGTTGAATCCCTGGCGTAGACATTATTTATCTTAGCAATTATTCTATAGATTACTTTGTCCATTAATCGAAGAATCGAGCATGTTCTGATAAAAAAATAAAATTGAAAATAGCTATCGCATTGTGAGCTTCTATATCAACTATTTTCACAATTTTGCTATTTTGACATTGCCTGCCCAAAATAAGGATAGATATGAATGGATAAATATGTTATACGTATACTTATTTGCGTCATAAGGACACAACGAGGTATATGCAACGATATAATGGTGCACAGACTGTTGTTTGTGTACTGTGTGCATCATGTGGAATGGAAGAAGACATTGCCTGCGTTCACTGCAGGCTGCTAGTATATACTGTAGCTCCGTCCGTATCCATGGAAACTAACCACAGCTGTTTTGCAAACATGGCGGCAGTGTGCTGTACGGCAGCACAGAGAAAAAGACCACAAGCTGACACAGAGGGCCAGGTGTTTCAGCTGCGTTATATACTGTCATTCATGTTCGGTCAATTCATCTCGGATGCGTTCGTGCACGTGTGCATTTTCGGGGGGGGGGGGGGGGGGTGCATGTGCTTATTTGAATGATCTCAATCAGTCGATTATGTGTTCCAGCTTGGATCAATGGTGAACTGATGAAGTAGACTTTAACCACTTAAACCCCATACGGTATATGTTTGACCAGAGACGCCCGGGTGTCCCCACTTTGGGAAAAAAAAAAGACGCACGCACGCACGCACGCACGCACAGAGTCATATACTTACTGGGAATCCCAGAAACCAGTTTGAGCGGTCGCAGCACTCTGACAGCTCGCAGTGTCCTCAGATCAAACTGAGACCCCACCGATGACAGAATACTACAGAGAGAGAGAGAGGGGGGGAGGGAGGAAAACAGGAGCTGTGTGAGACAAAATATTCATTCGACAACCATGACAATGTACTGTATGCAGTGGAACCAGTCTCTTTGATTGATTGATTGATTGATTGATTGAATACTTCATTAGTCAGAAACGAGAACAGCATGTGGTACAGTCAGACATTGAGGCTAAAAGGAAACACACACTGAACATAAAATAACACAACAGATGAACACAGTAATACTGTACATACATGAGTATACACTCACTCCTCACATTATTGTCCTGACTTCTACAGGGAGAGATGAGCAATGGGCTGCTCGGTTGTTGCTTTTTAAGGGACTTTTTATTTTATTGATTTGTCCAATTATACAAATTGCACATGCACAAGGCCCATTTGCGACAATGCTCTAGAAACCGCAAACCAAAAGAAAACAGGTCAATGAAGCTATACCGGTATCTATGAATTATATGAAAAAGTTTAATCTGAGAGACTTTGTTGTAGAACACGTACGCATACCTGGCCAAAAAATGACTGAACCAAACATTGACGGAGGAGTTCTCTCCACTCACACATAACGCATTTACCATATCCTAACAAGACAAGAGCTGTTTGAGCATGTCCACCGAGGGGTTAAGGAGGATCACATGCACTTTAGCTATTGAAAAATAGCAGATCTACAAGCTCATAGCGCTCCACCGAGTGGCGCGCTACGAGCTTGTAGGTCTGCTATTTTTGCAAAATGTGGCGCAATCTTTGAATATATTCTTTCAGAACGAAAGGTTGGAACAACATATTTTCAGATGGGGGGGGGTCGGCGGCCAATATACCGGTATTTCAGAAAAAAGGACATTTTAAAAAATATTTTTTTTTAATTTCGACGTCAGGCCTAAATGTGTTAAATATCTTCCTTGGCCAGTAGGTTGGTGGGAAGTTCCACCTTTGACTTATATCGGTCGATGTTTTGGTTTTTACCAAGAGGGTCAGGTTTGAATCGCGGCCCTCTGAATCCAGGAAACTCTGCATGGGAGATGTCATCAAAAGGCTCCGTGCACTGGTAACACAATGCCTGTGCATTTTATTGTGCTATGTATAGGCCAAGGGAAAGGTTAGCCATTGAGTTTTGCCATTGTGATTTTTCTTGGCATGGAAAAGACACAATATACTCCCATGGCCTTATGTCACCTTTTGGTCCCCAAACCCAACCCAACCCTACCCCACCCCACCCCACCCGGCAGGGCCCAACCCCTCCCTGCCCATCCAACTACAGTTCTCTCTCTATCTCATACACGCACGCACGCGCACACACACACACACACACACACACACACACACACACACACACACACACACACACACACACACACACACACACACACACACACACACACACACACACACACACACACACACATAGCAGTGTGGAGGATGCAGGGGAGGGACAGGTTGGAAAATTCCATCGTCCGTCTTGTGCGGGGGGTGGCAGCCAGGGCTGTCCATCCGTGCCCCGACTGAGAGTGGGCGGAACAGAGGGAGGGGTGGTTTCCGAGGGGGCAGAGACAGAGAGACAGAGAGAGAGAGAGAGAGAGAGAGAGAGAGAGAGGAGAGAGGGGCTGAGAGAACACAAATGAGGCTGGGATTGATTGTGTGTGTGTGTGTGTGTTGTGTGGTGTGTGTGTGTGTGTGTGTGCGTGCGTTGTCGACAGAGTGAGAGAGAGAGAGAGAGAGAGTGAGAGAGAGAAGAGAGCAAGACAGCAAGAAGGAATTTAAAAAGGCAAATATCAGTCTCGTGTGAAGGAACGCAGTCACACACTCGCAGCTGCAATGCAAGAATAACTGCCATTGTTTCCACCCTGACAAGAGACTGAATATCGGTCTGGAACGTGAGTCATGGTAAAGGACCCCGAACCGTCAACTGTATACAAAAATGTATATATATATACAGTATACACATATAATACTGGTACTGATCTAGAGAAGGCCTCAAGGCTTACTGGGTTAATAAACCCATGGCATCCCCATTGTGGCGATGACCATTATGTCATTATGTACGTGGCATTTAAGGTAGAAGAACGTTTTCTGACAAAACACACAGAATTGGCTTGAAGATCGGCTCGAAAACATCGGCTTTGAAGCGGTTAAAATTCCAATGAGGTCAACCTTTTGGCATCCGTCCTCTTGCATGCGCGCACACACACACACACACACACACACACACACACACACACACACACACACACACGCACACGCGCACATGCACGAACACCCACACACACACACACACACCCACCCACCCCCTCCTTATCAGGTTGCTAATTCCAGTAAGAGCCCCATTCATTAACAACTGTGATATAGGCAGCCAGACCCCTCATTCCCTCAATGGGTTTTTAACTGCCTCAGCCAGGGCCGCCCGCGCGCTATATAGCTGAAAAACACCCCGCGTAAGCGTAAAGGCAAAACAGCCCCGTCAAGTCCTGTAAAAAAAAAACAAGAAAATACTATACTGGACAGACAGATAGATGGAGGGGGGGGGGGAATTGATAAGGGGGACAGATAAGAGAGACGGATTGGACGGATTGATTGATGGAAACCAGCATGGCGGAGGAAGAGGGTCGACGTCCTCTTCTTCTCCACCACCATGCTCTCTCTCTCTCTCTCTCTCTCTCTCTCTCTCTCTCTTTAAAGTGCTTTTCTCTCCGTTCTTTGTCACTATATACTATATCTTCGCTTCGTTTTGAGCCGTTTTTTCCCCCCGCTGAAATCTGGTGGTTCTTCGAAAATAAATTCATGGACCTCCAAAAGTTTTTTTTTTTCCCCCGCGGACCCCACATCTGAAAGGATGTGGTGCCAACTAGGGACCACCGTATAACGGGCACGTCTGTGTTGAAAGGTTTTCTAAATTATTCCAGGGTGTTTATATATACCGATGACACTAATTAACCCATTTTGGGCTTGAAACACCCATTTTGGTGTTTCAAGCATTCTGTTATACGGTACTTTAGCTATTGAAAAATAGCAGATCTACAAGCTCATAGAGCTTGCTATGAGCTTGCAGGCACACATCTTTGAATAGGTATATATATATATATATATATATATATATATATATTCTTTCAGAGCGAACGTCAGGCCTAAATGGGCTCTGTTCCGGGTTAACGTGGGTTCTCCTGCAGCCTTTTCATTCCAAGGGACCACTATAAACTCTGAGAGTGTGTATATACAAAACAGAACAGTTCCAATTTTTGTACACTCTCAGAGTCACAGGACCCATTTGGAACCCACTCAAGGACACTTTGAGTTTGAGACCCACTGGCGTATATAGCTTCCAGGGAGCCAACATGCACAATGGCAGCAGCAGCAGCACCCTGACTCTGTTGGAGCCAGAATGGAACAGAAGCCCGGAAGTATAACGAAGAGTTATTTTATGTGCATATAGAGCCCTATTCTGCCAGACAACCAACCAAGCCAGCCAGCCAGCCAGCCGGGCCGGGCCGGTTAGAGAGAGAGAGAGAGAGAGAGAGAGAGAGAGAGAGAGAGAGAGAGAGAGAGAGAGAGAGAGAGAGAGAGAGAGAGAGAACCCTATGAGCTGCAGTCACCCTTAGCAACAGCTCAACCTGGTCCTGCAATGCCCCGCCGCCACCAGTAGAGGGAGCAGTTACTGTGTGTTGTGTTCATCATCGTGGCACTATGACAACCAACCCGGGCCACAGATTGGGAGGTGCATGTGTGTGTGTGTGTGTGTGTGTGTGTGTGTGACTGTGTGTGTGTGTGCTTGTGTGTGTGTGCGTGCGTGCGCGCCTGTGTGTGTGTGTGCGTGCGTGCGCGCCTGTGTGTGTTTGTGTGTGTGCGTGCACGCACGCGTATGCCCGTGTGCGTTTGTGTGTGCATATACGTGCGTGCGTGGACAGGATGGCGAAACTGGAATGAGAGAGAGAGAGATCGACATAAGTGGAATGAGTGTTAAGGGAGAACGGAGAAGTCACAATAAAAGATGGAGCATGCTGGAGAGAGAGAGAGAGAGAGAGAGAGAGAGAGAGAGCTATATCACTGTAGTTGTCTCCATATTTTAACTTTTTATGATTTTTTCCCCCATCATTAACGCCCTGCTTGATCATACAGTGTCACACACACACACTACACCAGCACCCAAAGTATAGCAGATCGCGGCGCGTTTTGAGCATGCTGCTTTATAGCTATACTTTTAAATTGAAATGCTGAAAAGGTATAACAGTGTTTTTTGGACATATAATAAGGTTTCCATGCACCCGACAGAGATTGACTGATTAACCCATTCTAGACGGGGACCCCTTTTGGTGTTAGCATTATGTTATGCTTTAGCTATTTAAAAATAGCAGATCTACAAGCTCATAGCGCGCCACCGAGTGGCGCGCTACGAGCTTGTAGGTCTGCTATTTTAAAAAAATCGAAGAACGACTGACATTTTTTAGAATCTGATCTCAGGTCAGAATGGGTTAATCAGACCAGTGTGTGTCCAGTGGAAACCTCTTATGAATCTGATCTCAGGTCAGAATGGGTTAAAACACAGAAAACAACCAGACAGTGCTATACGTGCGGCGTGAGCTTGTATAGGTCTGTTTTGTTTTTTCTTCGAAACGCACGCGACAGCGCCGCGCGTCGACGAGGTCTAAAGGCAGGGCTCGAGGGCAGGTGCAAAGCGAGCCAAACAGAAACGGCAGGGAATGAAATTAACCCATTCTGACCTGAGATCAGATTCATACGAGGTTTCCACTGGACACACACTGGTCTGATGAACCCATTCTGACCTGAGATCAGATTCTAAAAATGTCAGTCGTTCTTCGATTTTTCAAAAATAGCAGACCTACAAGCTCGTAGCACGCCACTCGGTGGCGCGCTATGAGCTTGTAGATCTGCTATTTTTCAATAGGTAAAGCATAACATGATGCTGACACCAAAATGGGTTCCCGGTCAGAATGGGTTAAGTGTGGGGGGGCCGTGGAGTGGAGTGGCAATGTGAGAACGAGAGGAGGAAGAGAGGTTAGCTGAGGATACACGCAGGAGAAGGGTTGCAACGCTCGCTCGCGCACGCACGCACGCAGTGTGGCTTATTATGCCACGTGACCCAAGCCTTGTGTTCATGTTAAGTTCAGAAATGTTCATGATTCTTCTGTGTGGAGTTTGCATGTTCTCCCCGTGTCCCCTATAGGGTAGGTATACCCTCACAAAAACATGCAGTAATCCTGGTCTCTAAACTGCCTCCCCCTGGCCAGCCGGGGGCGCCTGATGGAGGGGAAAGGAACTGGTTGGAATAACGTGTTCCTTTCCACGCGCTATACGTCCAACCAGGGAAACTCCCCCCCTGTCAGGTGTAAAGGAGCAACTTGGACACTCAGGCATGAAGGGAGCATGAGTTAAGTCCGTTGCTCTCCCCAGGTTGGCGGAGGGTGTGTAGAGCCCAGGATCACAGTAGATGATTGGCACAGGGGTGAAAAATGGGTTACAAAATCGTGGGATAAAAAATATATTAAAAAAAAAAATGTTCATGATGTATAAGTTGATAGTATTTGGCCACGGACCGCCCATCTGACAATGTTTTGTGCCATTCTCTTTGGAACAAATATAGTAATCTCAGCAAGGCAGATGGCTTCTTGGTTAGAGTGGGTGACAATACTATCACACGAAAAGATGAAATCACCTACCTATAGGTTCCATCCCGGATGGCTATAATCTTTCCGGTGATGAAATGGCCACCAAACGTAATCAAAAAAAGTCAATCAAAGAACAAGATTCCTTTACAGGATCTCCTCACTGGTCAACAAAAACACCTTGAAGATCCTATAACAGGAGCCCTCGTACAAGGTTTCTTCGACTATATGCATGCACCTCCTCACCACAGCACCTCAAAAGGCCCTTAAAACAAGGCTCCAGACTTCCCAAAACAAACTGGTCAGGCTATACTACTTGGCCTCACCCCCCCAAACCCACCTCACCCCTGCCCACTTTGACAGCATCTTGCAATGGGTCTGGTCCTCGAGATTCGATACACCACCAAGATACCTGTGTATACCTGTCTAAATACTTCCTTAATGTTAACGAAGTCCACATACCCACAACACCAGAGGGAGCGCAACAAACCATGTGCAACCCAGATTCGGCACAAACAAGGGACTAAATTATTTTGGCTCCTATATGCCACCAAAATGGAAGCCATATCGATAATTCAAATCGAAATATATATTTTTTTGTAATAATGCTCCAACTCTACACAGTGACAGTAGTAACTAAAGTTGGTGGGGAGTACCAAGTGCAGTGGGGTAGAAGTAAAAGTTTAAAAAGCATTGGTCCTCCAATACATTCCAAGGCATAATACTTCTGTAGAAATGATTAAACTAAAGCCTCTATTAGTATGCCTTCGTTTTGTAGTGAAATAAAAATGCCCCAACATTGCCACCTGTATAGTCTTCAAACGTATTCATCAAAATGCTATATGTTGGAATAAATGAAATACAAAAAAGGTACTGTAAATGAAATCAATCCAAAATAACTCCTCAGACGACCTCACCACTATTTCTCAAACGTATAGCTTATAGCTGTGGACCAGGTTTTATTTCTATTTCTATAAATAACATCAATAAACGAGAGAAATATTAATTGTATAGTCCCCAAAAAACCTTTTTCACATGAAACACAATCATACTACAAACTATACACGGCATCACACAAAAGTAGCAGAAGTAGCAGATCCACAAACCGCGGTGTGAAACGTCACGTTGCATGGGAAATGTGAGGGTTGGAGGAGAGAGAGAGAGATGTAACCCCGGGTTGACACGACGTTAAAAGAAAAATAGGAAAACGTAAATAAATAAATAATGGAAGCACATCGTGCCCCGGGAGAGAGAAGAGGAGTGAGAGAAAAAAAAGAGAAAGGACAGATTGAAAGAGAGCGATGGACCTGTGGTGAAGCAGGTGTGGGATTCTGTTACACAGCAGAGTACCACAGAGAGGTATACCCCAAGGAGACACAGAGAGAGAGAGAGAGAGAGAGAGAGAGAGAGAGAGAGAGAGGCAGGCAGACAAGAGAGACAGAGAAAGAGAGAGAGAGATAGACACACACACACAGAAGGATTCGCACGGATAGGGGAGGTGTTTGGCCGGTGATGACTGCTGGGAAACACCTGACAATCAACTTGCGACACCTGACAACACACACACGCACGCACGCACACACACCACACACACACACACACACACGTCTGTGTCCATGTCTGTGAAGAAAACCCTCCTGTTCTGTATTGAAGGAACATATTGGAGTTTAGAATGTGTAGAGTGTGTATACGTAAGTGAACAAAAAGCGGAGTCGTCGTACAAGCGCAGTTTAACGTTGTTTTCGCTTCGGCGGAAGTAGTTTCACTTCCGTGTATGTCCTATAGTGGCCTATACTCGGTGTATATAGGCATCGTCTGATAAGGAACATATTGATGATTATTGGTTGATAACATCCAGAGCGGGTGACAGCTGGTCACGGGAGGCGGAGTTGGAGGTGGCAGAATTGACGACGCTAAAAGATCAGAAATGACCACTGTGCATGATTAGAGCAATGTTTCTCAACCTGTGGGTCGGTCCCCATGATGACAGTGAAGTGATAATTTAAGGACTTCTATAAGACCTTTTTAATACTTGGAAGGAAGAGGCAAAACGTTTGAAAATAGCAGATCTGCAACCTCATAACACCTCGCAACGCCTCACAATATTTATTAACCGAGTCAAACAAAATGTGGGGGTCCCAACTCCCCCAGTTAATTATTTTGGGGGGTCACGGCCTGAAAAGGTTAAAAGTTATTTTTCCAGTTTTCCAATGGTGTATTGACTTTGCATTTAGGGTTTCTTCCTGGAGGATGAACCCTTGACAGTCAAACGGGCCAATGAAATAAACAGTAATATAGTGACATCACCCCTGACCCCAACCCCTCCCCCTTTATCATACAACTACAGCTGTGGGTGCGGCTTCAGTTCAGGTGGATCACCACCCATCACCACCCACCAGGCAAACCAGGCATACTTCATGAACTGGTGGGCGTGTCCACATAAAAGCATGATTTTAACAAATACTGTACACTCTTTGGGAAAAGTTCTTCCTCCTTATATTATAATAATACCTGATGATCATGTTTTACTGCCATGTTCAAATACCCTGTTGCAAAGTAAAAGTCTGGGAATTCAAAATGCTAAAAGTATTGGTATCAAAATGTACTTAAAAGCACCAAAAGTATAGAACATATTCATTGTGTATAAAAGTTTTGTGAATGTATAAAAAAATATATAGCAAATGATAGCAAATCGTCTATTTTGAAACGGTCGAAATGTATATAAAGGGCTGAAGTGGTTATTGTATAATTATGCTTTGTAATAATAACCAAAAATAATCTATACACAAAGTAACTATAATAGTAACTCAAGCTTTCGAATAATTGTAGCGGAGTTAGTATACAATATTTGCCTCTGGGATGTAGTGCAGTAGAAAGTATATAAAAGTACTGAACATTGTAAAGCCTGCACCGATAAAGTTAAAAAAATCACACCCGTGTGAACTGAGTGGTGCAACTCCCCCCCCCCCGCCCCTGGTGGGAAGTATAGGAAGTGATGATGACGAGGTGGCCGACCCCTGATGGGAAGTATAGCCGGAAGCAGAAGAAGAAGAAGAAGGAGGAGGAGGAGGAGGAGGAGGAGGAGGAGGACAAAGGAAGACGTGATGAAGATGAGAGCTGCGTGCAGCGATGATGATAACGATGAAGGTTCCGGAGGTCCCTCACCACCACCGCCACCACCACCACCTCCACCTCCACTTTTTGCTCTCGGTCTCTCCCCATTCATGGCATCGCCATGGCAACCAGGCGGTTCCTCTCCTCCTCCTCCTCCTCCTCCTCCTCCGCCGAGTCTCCACGGTTACCGGGAACCTCTGTGCTCTCATTCACATATAACCACTGTTGCCCGGGCAACCGCAGCCCCGGCTCATTGATGGAATCTTGGCACCGCTGCGGCAACGAATCGACGGACGGACGGACGGACGGACGGACAGGGGGGCCGAGGCGAGGAGGAGGAGGGTCTCTCCTCAGCGATTGATTCTCAAACCTGATAAAATCATTTAAGACGCCCCGACGCCAGATGGCACGGTGTGGCGGAGTGACAGTGATAAATGCCGGGGGGGGGGGGGGGGGGGGGAGAACAGGTATAATATGGGCTGACCCACTTTCACCACCGTTGTTGTTGTCACCGAACATAGCCACGCACTTTGATTTACAACGTGGATATACGCACACGCACGAGCACACGGATACGACCGCGAGCGAGCGCACGCGCTCACACACACACACACACACACGCACACGCACAATCTGATTGTTTTTATTTGTCTCATGTTAAACCATTTAGGCCATTTAGGTCGAAATAAATACAAAGTCTTCTGAAAGAATAGATATATATTCAAAGATTTGTGCCACATTCTCACGATTTTTCAAAAATAGCAGACCTACAAGCTCATAGCGCGCCACTCGGTGGCGCGCTATGAGCTTGTAGGTCTGCTGTTTTTCAATAGCTATAAATAACGCTTATAGTTAAAACACCAAAACGGGTTAACTTGCTGCTTTAAACAAAAAATAAAGTCAAAGGCTTATTTCTATTGAGGTATATATCTTGACTTGAACAAACAATATACATGATAAAGAACAGACGTATACATAAAAAGGAAACTTTAATTATCTATTAAAACTAACAGCTGTACGCAACGCTCACGCACGCACAAAAACCCTCGCCCTTATAACCCTCGAGTGTGAGTTTAATTATAAATACATGCAAGCTCACAATGCATCGTCAGATCGTCTATTTTGGGCGTGCGACAGCATCACAAACAAGTATAATATAATTCCAACCAATCTGACAACATTTTTTTGTCCCGCAACGACCAGGAGAAGTGGTCCTCAAAATGTCTGTTCCACTGGTACTACTACTGGTGGTGGGGACGTTCGGTCCTCGCAAGTATAGCAATACATTGCAGACCCCATACATTCCCTTTAATTAAAGAGCCAAATTGCTATGACAGCACACATCAGAGGGAGGAATTATCCATTATAATATAACGGGGGGGAAATCCTATAAGCGGCATTAAGCATCCTACTGTATGTCCCCCCCCCCCCCCACGGAAATATATCCTTCAAATCCAAAAATTAAATTAGACCGTATATGCCTGCCCATACCAGTGTACGCTGCAATTCAATTTGCGCTACAAAAAATAAAATACAATACAATATACAGATCATACAGTATGTATTAGGGATGCATATATATATATATATATATATATATATATATATATATATATATATATATATATATATATATATATATATATATATATACATCCCCAATACATACTGTATGATCACATACTGTACCGTGCAATCTAGTGCACTTGATGCCATAAGAAACTGTTTTCTATTACCAAGGCAAAGACTATATGGCTGTTTGTATCACAACATTTGTATACTCCTGATATCCTTGGGGTGCTTGGTGAACATGTGTGATATAACATGATAAAACATAAAATAACTGTGAGTGCGTGTGTGCGTGCGTGCATGCGTGCATGTGTGTTCACATCACCTGTGTATAGGTAACGTGTTACGTGTTATGTACTGGCTATAGGAATGTTAAGAGAAATTATGCCAACAGCAGACATTCAAATCCTAACCTAGCAAATGGACCCTTATCATAATTGATGTGATTGTACTGTGGGTAACAGTAGCACGAAACATGGCCTGTGGTAACATACTGTACAACTGTACAAGAGGCTGGATATGCTGTACATTTGCCAGAAATTCACCGATCAATACAATATATTTATATGAGGATCAATTGCACTGGACTGCATTTATATATATTCTCCAAAGCTCTCTACAATGTGGAATACTCGCACGCACGCACGCTAGGGCTAAGAACAGACGGCATGCAAGGCCTGGCACCATTCAGCCATGGGGGTTCAGTGTCTTGCAAGGACCATTTTACTGTCACAAGTGTCCTTATACTCCTTTTAGTGTCACAAGGTGACCATGGGGACATACTTATTAAAACTCAAGGAGGCTCCCTGCTGGGCCAGTTATCTTTTAGACCCGAATTTACCCCAGAATGGTGCATCATGCCATGGGCATGTGCAAACACACACACACACACACACACACACACACACACACTATTGGCGTTGCAAGGCTCAGGAAAGCATGTGTAGACATGTTATTATCAATACAGCATTGATAGTATTAGGCATGCCGCGGTTTACCGAATTTCGGTAATACCGCAGGAACAGCCACGGTGTTGATACCGTGAGATTTCCGAGCATACGGTATTTTAATACAGCGTCGGTGGGCAGCGCATGCTGCGCATATGCAAAGCAACTCCACTCCCACACTGAGGCAAAACATTTATTTTCACCACACAGCTGCAGTAGATTGAAAAGTTGCTTCCTACCTTTGAGTTAGTGTTGCTGAAAGACACCCAGATCCAATTGTATATTCCATATTTCCATATGTACTATAAGAGTGAACTAGTGTCAACAAACACGGAGGCACACAGTGACAGTTGTGAGCATGCGCAGATTGCACTACCAGCTGCTACAGCGTACAGGGTACGCCATTAAAACGGCCATTAGGGGGAGCCATAGTACAGTGAAATACAGTGGGGAATATCTATTGATTCATTGATTGAATACTTTATTGGCAGAAATGTAATCAGTATAGGGTACAAATACAAAGGGATCACTGAAAAAGTCCTTGCTGTCTTGTTCCATTCGTCCCTGGCCCAGGACCGAATGGAAACAAGACAGCAAGGACTTTCAATCAATTCATAATCATGACAAATAACAAAATTCAAATTATCATAAAAGGTAAAAAAAAAAAAAAAAAAGATATGTAGGCCTGCAGGTTGGGGAACAAAGAAGGGCTTATAAGGAGGTGGGGGTAGTAGTCTAGACATAGGTGGGGGGGGGGGGGCTTTTATTTTTATTTTTATATAAATACCGTGGAATACCGAGGTATAGATTATCAACACCGGCACCGTACCGTACTGTAAAATCTCATAACGTGGCATGCCTAGATAGTATATCACAGTATAACTCCAGTATAGGCCTATATAGCCTCGGGATAATGCTCAAAAGAAATCTTAAACATACTAATAATAGTCAGCTCTGAAAGAGCGCTGTTAGACAACCATATAGGCCTACTGTAGGAGGGGACTTGTAGTGTATAGGCCGAGAGGTCCACATACTGTACTGCACATGCATTTGAGCGAGGCCCTGTATTTGAATATTTAATGTACTGTAAACGTGCACTTTACATTTTAGCGATTTTTTTGTCGACGGGCCTGGGAGGACCCAGGGACACCTGGTATTCAAGGGCTCCTGTGGGTGACCGGAACGGTTAGGCATATTTAAGTTTAGGAATAAGGTTAGGTTTTTAGTCATAGTTTTACCGAGGTTAAGTGTAGGAATAAGGTTAGGTTTTTAGCCATAGTTTTACAAAGGTGAAGTTTAGGAATAAGGTTAGGTTTTTAGTCATAGTTTTACAGAGGTGAAGTTTAGGAATAAGGTTAGGTTTTTAGCCATAGTTTTACAGAGGTTAAGTTTAGGAATAAGGTTAGGTTTTTAGTCATAGTTTTACTGAGGTTAAGTTTATAAGGTTAGGTTTAGTCATAGTTTTACTGAGGTTAAGTTTAGGAATAAGGTTAGGTTTAGGCATAGTTTTACTGAGGTTAAGTTTATAAGGTTAGGTTCAGTCATAGTTTTACAGATGTTACGTTTAGGAATAAGGTTAGGTTTAGGCATAGTTTTACAGAGGTTACGTTTAGGAATAAGGTTAGACTTTTAGCCATAGTTTTACCGAGGTGATGTTTAGGAATAAGGTCAGGTTTTTAGCCATAGTTTTACAGAGGTCATGTTTACGTTCTGTCTCCTGAGGTCGCCGCATATGACCCCCGGGCGAGCGTTCTTATACATTCCCTCTTGGGGATCGGCCCGAGCGGCCTGCTCCATAATGTGTCCATGTGTGTGGCTCGTGATGAATGGGTCCAATATTTACTTACTGTGAGTATTGGGTGAAAGAAGGGGTCAATATCCAATTCTAATCTAATCTACCTTCTCACATTGCAATTAATAGACTATACTATAGACTCATGACCTAGACTCTTGAATCAACTCATTTTGCAGTTTTCTGATCCTGTCTGGACTGGTTATAATGTTTGTGTCATCAGGCGGGCAGAAACCATGGCGAATCCAACAAGTTTTATAGTACTTTGATTGGTATTCCAACTCGTAGTGCAACTGATGAGACTACAGTAGACCAGTGGTTCTCAGGGGTCCTTGAGGGGGTTCCCTCCCAGCTAAGTTAATATACAGCAGCGTCACAATCATTTTAACCACTTTATCCCTCATTGCGTATATATGCTATTAAAAAATAGCAGATATACAAGCTCAGAGCGTTCACATGCAGCGCTTATTTTAAACATTTTAGAAAAATCTTGAAAGTGTTTGAAAATGTTTTGAATAATCTTTTTGACGCAAATCTTCTCCGCTGGGGGTCCCTGCAGTGGCACAACACATTTTCAGATGGGTGTTGCTGCATGGGACAGAGAAAAGGTTGATAATCTCCTGATTTGTCTCTCCCATTTTAGCATGAAAAATGTGGGAATATATTGTGTGGCTTGCAGTCGGGTCCAAATAATATTCCTGTTCAGTGACCATGGAGCTGAGGAAAGGTTCAGAAGCCGTGCTCAGGGCTCACCTCTTCCATTTGGAATATACAGACTCCGATAAAAAAAAAAAGGCGCCCGTCTACTTCGCGCAGGTGTACGGGCCATAAACCAGAAAGTCTTGCTATGTTTGTCTTGGTACACTATATTATACAGTATAGCCCTATATAGACAGGGTCACACTGGTCAGTTCAAAATGAAAACCAGGCTTTCCTCTATGTCAAGGGGTGGGCAACTTTGACGATGGAGAGAGCCACTATATTTCCACACTTACTCCAGAGGGCCACATTGCATTATACTGTAACTGTTGTAGCAAAATTAGCCAATCTACAAGCTTGAGCTTGTAGATCAGCAATTTTTTCCTATATTTGAATTGAAATACTGAATTATTTGTAGCTTTTTTTTTAAACTAGAATCCTGCAAAAGTAACCTTTTTTTTATTGATTTTCAAATGCATTTAGTTTTAGTTATGATAGTTCATGAACTAAATACAAATACATTGGACACAAAAAGACAATACTAATACTAGTCGTCAAGTATAGCAGTCATTTAATACTAGTCATTAAGTATAATTAAAGCGGGTCATTTGGAATCGCAACAGCTGAAATCAATAGTATATCAGTAGTGGGCCATATTAAGTGAAGGTGCTCTATGTGGAATAAAGCCTGGTGGTGACGTCATCTGAGGTTCCTTCTGGTCCCCTAAAGGGGCGGGGCACCCACCCACCCACGTGAGTCGTGACACACTGACACACACACACACACACACACACACACACACACACACACACACACACACACACACACACACACACACACACACACACACACACACACACATACAGGAAATTACTCTATGGTGAACCTTGGAGTCTCAGATCTAAACAGTCTCTGGCTCAGTCCATTCAGAGGATGTGACAACTACTACCCCCTAAGTCTGTGGCCCTGTGCGTGCGCGTGCGTGTGTGCGTGTGTGTGTGTGCGTGTGTGTGTGCGAGCGTGCGCGTGTTCGAGCGCGCGTGCATGTGGAACCAGTGTGGGTGTGCCATGTGTCATCCCAGCATGCACTACTGGCCACTCGTTGTCTCCCACAGAGGCCTCACCCCACACACACACACACACACACACACACACACACACACACACACACACACACACACACACACACACACACACACACACACACACACACACACACACACACACACACACACACACACACACACACACACACACACACACACACACACACACAAATACACAAACTACGTGATGTACAGGGTCATTAATGCGTGACAATGAGTGTGATTTGCATTCAGGTCTATAGCTTGAATTCAAGCCTAAATCTAACAGTAACTGTGCAACCATTAAAGAAATAAAGTAAGGTCTGCTATTTTTGAAAAATCGTGAAAATGTGGCACAAATTTGGAATATATTTTTGGGGGTTTTTTTTGCCTCTGGGGGGGGGGGGGGGGGGGTCTGGAACAACGTATTTTCAGATGGGGGGGGGGGGGGTTTGGGAAATAATATTGGAAATATTGAAGAACCACTGATATAGAAACATGAGGTTTTTCCAGAAAAAAAAATAACATTTTAAAAATATATTTTTTTTAACGTCAGGCCTATAAATGGGTTAAAAAAACACCAAAAGGCGTTCCCGACGTCCTGCATGGGGGTTAATTGACCCCCATGGGTCTGTTTTTTTCCGTCAACACCAAAATGTCTCCCAGAGGAAGAAAAAAAAGGCAGATCAACAGCATATAAAAGCAGCGTCGGACAATTTTCATCTAATGTAATAACCTGTATATAGGCACGCCAGGTTCCATGCGCTTAACCCATTCTGAACGGGAACCCATTTTGGTGTTGGCATCATGTTATGCTTTAGCTATTGAAAAATAGCAGATCTACAAGCTCGTAGCGCGCCACCGAGTGGCGCGCTACGAGCTTGCAGGTCTGCTATTTTTGAAAAATCGAAGAACGACTGACATTTTTACAATCTGATCTCAGGTCAGAATGGGTTAATCAGACCATAGTGTGTGTCCAGTGGAAACCTCGTATGAATCTGATCTCAGGTCAGAATGGGTTAAAAGCCAAAACGCACCCCCACCAACTTTCTGGCCTCGTTCCCTCTCCACCACCCACCCACCCACCCACCGGCACACCCCACGCCCCACGCCATCCCAACCTGCACCTATACCCATACAGCATCTCTGTCCTGGCTATATACACAGCTTTATGACGCTTATGTCACCTCTCATACCGCACTGAGGAATACGCCATGAGCCCTCTCCTCACCCACAGTCACTTCCCCCTTATTGGGAGAGTCCACTATCCACACTTTTCCTGGGCTGTGTGTGCTCCAGTTCCTGTCGATTTGATCCAATGAAAGCCAATGAAACTGGTCAGATGACCAATGATATCCAATGAAATCAACAGGAACTGGAGCACACACAGCCCAGGAAAAGTGTGGATACAGTATAGACGGGGCTCCGAGGGGTGCTGTACTGTATATGCCTGGGAAGGAAGGAGGGAGGGTGATAATGGCTCCATATCACCCTGGGAGGAGGTGGGAAGATTATGTCATCCGGCCCCGCCCGCTCCACTCCCTCCCTCTCTCTCTCTCTCTCT
>NC_137864.1:4570147-4585147 GCF_963924005.1 Protomyctophum bolini | reverse complement strand
ACAGCACATTGCAGCATGACATGTTGAGAGCTTGTAGATCTGCTGCCCAAACTCCCCAAAGCCATGTGACCTTGTTGTTTTTACTCCACCACTGAAATTTGTCACTTTCAAGATCATAATTTTATAGCAATACAAGACAATAGCCTTGTATGTCTCAAAACACTGGCCTACCGTTAAATTATTGTCAACTAAATAAATATGAATTAGAAATTAAGACAAATATTGACAATGCTACTGATTGGTTCATTCTTCATTGGCTTGCAGTTAGTTATTGCACATAGCCAAAATGCAATAATAATAATAATAGGCTGGTCAGGATGGGGGGGAAAGTTGTCCTTTTAGAAAACATTCAGTTGGCTCGCATGCATGCATGCACGCACACACACACACGCACGCACACAGCATGTGGGTACGCACCCCGCGCGCGCGCGCACACACACACACAATCAAAGAACCGTTTACATCTGCTGTAAGTTTGCAGCGTTAGCATAGCAGCTAGCGTTGGCTAATGTAGGTCTACCACTGTTACACCTTCTGTCCCTCTCAGTGTGGATTTTATTTTTGTTAATGCAAGATGAAAACAGCAATGCTTATGGTTACAAGGTTAGTATTACTCCTTCTAGCCCTGGTCCTCTCTCTTTTTACTCCGTGTGTGTGGAACTGGGAGGGAGGGAGGAGAGGCAGAGCGTGCTGTGCTCTGTGTGTGTCTACTCCTCCGTGTTAGACACGCAGCTAAGCTATATACATCTCCTTACAACCGTACTCTACCGGATTTTCAATGAGAGTGGAGTGGTTGTTGTACTTTTTTGCGCATTTATGACAAAATATAATAATCGGCTTCGATTATTAACTTTTACCACCGATACCGATATTAATAAAAAACATGAATATCGAAGCCGATAATCGGCCGTGGCCGATTATCGGTCGATCACTAATATATATATACATCACCAATACATACTGTATGATCACATACTGTATACCGTGCAATCTAGTGCACTTGATGCCATAAAAAACTGTTTTCTATTACCAAGGCAAAGACTATATGGCTGTTTGTATCACAACATTTGTATACTCCTGATATCCTTGGGTGCTTGGTGAACATGTGTGATATAACATGATAAAACATAAAATAACTGTGAGTGCGTGTGTGCGTGCGTGCGTGCATGCGTGCATGTGTGTTCACATCACCTGTGTATAGGTAACGTGTTACGTGTTATGTACTGGCTATAGGAATGTTAAGAGAAATTATGCCAACAGCAGACATTCAAATCCTAACCTATAGCAAATGGACCCTTATCATAATTGATGTGATTGTACTGTGGGTAACAGTAGCACGAAACATGGCCTGTGGTAACAGACTGTACAAGAGGCTGGACATGCTGTACATTTGCCAGAAATTCACCGATCAATACAATATATTTATACGAGATCAATTGCACTGGACTGCATTTATATATATTCTCCAAAGTTCTCTACAATGTGGAATACTCGCACGCACGCACGCACGCACGCACGCACGCACGCACGCTAGGGCTAAGAACAGACGGCATGCAAGGCCTGGCACCATTCAGCCATGGGGGTTCAGTGTCTTGCAAGGACCATTTTACTGTCACAAGTGTCCTTATACTCCTTTTAGTGTCACAAGGTGACCATGGGGACATACTTATTAAAACTCAAGGAGGCTCCCTGGGCCAGTTATCTTTTAGACCCGAATTTACCCCAGAATGGTGCATCATGCCATGGGCATGTGCAAACACACACACACACACTATTGGCGTTGCGAGGCTCAGGAAAGCATGTGTAGACATGTTATTATCAATACAGCATTGATAGTATATCACAGTATAACTCCAGTATAGGCCGGCTATATAGCCTCGGGATAATGCTCAAATAAATCTTAAACATACTAATAATAGTCAGCTCTGAAAGACAGACGTTAGCGCTGTTAGACAACCATATAGGCCTACTGTAGGAGGGGACTTGTAGTGTAGGCCGAGAGGTCCACATACTGTACTGTACTGTACTGTACATGCATTTGAGCGAGGCCCTGTATTTGAATATTTAATGTGCTGTAAACGTGCACTTTACATTTTAGCGATTTTTTTGTCGACGGGCCTGGGAGGACCCATGAGGGACACCTGGTATTCAAGGGCTCCTGTGGTGGGTGACCGGAACGCTCGCTCGCCCCATAATTTCCGCGGACCGGTTGCTGCCATAAGTTCTTTAATTATATAATTATTATGTGTTTTAAGGCTAGTAATACGTTTAGGGTTAGGCATATTTAAGTTTAGGAAATAAGGTTAGGTTTCTAGTCATAGTTTTACCGAGGTGAAGTTTAGGAATAAGGTTAGGTTTAGGCATAGTTTTACTTGAGGTTAAGTTTAGGAATAAGGTTAGGGTTTTAGCCATAGTTTTACCGAGGTGATGTTTAGGAATAAGGTTAGGTTTAGTCATACAGTTTTACCGAGGTGATGTTTAGGAATAAGGTTAGGTTTTTAGCCATAGTTTTACAGAGGTTAAGTTTAGGAATAAGGTAGGCTTTTAGCCATAGTTTTACCGAGGTGATGTTTAGGAATAAGGTCAGGTTTTTAGCCATAGTTTTACAGAGGTTAAGTTTAGGAATAAGGTTAGGCTTTTAGCCATAGTTTTACCGAGGTGATGTTTAGGAATAAGGTCAGGTTTTTAGTCATAGTTTTACAGAGGTCATGTTTACGTTCTGTCTCCTGAGGTCGCCGCATATGACCCCCGGGCGAGCGTTCTTACATTCCCTCTTGGGCATCGGCCCGATCGGCCCACTCCATAATGTGTCCATGTGTGTGGCTCGTGATGAATGGGTCCGATATTTACTTACTGTGAGTATTGGGTGAAAGAAGGGGTCAATATCCAATTCTAATCTAATCTACCTTCTCACATTGCAATTAATAGACTATAGACTCATGACCTAGACTCTTGAATCAACTAATTTTGCAGTTTTCTGATCCTGTCTGGACTGGTTATAATGTTTGTGTCATCAGGCGGGCAGAAACCATGGCGAATCCAACAAGTTTTATAGTACTTTGATTGGTATTCCAACTCGTAGTGCAACTGATGAGACTACAGTAGACCAGTGGTTCTCAGGGGTCCTTGAGGGGGTTCCCTCCCAGCTAAGTTAATATACAGCAGCGTCACAATCATTTTAACCACTTTATCCCTCATTGCGTATATATGCTATTAAAAAAATAGCAGATATACAAGCTCAGAGCGTTCACATGCAGCGCTTATTTTAAACATTTTAGAAAAATCTTGAAAGTGTTTGAAAATGTTTTGAATAATCTTTTTGACGCAAATCTTCTCCGCTATGGGGGTCCCTGCAGTGGCACAACACATTTTCAGATGGGTGTTGCTGGGACAGAGAAAAGGTTGATATAACGAAGTTGATTTTCTCCTGATTTGTCTCTCTCATTTTAGCATGAAAAATGTGGGAATATATTGTGTGGCTTGTGACATGCAGTCGGGTCCAAATAATATTCCTGTTCAGCAGTGTTGGGCATTACTTTCTAGAGTAACGTCGTTTATAGGTTACTGGATTACTGCCCATAAAAATAATCCCTTACCGTTACAGATTACCTTCTGAGAAAAGTAACAAGTTAGATTATTTTCCGTTATTTTCCGTTACCAGACAATTAAAACCCTATTTTTTTATGCTTGCGCAAGTTGGTTACATTGTATTAGCCCTACTACTGCCTACCGTCAATGCGCCGCATTATCACGGCCCGGTTAAAAACGAGAATGATACACACCATGAATGAACTGACAATAGACAATATCCCCTTTACAGCTCTCTTTATTAACGAATATAAGTCGCCACAATCGCCAGCCTATACACGTAGGACTGGACAGAAAGAGCTATAGTGCAGAGAGTAGGCCTACAGACAATACCAGACTAGGCTGTTGCGCTGCGCTCTGATGCCCTCTCCACGCCGCGCACCGTGGCCCATGAACAACAATAACAACTCCACGTGGACCCACGACGACCCACGTATGAATTAGATAGTTTATAAGAAATGGCGCGGCGGCCATCCTTGCAGGCAGTGACAGTAACATAATGAGAATCCTGTAGGCTGTGTAACCTGTTCATTTTGCGGGGCATCATCAACAACAGCCTGTTGATGATGAATGATACTATGAAACTTAACAATTAATGTACTAGTAGGCCTACTCACCTAATGACGCCGCCACGGAGGATATACCATGTTTAACGTAATTCCAAAGTGTTTAGCCTACATTGTTGAAGTCATAGACGCATGCGGCTTTTATGAACTTTGGCTAAAAGCATGTTGTTTTTATTATTCCACCACCCGGCAGTGCCGGCCCTTCTAGTCGACTGTCATGGTAGCTGGCTAGCCTACAACCGAAATAACTTCCTCTTCCTCTTCAAAATAAAAGCTACTTGTAACAATACTTTTATTTATTAAGTGAACTACAGGATGTAGTAGACGCAGGATGTATAGTACATGGTATAGTGGGCTTGGAAGGATAAATCACACAGAAGGCAGGAGAAATAAACTCCGCAGACATTCGGGGCTTTATTATTTTTAAATCTTGCCAACAGAATGAACAGGGACACATTATAGTAACGGGATTACTTTGTTGGAAATGTAACTAAGGAACTAACTACTAAATTGCAAAACTAACAAGTTACTTTGTTACCAATAAAAGTAGTCCCTTACATAACGCCGTTATTAATAGCGCCGTTACACCCAACACTGCTGTTCAGTGACCATGGAGCTGAGGAATGGTTCAGAAGCCGTGCTCAGGGCTCACCTCTTCCATTTGGAATATACAGACTCTGATAAAAAAAAAAAGGCGCCCGCCTACTTCGCGCAGCAGTTGTACGGGCCATAAACCAGCAAGTCTTGCTTTTGTTTGTCTTGGCAATATACAGTATAGCCCTATATAGCCCTGAAACATGACTGCCATGATGATTATCATGACAGTCATGACGTAACTGCACCCTATTTTTGGCGCTCGCTGCATTTACAAGATTTCCGTATATATAAACATTCAGATTTCAAATATAAAGTACTCACAATTTGTCCCACGGGTGTTAGTTAGTAGCAGCACCAGCGATTAGAATTGCTGCATCCCGCGTTGTTTAATAAAAAGCATTTTTGTCCGAGCGCCCCGGCTACTTTTTTCAAACGGGGTTCGTTTGGGAAATCCACAGTTGCACACCGGGAGCACACTCGCCTATTAGTCTGTATTGGCAGGGCGGTCAGAGTACCTATATCGAACACACTGAGTGCCACCCTCCTCCCGACCGATAGGGGCGCGTAGTTGAAAGCCAATGGGAAAATAACAGCTCGGATAAAAATGCTTTTTATTAAACAACGCGGGATGCAGAAATTCTAATCGCTGGATCTGCTACTAACCAACACCCGTGGGACAAATTGTGAGTACTTTATATTTGAAATCTGAATGTTTATATATACGGAAATCTTGTAAATGCAGCGAGTGCCAAAAACAGGGTGAAGTTTCTTCATGACTCTCGTATGAATACGAGAGTCATGAATCATGGCTAAGCCCTATATAGACAGGGTCACACTGGTCAGTTCAAAATGAAAACCAGGCTTTCCTCTATGTCAGGGGTGGGCAACTTTGACGATGGAGAGAGCCACTATATTTCCACACTTACTCCAGAGGGCCACATTGCATATTATACTGTTGTAGCAAAATTAGCCAATCTACAAGCTTGAGCTTGTAGATCAGCAATTTTCTTATATTTGAATTGAAATACTGAATTATTTGTAGCTTTTTTAAAAACTAGAATCCTGCAAAAGTAACCTTTTTTTTATTGATTTTCAAATGCATTTAGTTTTAGTGTGTGTATTTAGTGTGTCGTTATGATACTGTATGAACTAAATACAAATACATTGGACACAAAAAGACAATACTGATACTAGTCGTCAAGTATACCAGTCATTTAATACTAGTCATTAAGTATAATTAAAGCGGGTCATTTGGAATCGCAACAGCTGAAATCAATAGTATATCAGTAGTGGGCCATATTAAGTGAAGGTGGGGGGGCCGCCAGTTGCCCACCCCTCTGCTCTATGTGGAATAAAGCCTGGTGGTGAGTGACGTCACCTGAGGTTCCTTCTGGTCCCCTAAAGGGGCGGGGCACCCACCCACCCACGTGAGTCGTGACACACTGACACACACACACACACACACACACACACACACACACACACACACACACACACACACATACAGGAAATGACTCTATGGTGAACCTTGGAGTCTCAGATCTAAACAGTCTCTGGCTCAGTCCATTCAGAGGATGTGACAACTACTACCCCCTAAGTCTGTGGCCCTGTGCGTGTGCGTGTGCGTGTGCGTGTGTGTGTGTGTGTGTGTGTGTGTGTGTGTGTGTGTGTGTGCGAGCGTGCGCGTGTTCGAGCGCGCGTGCATGTGTGGAACCAGTGTGGGTGTGCCATGTGTCATCCCAGCATGCACTACTGGCCACTCGTTGTCTCCCACAGAGGCCTCACCCCACACACACACACACACACACACACACACACTCACACACACACACACACACACACACACACACACACAGTACACACACAAATACACAAACTACGTGATGTACAGGGTCATTAATGCGTGACAATGAGTGTGATTTGCATTCAGGTCTATAGCTTGAATTCAAGCCTAAATCTAACAGTAACTGTGCAACCATTAAAGAAATAAAGTAAGGTCTGCTATTTTTGAAAAATCGTGAAAATGTGGCACAAATTTGGAATATATTTTTGGGGGGTTTTTGCCTCTGGGGGGGGGGGTCCCTGGAACAACGTATTTTCAGATGGGGGGGGGGGGGGGGGGAGTTTTTGGGGTCCTTGACATGAAATATTGAAGAACCACTGATATAGAAACATGAGGTTTTTCCAGGAAAAAAAAAAAACATTTTAAAAAGATATTTTTTTAACGTCAGGCCTATAAATGGGTTAAAAAACACCAAAAGAGGGGGCACGGTGGCACAGTTGGTAGTGCTGTCGCCTCACAGCTAGAAGGTCCTGGGTTCGATTCCCGCTGGGGACGCTGTGGGCACTGGCGGCGTGTTCCCTCCTCCGCGTCATCAGTGCCCATACCCGAGGCGGGGGTTGGCGAAAGGGCCTTTCTGTGTGGAGTTTGCATGTTCTCCCTGTGTCCCCTGAGGGTAGATACCCTCACAAAAACATGCAGTAATCCTGGTCTCTAAAACTACCTCCCCCTGGCCAGCCGGGGCGCCTGATGGAGGGGAAAGGAACTGGTCGGAATAACGTGTCCCTTCCACGCGCTACGTCCGGCCGGGGAAATTCCCCTCTGTCAGGTGAAAAGAAGCAGCTTGGACTCCTCATGCATAGAAGGAAGCATGAGGTCAGTCCGCTGCCCCCCCCAGGTTGGCAGAGGAAGTGTAGCGCCCAGGATTACATTAGATAATTGGCACTGGGTGAAAAGAAAACTGGGTTACAAAATCGTGGGATAAAAATTAAAAAAAAAAAAAAAAAAACACCAAAAGGCGTTCCCGTGCTTTAGCTATTGAAAAATTGCAGGTCTGCTATTTTTGAAAAATCGAAGAACGACTGACATTTTTACAATCTGATCTCAGGTCAGAATGGGTTAATCAGACCCATGTGTGTGTCCAGTGGAAACCTCGTATGAATCTGATCTCAGGTCAGAATGGGTTAAAAGCCAAAACGCACCCCCACCAACTTTCTGGCCTCGTTCCCTCTCCACCACCCACCCACCCACCCACCGGCACACCCCACGCCCCCCCCACGCCATCCCAACCTGCACCTATACCCAGCATCTCTGTCCTGGCTATATACACAGCTTCATGACGCTTATGTCACCTCTCATACCGCACTGAGGAATACGCCAGCCCTCTCCTCACCCACAGTCACTTCCCCCTTATTGGGAGAGTCCACTATCCACACTTTTCCTGGGCTGTGTGTGCGCTCCAGTTCCTGTCGATTTGATCCAATGAAAGCCAATGAAACTGGTCAGATGACCAATGATATCCAATGAAATCAACAGGAACTGGAGCACACACAGCCCATGGGAAAAGTGTGGATACAGTATAGACGGGGCTCCGAGGGGTGCTGTATAATGCCTGGGAAGGAAGGAGGGAGGGTGATAATGGCTCCATATCACCCTGGGAGGAGGTGGGAAGATTATGTCATCCGGCCCCGCCCGCTCCACTCCCTCCCTCTCTCTCTCTCTCTCTCTCTCACTCTCACTCTCACTCTCACTCTCACTCTCACTCTCACTCTCACTCTCACTCTCTCTCTCTCTCTCTCTCTCTCTCTCTCTCTCTCTCTCTCTCTCTCTCTCTCTCTCTCTCTCTCTCTCTCTATATATATATATCTCTCTCCCTCTCTCTCTCTCCTCCCCCCCTCCCCTCTCTGACTCGTGTCTTTCATCTTTTCCTATACTGTATATACAGTATGTCTGCTGCCCTCTTGCTGCCCCATCGTTCCCTGGCACAGCCCCCCTCCCCCCTTCCACTTAAGTCTCTCTCTCGCTCCCTCTCTCTCTCTCTCTCACTCTCTCTCCCCCAAACTCTGCCTCTCTCATTTTCTCGCTGCCTCGCTTCTTATTGCTGATCTCAGCAGAGTGTTAACATACGGCTGATGGACTCCCTCTCTCTCTCTCTCCCTCTCTCTCTCTCCCCCTCTCTCTCCCTCTCTCTCTCTCTCTCTCTCTCCCCCTCTCTCTCCCTCTCTCTCTCTCTCTCTCCCTCTCCCTCCCTCTCTCTCTCTCCTCTCCTCTCCTCCGTCCACCATGCTGTAAAAGGCGAGACCTTTGTTCTACCACGATGACTTGGCCATGGGCCAGTGTGTGGTGGTCCTTCACTGTAAATCTCCTGTCCTCTCCTCTCCTCTTAACCTTAACCATCCATCCATCCATCCATCCATCCATCCATCCATCCATCCACCCATTAATCACATATGTTGTTTTAAGCATTTTCTGCATCCCGGGGGGAAAGGTTTTTTTTTGCTGAGCGTGGCGCAATCTTTGCCAGGGTTGGCTTCCGCCGGTGCACATGGCGTTATCGCACGGTCACAGACGCCGGTGTGTTCCTTCTTATAAGTCTTCAAGGGTACATCGACGAGGGCACGGTGTTCCTCCACCACGTCCCCTCGCTCACTCACTCACGCACTCTTTTCACCCCTGACTTCTTTTTGAACCCCTTCAAAAACCTGGACCTCATCTATTTTTGGGGCATGTCATTTACAGGGAAGAGGGGAAGAAAAAAAAAAAAGTACAAACTTTTTCAACACAGAATTTCTTTCGGGGCTAATTCGAAACGTCTTCCTCGGAAGACCCCAATGCCACCTGCATGTCCTCTCTAACGGTGTCCACACACACACACACCTACATGTCCTCTCTACGGTGTCCACACACACCTGCATGTCCTCTCTCACTGTGTCCACACACACACCTACATGTCCTCTCTAACCGTGTCCACACACACCTGCATGTCCTCTCTCACTGTGTCCACACACACACCTACATGTCCTCTCTAACGGTGTCCACACACACACCTACATGTCCTCTCTCACTGTGTCCACACACACACACCTACATGTCCTCTCTAACGGTGTCCACACACACCTGCATGTCCTCTCTCACTGTGTCCACACACACACCTACATGTCCTCTCTAACTGTGTCCACACACACACCTACATGTCCTCTCTAACCGTGTCCACACACACACCTACATGTCCTCTCTCACTGTGTCCACACACACACCTACATGTCCTCTCTCACGGTGTCCACACACACCTACAGTCCTCTCTAACCGTGTCCACACACAATACATGTCCTCTCTAACTGTGTCCACACACACACACCTGCATGTCCTCTCTAACCGTGTCCACACACACCTGCATGTCCTCTCTAACTGTGTCCACACACACCTGCATGTCCTCTCTCACTGTGTCCACACACACACCTACATGTCCTCTCTAACGGTGTCCACACACACACCTACATGTCCTCTCTAACGGTGTCCACACACACACCTACATGTCCTCTCTAACGGTGTCCACACACACCTGCATGTCCTCTTTCACTGTGTCCACACACACACCTACATGTCCTCTCTCACTGTGTCCACACACACACCTACATGTCCTCTCTCACTGTGTCCACACACACACACCTACATGTCCTCTCTCACTGTGTCCACACACACACCTACATGTCCTCTCTCACTGTGTCCACACACACACACCTACATGTCCTCTCTAACCGTGTCCACACACACACCTACATGTCCTCTCTAACCGTGTCCACACACACACCTACATGTCCTCTCTAACCGTGTCCACACACACACCTACATGTCCTCTCTAACCGTGTCCACACACACACACCTACATGTCCTCTCTCACTGTGTCCACACACACACCTACATGTCCTCTCTCACTGTGTCCACACACACCTACATGTCCTCTCTCACTGTGTCCACACACACACCTACATGTCCTCTCTCACTGTGTCCACACACACACACCTACATGTCCTCTCTCACTGTGTCCACACACACACCTACATGTCCTCTCTCACTGTGTCCACACACACACCTACATGTCCTCTCTCACGGTGTCCACACACACCTACAGTCCTCTCTAACCGTGTCCACACACAATACATGTCCTCTCTAACTGTGTCCACACACACACACCTGCATGTCCTCTCTAACCGTGTCCACACACACCTGCATGTCCTCTCTAACTGTGTCCACACACACCTGCATGTCCTCTCTCACTGTGTCCACACACACACCTACATGTCCTCTCTAACGGTGTCCACACACACACCTACATGTCCTCTCTAACGGTGTCCACACACACACCTACATGTCCTCTCTAACGGTGTCCACACACACCTGCATGTCCTCTTTCACTGTGTCCACACACACACCTACATGTCCTCTCTCACTGTGTCCACACACACACCTACATGTCCTCTCTCACTGTGTCCACACACACACACCTACATGTCCTCTCTCACTGTGTCCACACACACACCTACATGTCCTCTCTCACTGTGTCCACACACACACACCTACATGTCCTCTCTAACCGTGTCCACACACACACACCTACATGTCCTCTCTAACCGTGTCCACACACACACCTACATGTCCTCTCTAACCGTGTCCACACACACACCTACATGTCCTCTCTAACCGTGTCCACACACACACACCTACATGTCCTCTCTCACTGTGTCCACACACACACCTACATGTCCTCTCTCACTGTGTCCACACACACCTACATGTCCTCTCTCACTGTGTCCACACACACACCTACATGTCCTCTCTCACTGTGTCCACACACACACACACCTACATGTCCTCTCTCACTGTGTCCACACACACACCTACATGTCCTCTCTCACTGTGTCCACACACACACCTACATGTCCTCTCTCACTGTGTCCACACACACACCTACATGTCCTCTCTCACCGTGTCCACACACACACCTACATGTCCTCTCTCACCGTGTCCACACACACACCTACACGTCCTCTCTCACCGTGTCCACACACACACCTACATGTCCTCTCTCACCGTGTCCACACACACACCTACATGTCCTCTCTAACTGTGTCCACACACACACCTACATGTCCTCTCTAACTGTGTCCACACACACACCTACATGTCCTCTCTCACCGTGTCCACACACACCTACATGTCCTCTCTCACTGTGTCCACACACACACCTACATGTCCTCTCTCACTGTGTCCACACACACACCTACATGTCCTCTCTCACGGTGTCCACACACACAGTCTACAAGCTCAAAGCGCGAGTGGCACGCTACGAGCTTGTAGGTCTGCTATTTTTGAAAAGTCGAAGAACGACTGACATATAGCTTTTTCAGAAAACTGTCAGGATGTAGAAGACGTTTTTAGAATCTGACGTCAGGTCAAAAAATGGGTTAATAGTGCAGCATACTTAAATAAATGTGTTACTTTTCCACCATGCGCTGAATGTATACAGATGTGCCATTTGAGGCGAGACGGTGGATCGTCAGTAAATTGCCAGAACGTTGTCAGTGAGAAAGGAGGGCATTTGGAAAGGCGTTTTATTAAATGATATTCAGATCATGTTTTCACAGTCAGCTGGGGGGTGGGGGTAGGGAACTGTGATGGACATTGTGAATCTGTTTGTTTAACTGTATGTAATGTGTTTTATTTTCGTTTTTCGTTTTATTTTTCGTTTTGTCATTATTTATTTATTTTTGTTTGGTATTTATTATTGTCAAATCATTTCGTGATAAGATTTTGTTTGTATTTGTGCTGCCAGAGGGATGTGGGGGGGAAAAAAATATATGTCAATTGTTGAAAATACTTATGTGTTCTGTAAAGAAAATGAATAAACATATGTTTAAAAAAAAAAAGATCATGTTTTCACAAGTGACACTTGTTTTCGGTATATAACAAAGAGAAGAATTAGCGAGGCTAAACAGTGAAAAGAACCTTGGTATAAAAAGAACCAAAGTATTTCCCAGAAAGGGAAAGTAACAGGAAAGCGTTCCAAAGTGTTTCACACGTCCGAGCCATCTCTCCCCCCCCCCCCCCCCCCCCCCCCTGTTATCCTCCTGACCCTGGCTGACCCTCTTATATAGTCATCTGTGATCGTGTCCTTCCTTGTCACTCCTAATGACCGTCATCCTTAACCCATTCTGACCTCAGAGCAGATTCTAAAAATGTCTTCTATACATCCTGACAGTTTTCTATGTCAGTCGTTCTTCGATTTTTCAAAATTAGCAGACCTAGCTAGTGGCGCGCTATGAGCTTGTAGATCTGCTATTTTCTAAGTATAGCTAAAGCATAACGTAACGCTAACGCCAAAAGGGTTTCCCGCGCAAAAAATGGGTTAACTCTTGCCACCTCCGGCTCGGCCGTTTCCAAGCCGTATACACAAAATGAAATTGGCCGCCGACCCCCCATCTGAAAATATGTTGTTCCAGGGACACCTCAGAAGCAAAGGTTTGAGTTAAAAAAATATACATTCCAAATTTGTGCCACATTTTCACGACTTTTTCAAAAATAGCAGACCTACAAGCTCGTAGCGCGCCACTCGGTGGCGCGCTACGAGCTTGTAGATCTGCTATTTTTCAATAGCTACATTATAACATAAGGTTTAAAACACCAAAACTGGGTTCCCGTTCAGAATGACTTAATCACCAATTACTCCAGTCTCCGGGTTTTGCTCAGAACATGTATGACATGCACTGATTCACTATAGTATAAAACAGTGTATGCACGTTCTGAGGAAAACCCGGAGATGCCGCCATGCATGCTCACATCATTATGAGTGTGGCATTATAGGAGCCCACTATATAGGACAGTGCAGGTTCTCAAACGTGTTATATTCTCCAAGGACTCCCAGAACCTCCCAGAGATGTCCAGCACCACCACGAGCCATTCTTTATGGCGACCATGACCTCCTCATGGTGAAAACCTTTCCGTTCATCCCTCTGTCCATTCATGCATTCCGCTTGACCTTTAACTGTACACACCCCCCCCCCCCCCACCCTCTCTCTCTCTCTCTCGCTTCCTATATGTTCATAATAATCTCGTCCTTCCTATGTCTTTTTCTCTCCCATAAATCTCTCTCTCTCTCTCTCTCTCTCTCTCCCTCTCTCTCTGGCTGCTGATTGGTCCACCTGTCCCCTCAGCCCATTACCAGCAGGACTCCTGGCTGCCCTACGGTACAGCGTCTGGACCTGTGTGTGTGTGTGTGTGTGTGTTTGTGTGTGTGTGTGTGTGTGTGTGTGTGTGCGTGTCATGTGCGTGTGCGTGTGCACACACACACACACACACACACACACACACACACACACACACACGCACACACACTAGCACACACACACACGCACGCACACACACACTCCCATGTGCCAGGGTGAAAGCTGCCCAGTGTTTGAAGGTCTTCCTGTGATGTCATGGTTATGTTGGCCATTTAAGAAAATGTAATCACGTGGACCCACGTGGGACAGACATCTATCAGTATGTTGTGTATAAGTTATACTTATTACACATTACACAAAGTCAAAAGGGAACCCCTTTTGGTGTTAGCATTATGTTATGCTTTAGGTATTGAAAAACAGCAGATCTACAAGCTCGTAGCGCGCCACCGAGTGGCGCGCCACGAGCTTGTAGGTCTGGCTATTTATTTTTTTTAATCGAAGAACGACTGACACATAGAAACATGGCTTTTTCAGAAAACTGTCAGGAATGTGTGTAGAAGACATTTTTTAGAATCTGATCTCAGGTCAGAATGGGTTAAGCGTAAAGGGCAGAAACGCTGTGACGGCCGCGTCCAAATGCGTCCGTTTATGCAGATCCCTGCAGAGTGCAGATACTGTACTTTTGTTGACTGGTGGTACAGTATATACTTCCCCCCCGTGCGCACTCGGCAACGTAACTTCCTTTTGGAGGAGAACCAACAGCGGGGGAAACATTATAACGCTCTGCCGAAAAAAACAGTTTGTGCTGAACCTGCTGCTCGCTCGCGTCTTTCGGGGGCTGTCAGCGGATATACATGAACGCTCAGAAATGCAGTACAGTCTGTGACTTATACAGTAAAGATATATACCACATGTTTCTTCAAACACTCAATGAGGTAAATATACAGAGCAGAGCAGTCAGTATGCGTTCTTTTTCATGCTTATATCTATACCAGAAAGCAAACCAAAGTGAGATGTTATTTTCCCGATCCCCCGAGCGCCCTATATAGCGTTTGTATACGAATGAGTGTGTGTGTGTGCGTGTGATGTGTGTGTGTGTGTGTGTGTGTGTGTGTGTGTGTGTGTGCTGTGCGCGTGCGTGTGTGTGTGTATCCCCCATATAGCTTTGCTGAAAGGTCGCACTGTCCAAGTCTATAGAGCGCCTATAGGAGGCTGATGAGGCTATGAACGACCACAGAGCAATAAT
>NC_137864.1:4552647-4560147 GCF_963924005.1 Protomyctophum bolini | reverse complement strand
GGACAATTACAATTCCTCTCATGTGAGCGCACATAGCAGGCCCACACTATATACACAAACACAAGCACTGCCTGCTTTTAGCGGCCAGTGTTTATAGAAGCAATTCATTCAGCAATTCATGTGTGTGTGTGTGTGTGCGTGCGTGCGTGTGTGTCCATGCCTTAGTAATGGCCGCTGCAGGGTCTAAGATGACTGGATATGTCCAGACAGATCAAGCCTGCACCTAATTGGCCAGTCATTATCCTGTTAGTGTTCTCTCTCTCTCTGTCTGTGTGTGTGTGTGTGTGTGTGTGTGTGTGTGTGTGTGTGTGCGTGCTCGCTCACACAAACATAAGGGAGTTTCAATGCCTGTGTTGGCGTGTTTACCAGATGCTGCATCATTGACACTGTGGCCGGAGGGCGGCGCATGTTTGTGTGTGTGTGTGTGTGTGTGTGTGTGTGTGTGGGTGCGTGCGTGCATGCGTGCGTGTGTATGCGTGCATGTAAGGTCTACAGACAAGGCTCGTGGGTGATGTTAGGTGGACGAGACAGCTTAGGTCAGGAAGTACACACTAACAAGACACTACAATGCACTGCTACGGATGCTTACTGACAGGCAATGTACACACGCACGTACACACACACACGCACACACACAACATGCACGCGCACACACAAACACACACACACATACACACACACACACACACACCACGTACATGTACTGTATTAAGTGCAGAGGCATACAGAAAGTCAAGCGTATAAGAAAGTGGCTTTCAGGTTCAGGACATGGGTTTTGAAATGAAAGCCCTGTTTTATATACTGTATATCAAATGACAGTGTCATGCATAATTATGATCAAGGGAAAGGAATGCGGAGATATTGAGGTTTTCGCCCCCCCCGACAACAGCAATACGGTACAGTGTATTCAACTTACTGTAGTAAAGAAACACGTGAATGAAACACAGCACACTGTAACGCTTCAGTGTTGCATGGGGTGAACTGAACACATACTTATAGGACACTCACTGATTTAAACGTCCAACAGCAATAAAAAAAATCACACCCGTGTGAACCGAGTGGTGCAACCTCTCTCTCTCTCTCTCTCTCTCTCTCTCTCATTAGCAGGCAGCACTCTCTCTCTCTCTCTGTTTCTGGCACAACAGCACCCAACAGCGCCCCTACTGGTACTAATAGTCATACTCAGTCGTGTCACACGGACACACATAGGCGAACACGGACATTGCTGTTCCTTGGAGTGGTTTGCACCACTCAAAGATATACAGCTGGATGCTTTTTCAGCATTTATTTGTTTTTCTTATACGACACTGCTGTTTGTTCATACTGCACACCTGGTGCCACGATGGAGGTGCAGCAGTGCACTCTCTTTTTCACAGTGAACGGAGGGGGCCATATGGAACACACTGGAACGTCTTGGTGTTACAGCGTGATTGCCATGGCCTTGTGCAGCTGCAGGTCTCAGTCCTCCTCAGTCTGTCAACATGCTGTCTATTATTCAGCATAGCCACGCACTTTCACCACTATGGCCCATGACAATATATATGGAAAGAAAAGGGTAACCCATTCTTTTTTTGAATCTCCAACCCGGCTGGACTATCTGGAGATTATGTTTAAGCCCCTGTCCGTCCGTCCGTCCGTCCGTCCGTCCGTCCGTCCGTCCGTTTGTACACTAAACACAAACACAAGCACTGCCTGCTTGTAGCAGCCAGTGTTTATAGAAGCACTGGCCGTCCGTCTGTCTGTCTGTCTGTCTGTCTGTCCGTCTGTCTGCCTGTCAGTCACAGGCACTGCTGGACCAATCGGTGTAAAACCTTTTACACGCAGACTCCGGGTATAAAGCCCGAGAACGAACCTCCTCCGCCACATAGCTTTGCTTTAAATGATTGGCCTCGTGGTGCCATTATATATAACAAGCCGCTTTACATCTTTTCCGTTTTTCCTGAGCCAATTTAGCTCAAGTGTATACAGAGAGCACCGAAGTCTGACGTGAGTTCCATCTTTTTCCCCCGACATTCTGAAGTCAGTGTGTGTATATAGTAACTATCGCGTAAACCATCAACTGACGGCGAGGAAACGCTAATGTCGCCGAATTGGTATAAAAACCCTCGGAAACAGAATGTATATCAAATATGAGCGACTGACTATCGTTATAACGTATAAAAAAGATATACAAAGCCACCTCTCTGACAATAGCGCCGGAACAATTTGTTTCTTTTTTTTGGACCACAATTCTTTATTATGAGACGATTCTAATTAAGGGGATGAACGAGTGGCACCTGCAGGACCTGCAGGGTATACTGTATCGTGGCCCCCTGTTGCCATATACCGACCCACCCCCGTTGGTCCGGGATGGAGGTTGTGTGTATACAGCAGACTATATACTGCCATGTGCCTAACCCATTCTGACCTGAGATCAGATTCTAAAACTGTCTTCTACATCCTGACAGTTTTCTGAAAAAGCTATGTTTCTAAGTCAGTCGTTCTTCGATTTTTCAAAAATAGCAGACCTACAAGCTCGTAGCGCGCCACTCGGTGGCGCGCTACGAGCTTGTAGATCTGCTATTTTTCAATAGCTATAAAGCATAACATGATGCCAACTCCAAAAGGGGCTCCCGAACCAGAATGGGCTAATCTGGTACACATGGAGTCACCGGCTGCTTCTTGTATGCCTGGTAAGCGAGGGGTTTCGCCCCCCCCCCCCGGAGGTCGCTGTGGTCGCATGTGGAGGTTCACGTCATCTTCCGCCGCCACGACAACCCCTCCGCCCGCTGAAACAGAAGCGACCAGCAGGGTCAGGATACTGCGGGGACAAGGACATGATCCCTTGACTGGTTCTCTCCAACCCCAGGATCAACTGTGTTGTAACCTTGTGTTATGGATCATGGAGGACTGGGGCTATATAATGAGTCAGAGTCGCGCGCCGTTTGTTCGGAAACTGTTATACCGATGCGTCTGCGATGTAATGTGTACACGAGTGGTTCCCAAACTTTTTCATGTCAAGGGTCCCCCACATCGACATATATTAGCCCCTGGACCCCCATGTGAAAATATATGCCATTATTATTATTATGTGGAAATCTATGCCATGCAGGGACCCCCATGGGTAGATCTTTACGGCTCTGTGTAACAGTGATTCTCGACCATTTTAATTTAAAGGACCCCCAGTTTCACATGCATTAGTCTATACACGGACCCCCCCCCCAATTTAATGGTATTTCTGTCTCTGGGACCCCCCCCCCCAATTTATATTGTAAAATCTATGTTAATTTAACTCTCAGAGTTACAGACCCATAAGGATTCATTTGGTTCCAAACTATACCATTTTTCTGGGGACGTCTCCATTTAGGACCCCTGGGGGTCCCCGGACCCCACTTTGAGAATCACTGATGCAAACCACCTATAGACCCCTTTTGCCTATATATATTCTTACCATCTCTGACTTTATCTTTCTCCAACTCTCTCTCTCATTCTTTCTCTCTCTCTCTCTCTCTCGGTGTATAGCAGATCACAGAAGGTGAGTTTACACTAAGCCGATCTGGCTGCTCATGGTGTGTTTTGCTATCAATCGTGCATGCTATATTCCTGCAAAACATTCCACGTGCTGACGTGCTGACGTGCACTTAGCACGGAATATATAGACTATCAACATATTCATGGCTGACTGCGATGTGAGTCAATGAAAGAAAGAAAGGAAAGAAAGAAAGAAAGAAGCGAAGGAAATAAGAAACTGCGAGAAAAGAAAAAGAATCAGTCAATAAAAATAAATTACAGAGCAGGATTGGCAACAGTATTGGTGAGCACTGCAAAAGTGAGTCTGCAATCTATCTATCTGTGCGTGTGTGTGTGTGTACTGTGTGTGTACTGTGTGTGTGTGTGTGTGTGTGTGTGTGTGTGTGTGTGTGTGTGTGTTCCTCTCTCTTTAATTAAAATGGGCTTCTGATGGCCACAGATGAGCCATGGGACACAACACACACACGCACGCACACACACACACACACACGCGCGTGCTCGTGCACACACATACACACACACACCTGCATATAAGATTAATTTATAGGCATGAGCACGCAAGCACATGGGTATGCACTGATGCAAAGTCCCCATCACACACACACACACACACACATGCACATATACATTCGGCATCAGCACATTGTCGCTCCACTGGCTGTGCACACCGTGCACGCACGCACACACACACACACACACACACACACACACACACACACACACACACACACACACACACACACACACTCTCTCTCTCTCTCTCTCTCTGATACTGCCAGCAAGTATATTAACTTATTACAGAGAGAGAGAGAGAGAGAGAGAGAGAGAGAGAGAGAGGTAGGGAAGATGAATGAAGACAGCAGATAGACAGAGAAGAGGCTCTAATGCACATTTTTAAGCAATATCACAAAGACGTGGGCCAACGTTAATGATAACAGTACGGCTGCTACAATACATCTGCTTGTCACACTCTATGAGTCAGCCAGACTGCCTCTCTTCAACCTGCAGGTATTAGTACAGTAGCAGTGCAGTAAGCCTGTCTGAGGGATAAAAGAGACACACACACACACACACACACACACACACACACACGTCGGATGGTTTGACTATTCATGCCGTTCAGACTATATGTTGCTGTTTGCCGTCCCATGGCTGAAAGAGGCAAAAAGTGTCCGGTTGCCTATATAGAGACGAGGCAGCCAATCAGGACGATAGGTCGTCAGTACGGCAGCCAATGAGAAAGATATATGTCGCTACTATACAGCAAATGGGTGTGAAAAGCCAAGCCGAGAGAAAATAGACCAGCTGTGCTTATACACAGCAGCTGGTAAGAAAAAATGACCTGGCCTATATACTTGCGTAAAGTAGACCTACAAATTGTACTTAAGTATACTGTGCTTAAGTAAATGTACTTCGTAACTTTCCACCACTGGACATATAGGGAGAGCTGTGACGGTGGTTTCTATACAGGACCGCTTTGAAGCCGCCATTTAGGACATTTCTAAATCCACCATGTGGGAATTTTCCAGTCCCGGAATGGAACAAACAAAATGCTATTGGGTGTGTGTACAGTGTAGCCATGGAAAAACCAGACAAATCTGGGAAAAAAAGAATATCCCTGGGAAGACTGGTCTGGCACTCCTCCTCAGTTTGAATTGCATTTCACTCACCCCAGATCTGTGGGTGACCAATCCAAGCCGCACTATTCAAAGTGAGACTTGTTTTTTTGCTATGACGTCGTTGGGAATCTGTCTGTATGCATAAGCGCCCCTTGGAAATAAATCTTTTGGCTGAAGATCCACCGTCACACCAGATGTAACGTCCCATAGCCGGTGGTGACGGAGGCGTTGCATAGCAACCGGATCAATGTTAACCATTATGTACACAGAGTATACGATGGGGTCCGTAAAATAGCGCCCCCTAGCGGTGGGGTCCGTATATATGTACGTACGGACAGAAAAATTATTAATACAAAAAATAATAATAATAATAATGGGACCATAATTTACAGAGCATCTGGTGGGAAGAAGGACGTGAAACAAGCGATTTGAAAACCAGGCTTTTATGAAAAAGATGTATTACGGTAATACAAAACAAGAGCATAAAGTTGCGTATTCTGCAGGGAATCAGCGCCCCCCACTGGGCCATTCATGAGAAGTGCAGTGTTTTCATGACTTCCCCATTGGCTTTAAAATGCCAAGATGGAATGCTTGCAGCCTGTATATACTGTACTGTATATATATATACATATAATACTGTATAAACTCACTTTCCATTATTAGTAGCAGATCGGCAAGCTGGAAACTCACTTTGAGCTTGTAGATCTGCTATATACATTGGGTAAAAAAAAGGAAAACTATATGTTGAGCTTTGTTTGTCCTTCTATGATGGTGGTGTGTGTGGGGGGGGGGGGGGTGTGACCTCTTAACACTGCTAACCTGCACGTACATGTACTAATGGAAGGCCCTGTGTGTGTGTGTGTGTGTGTGTGTGTGTGTGTGTGTGTGCGTGTGTAAGAGAGAGAGAGAGAGAGAGAGAGCATGAACGTCAATGCAAGTCCTCGCCTTATTGTACGTCCGACTGCACCTGAATGTGTGTGCGCCGTGTGTGCGCCGTGTGTGCGCACGTGTGTGTGTCTCTGTGTGTGTGCTGTGTGTGTGTGTGTCTGTGCATGTGTGCTGTGTGTCTGTGCGTGTGTCTGTGTGTCTGTGTGCGCGTGCGTGTCTGTTGCGTGTGTGTGTGTGTCTGTGCGTGTCTGTTGCGTGCGTGTGTGTTTTCAGCTGAGGAGGCGTTTTGGCGCGGCGCTGAGGCTGTGCTCTGGGGGGGGGGGGGGGGGGGGGGGCTGATGAGGGGAGATGTTAAATCACACCAAATGAAGCTTTATCAAATAAATGAAACCTTGTAGCGCTCGACTCAGCAAGACTTCCTTTATGGGGGGCTGTGTGTGCAGACCTGAGCTGCTCTCTCTCTCTCTCTCTGTCTCTCACTCTCTCTCTCTCTCACTCTCTCTCTTGCTCTCTCTCTCTCTCTCTTGCTCTCTCTCTCTCTCTCTCTTGCTCTCTCTCTCTCTCTTGCTCTCTCTCTCTCGCACACTCCTTCTCACTCTCACTCTCACTCTCACGCCGTCGTCGTCGTCTTGCTCTGCCTTTCTCTCGCTCACGCGCTCTCCCTCCTTTTCCTTTCCGACTCTTTTTCTCACCCTTAATAGGTATATATATATTCTATATATTATACACTTAGACAGATAGGTATAGGCAGGTAGATAGGTTAGTACTGTAGGTAGGTATAGTTACTGTTGGCGTGTAGATATAGGTATATAGGTAGATAGGTAAGGTGATAGGCGGATATTGGTGGGTTGGTGGGTGGAAGGTACAGTTATATATAGGTTAGGTGGTACAGTGCAGTCCATCAGACACTGTCGGTGTAGCCCTGGACTCATTTATTCTGTCTGTCTGTCTGTCTGTCTGTCTGTCTGTCTTTCCTCTCTCTCTCTCTCTCTCTGTCTTTTGGCCCATAGCACTTACCCCACCCCCTTAGATAGCAATTCTGTAGACTTAGATAGCATTTGATACAGACTTATAGCATGTTATGTAAACAGCATAAGTGCATTGTCTGTAGTCATAGCACGTCATAGTACATAATGTATATCATAGTAGTATAGATGTATAGCTTATATGTATAGTTTCATTATAGATATTCCACTGTTACTTTCTTAGCTTACGCATGTTTCATGATAAATGTTTTTATGTGATGTATTCCCCATGCTTTCTGTTCTTGCTTAATGTAAGTCGCTCTGGATTAAGAGCGTCTGCTAAATGCCTAAATTGTAAATTGTAAATTTTCTCTCTCCATTTTCTCTACAGGCCGAAGCAGCTTCAACAAACAGTCTTCCTTTCTGTTTCACCCTGTAAATGACTGTCAATTACTCCCCCCTCCTTCTACGGTATACCTCCCTCTCCGCCTCCATATATCTCCGCTCTCTCTCTCTCT
>NC_137864.1:4541260-4552447 GCF_963924005.1 Protomyctophum bolini | reverse complement strand
CCGTGGAAACCTCGTATGAATCTGATCTCAGGTCAGAATGGGTTAAACGCACTCCGTTCCTGTACATTGCTACATTATCACGCAACGCTGTACTTTTCCCGATTCATCTGACCTGTTCCCGACGTTCCATAATGTTGATCCCTCCCCACACACCCCGTCCTTCCTCTTCTGACATTCCATAATTATGTTGAATAATTTTACGTTGAATTTTCCATCATTATTCTTTATTATAAATCGATATTTATTTTTTACGATTGGTGTAATCAATTAGTTAGTCGAGGACCCCCAAATTGACACAAATTAGATTTTTTTTACGTCTCTAGCTAGTGATTCTCAAGCCGTTTCATTTCAAGGACCCCCAGGTTTGACATGCATTTTAGTCTAACGGACCCCCCCCTCCCCATTTAATGACATTTCTATCTCTGGGGGACCGCCAATTTATATTGTAAAAATCAATGTTGATTTAACTCTGAGAAGTGTACAAACGGAACCAAATGGACCCGGTATATAGGGTCCATTATTTGGTTCCGTTTGTCCCCGGACCCCACCTTGTGGAACCACTTGGTCTACAAAGATGATCACTGAACATCTTCACGACAGAGACCCTGACTCCGGCCGACAAGAACACGCCCCATGGCGTGATGATCACGGCACGTATATCTGACACACGATATCATTCAGCGCGTTGTTTCCAAAACCCTGAGGCAAAAAAACAGAGCCGTTATCTCTCAGCAAAATGTCGACGTGGTAAACCTGCACGTCCCTTCGTGTCACGTATACAGCGGGCGGGCATTCTGCCGCAACGTTATACATTTGTTTGACGTCAGCACTTTGCAAGCGTCAGCATTTCACATATAGAAATACACAGTGAAATTGTCCTCAATGTCTATTTCTCCCATTTTTTGCGAACGCAGTTGAGCACTAACTATATGAGACCTAGATCTGTCTGTCTGTCTGTCACACTGTAACACCACCTGCCCGCCACCAGAGGGCGCAGCTGTGTCACACACAAAAAACACACACACATGTACGAGCTGCGTTCGCTTCCCGCATTTGCGCGTCTTACTTGTACTATACTTGAGGGGACATTTGGCCATCACAATGATATAATATAGGCACGCACGCACACACGCACGCACGCATGTTTCCATGGCTGCTGTGTTAGACTATACAGGTTAACACACAACCCATGGTCTCCTGCTAGCTCAGCAGTGGTAAAACTGTCAGGGAACTGATGAAGAACCTGCCTGTATCCACGCACGCACGCACGCACACGCACAAACATACATTGCACCTAGTCACAATCTTTGAGCATGCCCATCCCCCGACCCTTGTCTATCATGCTCTCTCTCTCTCTCTCTCTCTCTCTCTCTCTCTCTCACACGCACGCACACACGCACGCACACACGCAAACGTGCACACACACACACACACACACACACACACGATAAATCTACCACTCTACTTACTGTAAGCACCAGTGCAATGGTCTGTATTGACATGCAGGTACAAGGGTGGGGGGGGGGGGTTCTCAGAAACCAGGGTGGAGGGGGGGGGCTGGGAGACTTTAAATCAATTCAATATTTATTTTATGAACAATGTTTTTTTTTATTTTTAACACCAGCACACAGTTCTTGTACTTTAATCGGCCAGTACATACTCCATAATTAACCACTTGTTTCTTTGCGATGAAAAAGTAGGTATCTGCGATTCGGGCGACCCTCTCATTTATTTGCTTTGTGTCAGTTTAAACTTGTGTTATTATCAAGGGGGACTTGAAAGTATATACCCATATGCTTCACAGACACAGAGCTTGTAGATCAGCTATTTTTGCTATATTTGAATTAAAATCCAGAATACCGCGCCACAGAGTGGCGCGCTATGGGCTTGTATAGGTCTGCTATTTTTGAAAAGTATAGTGAAAATGTGGTGCAAATCTTTGAATATATATATTCTTTCAGAGCGAGAACGTTTTTTAACTCAAATCTTTGCTTCATGGGGGGCGTCCCTGGAACTACATATTATTTTCAGATGGGGGGGGGGGGGGGGTCGGCAGGGCAATTACATATATTCTTTGGGGGTCTTTGACATGAAATATTGAGCACCCCATGCACTGATACAGAAACATAAGGGGTCTTTTCAGAAAACTTTTTTTAATTCCGACATCAGGCCTAAATGGGTTAAATACATAGACTGTCAAAAATATAGACAAAGCGATCCCCGGTCTAACATGAACGTAAAATGAAGCCTGTCAGTCCTTGCAATGGTCCAGGCTGGCCATTGGCTGGCCCAGACAACGAGGCGGGACTTCCCCCCTTCTTCTCGTTGGTTTTTATTTTGACTCGAGTGGGTGGGGAATCCCTATCATAGACTGTAACGGTAGCCCACGCCCCCTCAGAACATACGCAACTTTATGGTCATTTTTTAAATAATGGGACCATAGTTTTCCAAAAAGAATATTATGACATTAGAAATGAGACTTTAAACTAGTGACTGGAAGCAGAAAGTATTCATGACCATGTTTATTAAGGTAATACAGTCTAGGTGAAGTTGGGCCCAAATACATGGACCTCTATGGGGATATGGGTTTTTTTTGGGCCCAATGACAGCGCCACAACAGGCCATTATATGAACTTTCATTTCCTTAGTGGCTTCACAAAATATCTGTCTGACTGCCCCCCTGGTTAAATAGCACAAATCTACATTTGCCAATCAAAGTGTGACATGCAGGCCCAAAACATATAGCGACAGAAAGATCGTAAAAAAATCTGCATAACTAACTAACTGCTGATGCCGGGGAAAAAAAAATATATATATATATATATCGTCCAGACCTAATAATATATCCGTCCGGCTCTTGCGGTGAGGGCACTGACGGCACGGTGAACAACACGCAAACTAATAACGGTGTTGTCGCGTTCCGTTTTAGAACGGATTATCAACGGAAAGCCACATGCAGCATGCAGGCAGGCACTTCTATTCTATAGGAGGCTTGTTTCTGCAAAGGTGGAGACGAGCGGTGTGTGACAAACCTCATGATGCTGACGCTGGTCTAGGTGACTCAACACCACTGCCTTATCCTACGTGGAGAACAGCGCTGCACTTTAAAAATAGGGGCCCTGTCACCAACCATTACACACTCAATCCATTTAGGGCCTGACGTCGACGTTTAAAAAAAATAAAAGTCCTTGTGTGTTTCTTTCTGTATCAGTGCCGGTGCTCAAAAGATTCGAGGCACATTTTTTCATGATTTTTCAAAAATATAGCAGACCTATACGAGTTCATAGCGTGCCACCGAGTGAGCTTGTAGATCTGCTATTTTTCGATAGCTAAAGCATGACATAATGCTAACGCCAAAAGGGGTTCGCGCCCCAAAATGGGTTAATCCATTTAGAACCGAGGACGATTCTATACAACAAAGGGACCCCCAGAATGATCTGTATTTGGGTTGCGGACCCCCCCCCCCCCCCCCCCCCCCCCCCCAATCTGAAAATAAAGCCAAGATTTAGATTTGAGTTAAAAATGCTCGCGCTGAAAGAATATTTACATTCAAAACATGTGTGCCGCATTTTCACGATTTTCCAAAAAATAGCAGATCTACAAGCTGCTTGCGGCACCGAGTGCCACACTATAAAAGCTTGTAGATCTGCTATTTTATAACATAATGATTAAAAAGGGGTTCCCGTTCCTGAATGGGTTAATTGTGTTTTTAATGGACCCCATGGGGCAATTATAGAACATCACGAATGGAAATGACATTTCTGTTTGGCTTTCAGGATTCATGAGGAAAAACCTTAATAAAAAGTGCACGGGGGCACATAATGACAAACAACTGCAAATATCCCCAGAAATTACCAAGCGATTCGAATGAAAACCAACCGACACATCACCAATAGGTTATACTTATCGAGACGATCTTACCGCATGTACACTGTATACAGTTACTGTATGCTGGAGCCTACCGGCTGCCAATAGGAAAGGCGGAGACGCCTGATCTACAAGCAGCGAGTGGCGCGCTACGAGCTTGTATAGGTCTGCTATTTTTGAAATATCGAAGAAGGACTGACATACAGAAACATAGCTTTTTTTCAGAGAACTGTCAGGATGTAGAGAAGACATTTTTAGAATCTGATCTCAGGTCAGAATGGGTTAACTAACTGGCCATGTAGTTTCACTTCTGTGTTTCTTAACCCATTCTGACCGGGAACCCATTCTGGTGTCAGCATCATGTCATGCTTTAGCTATTGAAAGAATAGCAGATCTACAAGCTCATAGCGCGCCACCGAGTGGCGCGGTACGAGCTTGTAGGTCTGCTATTCTTTGAAAAATCGAAGAACGACTGACATTTTTAGAATCTGATCTCAGGTCAGAATGGGTTAATCAGACCAGTGTGTTGTCCAGTGGAAACCTCGTATGAATCTGATCTCAGGTCAGAATGGGTTAATGGCAGCCAGTATACAGTATAGGCTCCCACTGTACTGTACATGCAGTAGGTGGATGAGATCGTCTCGATAAGTATAACCCTATACTGGTGATCGTCACGATTATGACGATCATGACAAAACTATTGCGATCATCTCAAATTATTGCGATTATAGACGATTGTGTGTTATAATTGTCACAACCCTATTTATAAATTCTGCGCTGAGATAGCAACCCTGTCGCGTCCGCCAGTTGACAAGACGTTTGTCTTAAAAAAAACGGCCTTATTCATCTTGTTTGTTGCGCAGAAGCAACAGACGGAGTTGGCGGAGGATCGGGCGCGTTCTGCAGTGGCCATAAGTTATACCATCCATTATATGCCAGGTTCCAGTCGAGCTGATTGGCTGATTAATGACGACCGTCCAGGAAATGAGAAGTCCATTTGCGAGTGGAATTTGCAGGAACACATGACATCAGCAACTTCTGTGCATAATGGGCCCCCGAGTCACATGATGCATGATACTGAGCCATACTGCAGACTGAAGCGCTGTAATACACCAGCGTCTGACATGCGTGCGTGCGTGTGTGTGTGTGTGTGTGTGTGTGTGTGTCTGTGTGTGTGTGTGCGTGTGCGTGCGTGTGTGCGTGTGTTATTCACTGGGCTGATGAGTCACCACAGCAGCATGGGGTCTAACGTACCCTCGCTACTACCAGGAGTCTATTTATAGAACCATGCAGGTGTCTGTCTGTCTGTCTGTCTGTCTGTCTGTCTGTCTGTCTGTCTGTCTGTCTGTCTGTATTATACTGTATATAATCGAATATCGATACTTACTTTCGCACGCACACGCACACACTCTTATCTCGGTATTCTAACTTTTTTGAGTGGTGCAACCACTCCAAGGAACAGCAATGTCCGTGTTAACCCTACGTATGTGACTATGAGTACCAGTAGGGGCAAAAGTGGCGCTGTTGTGCCAGAAACAGAGAGAGAGAGAGAGAGAGAGAGAGAGAGAGATAGTGCTGCACTGTTGCCTGCTAATATGAGAGAGAGAGAGAGAGAGAGAGAGAGAGTGAGAGGGCGGGGGGGGGGGGGGAGTTGCACCACTCAGTTCACACAGGTGTGATTCTTTTTTTTTCACCACACTACAGCATCCCACAAAAGCGTCAAAAGTACAGCAGATTTGCAAGCTCGAAATGCTGCGCTATAAAAGCTGCACGTATAGCTTGTAGATCTGCTGATTTCGCTAGTTTTGAATTTGAATCTTGCGCGCATGCGTGTGATCCACTATCGCCTCAAAACAAACTCACACGCAGCATCATTGTGGGACCTGCCTCTATATATATACACGGCGTGGAACGCTCACAGAAATGCATTTGCAGAGCACTTTAACACACATTCTGACCCGAGATCAGATTCATATGAGGTTTCCGCTGGACACACACTCTGGGTCTGATGAACCCATTCTGACCTGAGATCAGATTCTAAAAAAATGTCAGTCGTTCTTCGATTTTTTTTCCAAAATAGCAGACCTATACAAGCTCGTAGCGCGGAACGGAAGAGTGTCAAATCGGGCTGTGTATAACAATTCCCGCGAATGTTATTTAATTCACACCAAAACATACATTTTGTATAACCAGTGATCGTGTAAGTGCTTTTATAGTCATGAGCCGCAAATCCAGCTTGTTTTGATGGAAAACGGGGAAAAAAAGAAATCCGAGTGAAATGGATTCTAAACAAATCCGTTCTTATATAGACATCATATAAGCCAGCTGACTTTTCACATTTCTTTTCGCCGAAAAGAAATGTATGCACGTATCTGTGTGCACGCCAACACACACACATTCACACAGCCGCCCGTATCTGTGTGCACGCCAACTCACACACATTCACACAGCCGTCCGTATCTGTGTGCACGCCAACACACACACATTCACACAGCCGTCCGTCCGTATCTGTGTGCACGCCAACTCACACACATTCACACAGCCGTCCGTTATCTGTGTGCACGCCAACACACACACATTCACACAGCCGTCCGTATCTGTGTGCACGCCAACACACACACACATTCACACAGCCGTCCGTATCTGTGTGCACGCCAACTCACACACATTCACACAGCCGTCCATATCTGTGTGCACGCCAACACACACACACATTCACACAGCCGTCCGTATCTGTGTGCACGCCAACACACACACATTCACACAGCCGTCCGTATCTGTGTGCACGCCAACACACACACATTCACACAGCCGTCCGTCCGTATCTGTGTGCACGCCAACACACACACACATTCACACAGCCGCCCGTTATCTGTGTGCACGCCAACACACACACACATTCACACAGCCGTCCGTCCGTATCTGTGTGCACGCCAACACACACACATTCACACAGCCGTCCGTCCGTATCTGTGTGCACGCCAACTCACACACATTCACACAGCCGTCCGTATCTGTGTGCACGCCAACACACACACACATTCACACAGCCGTCCGTATCTGTGTGCACGCCAACTCACACACATTCACACAGCCGCCCGTATCTGTGTGCACGCCAACACACACACACATTCACACAGCCGTCCGTATCTGTGTGCACGCCAACACACACACATTCACACAGCCGTCCGTATCTGTGTGCACGCCAACACACACACATTCACACAGCCGTCCGTCCGTATCTGTGTGCACGCCAACACACACACACATTCACACAGCCGCCCGTTATCTGTGTGCACGCCAACACACACACACATTCACACAGCCGTCCGTCCGTATCTGTGTGCACGCCAACACACACACATTCACACAGCCGTCCGTCCGTATCTGTGTGCACGCCAACTCACACACATTCACACAGCCGTCCGTATCTGTGTGCACGCCAACACACACACACATTCACACAGCCGTCCGTATCTGTGTGCACGCCAACTCACACACATTCACACAGCCGCCCGTATCTGTGTGCACGCCAACACACACACATTCACACAGCCGTCCGTCCGTATCTGTGTGCACGCCAACCCACACACATTCACACAGCCGTCCGTTATCTGTGTGCACGCCAACACACACACACACACACATTCACACAGCCGTCCGTCCGTATCTGTGTGCACGCCAACACACACACACATTCACACAGCCGTCCGTCCGTATCTGTGTGCACGCCAACACACACACACATTCACACAGCCGTCCGTCCGTATCTGTGTGCACGCCAACACACACACACATTCACACAGCCGTCCGTCCGTATCTGTGTGCACGCCAACACACACACATTCACACAGCCGTCCGTCCGTATCTGTGTGCACGCCAACACACACACATTCACACAGCCGTCCGTTATCTGTGTGCACGTCCATGCACGTATATATACAATCACATTCACACAGCCAGATAAAGAGTAAAGTCCTGCACGCTTCAGCCAGCAGGAGGTTACAGAAGGGCTCGTTCTGTGCTCAAAAGGGACAACTTTCATGCAGAAAAGGTATGCATGATATCAGTCCTGCAACAACATGGGCACTTCAGGACAGGAGGATATACTACAAATGAAATAAACTGGTGCCCTCGACCGGTCTGCGCGTTCTTTAATGTTTTGCGTGCGGGTGACTGACGTTTCGAATTATAAGTATCTCATCTTATCTGTATCTCCTTTTTAACATTCACACGTCTGTGCTGCAGTGCGCGACTGCACGTCCTCAAATACGTTGTGTTATATAGTCCGTTTACCGTGTTGTTGGTCACGGTTGTGACATGCTCAAATACGTCCATGCAGCCACCGTGTCTGTTTCATTGGCGCGAACACGTCCGCGATACTATGAATGTGTCGAATGACAATCTGGGAGTCATACAGTTTTACTGTATGATGATGATGATGATGATCACGCGTTGCGTCTATCTAACTATAAATGACCTGTTCTGACAGCACAACACTTCATATTTGTGACTGAATTTGACTGAGAGACATGTATGGGGAAGCAGGGAATCATATACTGTAGCTTCAAATTGACATATTTGGTTGTTCAGTTTGACCCAGCAGTTTTGGAGAGTAATGTCTGGCAGAAAACAGCGAGTTGAGAAAACATCTATAGTATATTATAGAATTCTCCTCCTAACAAAAGGCTTAAATGCTTCTGCCGTTTCCGTTTTGCTCATTCCATTTATCCTCTTCAATGAAAAAACATTTGTGGAGAAATAACTTTGCTCAACCTGAGGCCAATTATTCTTGTACAAATGCCTTCTAAGCAGTAGTAAACTTTTGCTGGCAACAGACCCCCTCTATCTTCATTCTATTTTTTGAATGTAAATAGCAGATGTACAAGCTTGCAGAAATGCTATTTTTTAAAGGTATATACGTTCTAAAATTATAAAAAATGCTAAAACAGCATGTTATACTTCAGCTATTGAAAAATAGCAGATCTACAAGCTCATAGCGCGCCGCCGAGTGGCGCGTTACGAGCTTGTATAGGTCTGGTATTTTTGAAAAATCGTAAAACGACGCGGCACAAATCTTTGAATATATATTCTTTCAGAGCGAACGTATAGCGTGTAGCATGCGCCGCAGCTCTGAACATGGACACATACTGGACACAGACGTGCACAGCTATATACAGTGGCTGTTTGTATTCCGTTGCCATGGTAAAGCAATCCTGTCACAACAATGCGGGCAGCACACTGCTCAAGCATGCAATTATACACCAAGCATTAACCACTTCAACCCCAGCATGACTATACTATGGGGGGGGGGGGGGGGGGGGGGGGACATTCCGCAAAGAAAAAGCTATAGATTGAGCTTGTATACTGCATCTGCTATTTTTGCCGAAAGACATTCGGTGTATTGATTGATTTATTGATTTGATACCTCATTATTAGACAGAAATTTAAACGAGGTACAGTCAGACGTTTGAGCTAAAAGGATAACACAAAGTACAGTTGTAACTCAACTGAACCCATTTTTGGTGGTCATTATGCTTTAGCTATTGAAAAATAGCAGATCTACAGGTCTCTTGTATAGGTCTGCTATTTTCGAAAAATCTAAAAACTGTCAGGATGTAGAAGACATTTTTTTTAATCTGACCACCGAGTGGCGCGCTATACGAGCTTGTGTAGGTCTGGTTATTTTTGAAGAATCGTGAAAAGTGACATCAAAGTGTTTGAGAACGACTTGACATATAGAAAAAACTGCTTTTTCAAGAAAATACAGTCAGGATTTAGAAGAACATTTTGCAGAATCGTTCCCAGGTCAAAATGGGTTAACTTATATATTTTAAGAAATCTATAAAAACATATGTCGCTCCAACAGGGGTAAAACCTTGTAAAATATTCCAGGAAGGGCCTCGATCGCCCCGGCCCAATCTAGGAAACGGTGAGCAGAGGCATCGGTACGCTAAATAATTAGCCCAATAGTATAGTCCCCTGTTGCCAAATAGTTAATTAAAACCAACCCAGTGTGTGCGTGTGTGCGTGTGTGTGTGCTGCGGAGTGTCCAGAGGATTAAAGGCCGTAATTATAATTACCTTCATCTCCAAGTCAATTTTTTTCCCGTCTAACACTGCTCTCTGCTCTCCTGGTATTTTTTTTACATGCAAGCACGCACGCACGCACGCACGCACGCACGCACGCACGCACGCACGCACGCACGCACGCACGCACGCACGCACGCACGCACGCACGCACGCACGCACGCACGCACGCACGCACGCACGCACGCACGCACGCACGCACGCACGCACGCACGCACGCACGCACGCACGCACGCACGCACGCACGCACGCACGCACGCACGCACGCACGCACGCACGCACGCACGCACGCACGCACGCACGCACGCACGCACGCACGCACGCACGCACGCACGCACGCACGCACGCACGCTGCGCGCGCGCGCGCGCGCGCACACACACACACACACACACACACACACACACACACACACACACACACACACACACACACACACACACACACACACACACACACACACACACACACACACACACACACACACACACCACACACACACACACACACACACACACACACACACACACACACACACACACACACACAGTTTTGCCAGCAGTGGTTTTCTCTATATCCTTCATGCTAATTTCTTAGCATGACTTATTAGAAGAGAAATAGTGTGATTATTTCATGTCAAGGACCCCCCCCCCAAATTAATATGCATTTGGGCCTGCGGACCATTCCCAAAGCCCCCCCCCCCCCACCCACCCACTCATCCACACAAGATATAGATCACTGCATGTGTACAATATTTGTCTTTGAAATATAGTGTGTGTAAAAAAAAAAACTATACAAACGCTCAAGTATACAGACACACTACAAGTGCAAGTATACTAAAATGGACTTGATTACTGTCCGTAATGAGATCGATGCACGGTGTGCGACCTTTGAACTGTGTATGTGCTCCAGGTTTATCGACGTGGCCGTGTGTGTGTGTGTGTGTGTGTGACTCTGGCTATAATGTATAGCCAACCCCGTCAGATGATAGACTCGGATGCAGAGACGCCCACCACAGGGCTGTCACATGTCTCAACGGGGCCACGTCTCACCAAAGAGGTGATGGACCCAACGGTGAGCCAATCAGCGTCTGTCAATCACAGCTGCGGGCTCCTGAGTTGTTTTCGGCAGCAATTTTTTTTTTTTTAGTTTTAGTCATATATTAGTCTTTGGACTGAAACTTCATTTAGTTTTAGTCACGTTATACGGTAGTCACCTGGAAATGTCTCAGTG
>NC_137864.1:4508760-4533760 GCF_963924005.1 Protomyctophum bolini | reverse complement strand
GTAGATTTTGAGAAACAGACAGTGTGCAGGACCATTTGTTTTATAGTAAAAAAAAAAAAATGAAAACAATAAAGACTCTCACTAAGGTTGAACTGTTCCGATATACCAGTATGGGAAAAAGCTTGGCGATACTGCCTAAAAGTAATCTGGTACCACCAGTATTACTGTGCCATTACGATACCCCGGAATTTATCATTTAACATGATCAGTGTTGGAGAAGGTACTCAAAAACGGAAATATATTATCTATTACTTTTAAGTAATAGATAAATATTACTTTTCATATACCTCCCTGCCAAAAGTAACTTGTTACTTTACTTTTTCTTTCTCTCCCCCAGTAATTTAACTTTCCATAAACATTAGCAGTTGTGTTTTTTTTTCCTTTTCCTGCAGCCTATACATTGTGAAATCTATGTCTAATCTAATGTTTATTTAACTCTGAAACCTGTACTGCAGACGTGACCATTTTGGTTCCCTTTGCACACTCATTTGAATTGAATGAAGACTGAAACTTTTACTGCAAATGAATTCATGAATTACAGACTAAATGAAAACACCTGGGCTCACGATGACGATGAAACACGGTCTTTGAACTTGTTTCTCAGAGCTCCAAACAAAGTGCTTTATAGGCCAACAAGGCCATATGAGGCCAACTTGTGCCAGTGCACTTTAATGCAGTCTAATGCACATAAACATTAGCATTAGCAAGTTTGTCATATACTGACTGAAATAAATTACACGATAATTTAAAACTTGTCCTCTGGTATAGAAATCCAGCGCAGCGAAAGTTCACGCGGAGCCACGGAAAGTCAGGAGGCTATACTTAAGCAATATTACACACGAGAGGGTTATAGTGGCAATAATAATCACCTTAAACCACACCCTCGAGTGTAATATTGCAATTATACGGTTACCCTTAAAACTAAGAAAATTGCTGAATTTATTTTTTATTTTATAAAAATGTCATATAAAAGCAAAAGCAAGTATGCGGACGTCTCTGACGTTTATAACAAACCAAACCGTTTTGAAAATGGGTTGAAAATTAAGCAAGTTATGGTTATTTACAAAGTACACGCCCCCATAGACACAATGTTACGCTGCCCCTCGGTAAGATGGCCGCCCCGTAGCAACGTCGCTCTCATTGGCCAGCAGCGCAGGTGAGCCATCTAGCTTTCTATATATATATCTATCTATGGTCACTATACGACCACAAATGTCCCAAGGAACTAGCTATAGCCTATAGCCACCGAGTTTGCTAGCGCTCTGGGAGAACAGAGCAGCTGAATTCTTTGTTTTGATTACGGGTGGTGAACACGGTGCTGGTTTATAACCCACGGCTTAGAAGGCTGTTTCAACCAATCAGATTGCTTCCTCGAAACGACCTGCGGTATATATAATTCTAATTATCTCTCCCCGGAAAACTGAAATATAAATTTCAGAAACAGACGGACTGATTAGCGGGATATATACTGATATTATACTCCCACTATAATCAGTCTGTCTGTTTCTCATTCGCTTCGAGCTAACTCACACACGCGCCCCCAAAGTATACGTCAGGCCGGTCTGGATTCTGCGTCCGCTCTCTACTGTACATGCTCTACTGTACATGCTGGCTGAGACAGTTGCTGTTCAGATGTTCAAAATAGCATGGCGTTCATGTTCCCTCTCCACCTCCCCAGGCCTCCTCCCTGCATGTGGCATTTATACTTCTGATTCTGTGATTATAATGTGAATTATGGGTTGGTACTATGATATGTGGTGTCTAGTTCTGTAATGGGTGATTCTGAGAGAGAGAGAGAGAGAGAGAGAGAGAGAGGGGGGGGGCAGAGAGAGACAGAGAGCGAGAGAGGCAAAGAGCGAGAGAGAGGCAGAAAGAGAGAGAGAGAGACAGAGAGGCCGAGAGCGAGAGAGAGATTGCACACTGGACCGTGAATGTCCCAAATGGTGAGTTTCTGCCACAGTGCCAGCCACCAGGTTGTGTGTGTGTGTGTGTGTGTGTGTGTGTGTGTGTGTGTGTGTGTGTGTGTGTGTGCAGCAGAGCCCCCTGTGGTAAGTGATCCTGCTGAACAGGTGTTACAGTATCACCTGACACACACACACACACACACACACACACACACACACACACACACACACACACACACACACACAGCATCTATCAGCCATGACTGTTCTGAAGGGATCTGTTTGCTCCATAGCAGACGGATGAACCACCAGCTGATATGCTTGATGTGTGTGTGTGTGTGTGTGTGTGTGTGTGTGTGTGTGTGTGTGTGTGTGTGTGTGTGTGTGTGTGTGTTGCATGAGCCTGTCTGTTTCCCTATTCCTATTTTCACCTGCTCACTCACTACTCAGTAGTAGTACTAATAACGGATTAATTATTCATAAAAATACACATACGCACATGCACACTCTCTCTCTCTCTCTCTATCTCTCTCTCCCAGCGAATGGGTCCAGAACGCAGGATGGTGTGAACGCCACACAGACTATAGGACAGATGGCCCAGAATAGTGTGCGTGTGTGTGTGTGTGTGTGTGTGTGTGTGTGTGTGTGGGGAGGGGGGTCCCAAACGTATTTAATGTGTATACCATCAGTCATTTTAACCACCTTTTCCATTTATATGCAGTGGCGTGCACAGACATTTAGACTAGAGGGTCAGGTGCTCAAGTGAAAAAAGGGCACCTTGTGCAGCGCGGGCAAACCGTCCGGAGATTTATAGATTTTGGGGCATAAATAATATATTAGAATAATTGATCAATGTCACCATGGTCCACATACTGTACACTGTACAAAAAAAGTTTTTTTTTTTACTTTTTTTTAAGGGCATATTGCTGTCCAGAGGGCAAGGGCAGGTGGTGCTCTATAGCACCCCCTAGTGTCTTATCTGTGCACGCCACTGTTTATATGTTGGCTATTAAAAAAATGGCATTTTCAAGTTCTGTGCCGTGCTGCGAGCTTGTATTATTTTGGAATTGTCTCTCTCTGTTGAAAATGAAGATCAACCCTGCAAAGCTCACAAAAACGTGTCGCTTATAATCTCTCCACGTTTCAATCTTGTTGATCTGCGATACTTTATGCATGCCTTTGCGTGTGTGAGACGCTTTAGCCGTCCTGCCATAATATAGCCTTTCTAAAGAGACCTCATAAAGATATAGCTAAATAACACAGCTTAAAGGGACACTTCACCCTTTTTGCAAAAAAATATATGTTAATGACGTTTAGGAGCTTTAGAACACTTTCCTGGGGGTCTTTATGTGTGTAATTATGTGGTTTTAGATATTTTAAATTGTAGCAGTGAGCGTGTTGTCTCTGATGTCATGGACACTGGTCTCACTACCTTCCTGGACTACAATTCCCATAATTCTTTGGTGCACTGCTCCTCCTTGTGGATAGGGGGGAGAGCTGTCTTACTGAGACAACATGTAGTCCAGGAAGGAAATGAGCCCAGTGTCCATGACATCAGAGACAACAGGCTCACTGCTACAATCTAAAATATCTAAAACCACATATTACACACATAAAGACCCCCAGGAAAGTGTTCTAAAGCTCCTAAACGTCATTAACATATATTTTTTTGCAAAAAGGGTGAAGTGTCCCTTTAATAATGTAAGTCATATCGTGACCATGATTTCATTCAGGTCGTTTTGTTCCAGTGAACACAACGTGGTGGTGGATATATCTTCATTGTGGAATTAGAGCCCTCAAGTTGAAGTCCCTACTGTGTGCCGACATGACTGTCGCTTCGGAAACCAATCAGTTACATCACCGCGTCCGCAGACATTTAATCATTCCATCCATTCACTGGGTTCGGCCCCGAGTTGGAATAAGTTGCTGAAAGTACATTATACTCAAACATTTTCACGTCAAGGAGTCGCAAATTAACATGCATGTACTGTATTTGACCTCCATACAAGAACCGTGTCGTAAAAGCAGCACTACAGTCGGTGGTTTCCACGCACTTTTTCACGTCAAGGACCACGCCAAATTCACATTAATTAGCCCTCGGACCCGCATTTGAAACGACATGCCGCTTCATATGTTGATATAAAGTACGCAAATACGGGATATCAGGTATCCGGCATGACAAAGGGTTCTGATTTGAAATATCCCACATTCAGCGGTTAAATAATGAATGTTGTCCAATCTGTATGTATGGTATATACACAAAATAAAATACACTGCATTTGAATGCTCCTAAAATGTATAATTATCATGAACGGTTAAGCCATTCTGGGCGGGAACCCCTTTTGGTGTTTTAACTAAGCATCATGTCATGCTTTAGCTATTGAAAAATAGCAGATCTACAAGCTCATAGCTCAATGTTAATTTAACTCTGAGAGTGTACAAATGGACCCTTTGTACACTCTCAGAGTTACAGACCCATAAGGTTCCATTTGGTTCCTAACTATCATTTAGCTGGGGGGACCCCCTGGAACTCCCTCAAGGACCCCTGGGGGGTCCCCGGACCCCACTTTGGGAACCACTGTCTTACACAATATACATCATACACAATATTTAAAGTACCACTTCACCACTTTTCAACCTATCTTCATATAATAGGTCCTCACCAATAATCATGATAAAATGGCACGATTTTTTTCTACTCAGTCTGTCTCTCATAGGAGGGCTGTGGGCAGGTTAGAAACCGTCTTCCAGTGACATCATCATTAGGCAGATTCATTTTTAAACACGATTTTTTTTTTAGAAAAATGTTTAGATTTTCATTATCGTGAGAACGATGGCTTCCATTTTCGCATTGCAACTTTTCAGGACTAGAAAGCCTGCAGTTTCTATTAGCTTGGATTCCCCATCGATGATGTCACTGGAAGGCGGTTTCTGAACAGCCCACAGCACAGTAGAAAAGAATTGCACCATTTTTTCATGATTATTAGTGAGGACATATTATATGAACGATAGGTTGAAAAGTGGTGAAGTGGTCCTTTAACATACAATCGGGGTGGTTGTATGTTGTCTCCCTGCTCTTCTATCGAGACATCTAGATCGTGCCAAAGGCCATGTCTCACCTCTATAGACAGGACCTGACACGAAAATATTCAATTTCTCCCCTGAGCAAGCATACGGCATGGGCTCTATTAGTTCAAATGTGTAAAAAAAAAAAAAAAAAAAACGGTTCAAGTCCGGGGTAGAAGAGGAAAGCTATATATAGTGCAGCTTTAATGTGCAGCGTTACCTCTTAAACCCACAGGGGGGAAAACCTGCATCGGAGTTGGAACCGCAGACCGATTGGGTCTCCATTGACCCCACTGAGCGCTGTTCAGGGGTGGTCAGCCGCTGCCTCCGCCCGCGGGGGCAATGGGGCTCACGGGTAAGACCACTTTTTGGAGAGGTTTGGGTTGTTTTCTTACCTTATTATTATGGGCAAACTATAGTCCATTCCATGAGTTGTTTCTCGCTCCGTTGTGTTGTTTTATTAGCAATTTAAGAAATCAACGTCACTCTTTTAGCACATAAACCAACGGCCCAAAAAAAAAAGCTGATTCTGACAGTTTATGACAATCAGGAAAACTCATGCGGTTTTGTTTTGACTAATTTGTGTAGAAAGAAGATCCGATATGCCTATATACGCCGACCGAATCACTGTTGTTCGCGTTGAGTAAAAAAACGATCTGATTGGACCAAAACTGCACATTCCTGAAGCGTATTATTGGAATGCTATTGAGCCACGACGGGGACGAAAAACAAATGGATTTGATTTCGTCCGCTTGTCAATAAAAACATTGAGGGAGACACTTTAGAAGACACTTTAGAAGAAGTGTCTGTGTCTGGGACTGCTCGTATGCGAGGCCATGCTGCAGCTGGGTGCATCTCAAACAGCGTGCGGAGACTTCCGTTTACAAACGGAACCTCGCATGATGTCACCGCGAGAGTTGGGGAGGACGCCGTAGTACTGCTTCAGTATATATCTCCGACTAAAATAGTAACTTTATAAATCTAATCTTAAAAGAAGAAAATAAAACCGCATGAGTTTCTCTGATGTGATTTAAACTGTCAGAATCAGCTTTTGTTGCGTTGGTTTTTTGTGCTAAAAGACTTTGAGAGCTGTTTCCCCCGTTACAATGGAAGTCAATGGGCTGGTATTTTTATTTATTAAATTGCTATAATAAACAACCCAACTGAGCGAAATAACTCATGGAATGGACTATAGTTTTGCCCATAATAAGGTAAGAAAACAACCCAAACCTAAAAAATAAAAAAAAGTGGTCTTACCCTTTAACATCAATCAATCAATCAAACAATCAATCAATCAATCAAAACGTCATTGGCCGATATAGTAACAATAATGTATTTCAACACAACAACAAACCTATAGAGCTTAGTGTATAGCATTATCTCAGCTAGCGTCCTGCGCTGTAGGCTACATGCAGCCACAACAACCATCAACCTGCAATACAATATACAGTATGCAGCGCTGGCAGGGTGCATGGCATTTAGGCTAGCAGAGTAATTAGACATACACACACACACACACAAGCGCGCGCGCGCACCCGCACCCGCGCACACACAGGCTTCCCCTTGGGGTGTAGTAGTGTAATGTGCGGTGCGTGTGTTGCCGGGGCTTTGATGTGCCATGCCCTTGGTTGGCTAGCCCCCGCTGGTGGCTTAATGTCTCGGGGTATAGAACAGGGACCACTGGAGGGAGGGTCCATGGGTGTCTGTGTGTCTGTGTGTCTGTGTGTGTGTGTGTGTGTGTGTGTGTGTGTGTGTGTGTGTGTGTGTGTGTGTGTGTGTGTGTGTGTGTGTGTGTGCACACTGCTAACCCATTAATATTAAGACTACAGAGGCCGACACCCCAAATTCCTTCTAAACCAGTACTTCTTTCAAGATTTTTCAAATCAAGATAAAAAATAAAATAAGAAAATAGCAGATGTATACATATAAGCTTGTAGTTGTACATCTGCTATTTTTGAATAGCCAACACTAACATCTATAAGCGTTGACACAGATGCTTTCTGGGGTTTAAAATCTCAACAAATTCAATCCTATAACCTTTGCAGACAGCAGTACAGTATATATATACCATGAATGAGCCCATTACTGAATCCTTTGAGCACTATATTAAATGTTAACTTGTTTTTTTTTTGTATTCTACCTCCATTTCTATGGTGGCGTGTGTGATCATCAGGTTTGATTGTGTGGAAATTTGAATGCATTACACACACAAGGCATGCCTCCCCGCACACACACACACACACACACACACACACACACAATAAGGATCGGGGGGGGCCTTTGATACAAAAAAGTAGTGGGGAAAACAGCCAAACACGCAAGACAGCTGAAACACTGAGGGATGGATGGAGGAGGAACCCCTGCAGGTCACAATGGATGGATGGACAGACGCGTGCAGGCCTCTTGTCTATTACAGCTCTTTCCATATAGCTATAGGCAAAGCCACAGGCTGTCCATATATGGTCAGTAGTAATTAGAGGGGGGTGGGGGTGGGGGCGGAGAGAGAGAGAGAGAGAGAGAGAGGGGGAGTCATTTCCTCTATCTTCGCTCTCCCTCTGGTTGCATGGTGCTTAAGCCTTCATAATGCTGACATCAGCACTCAGCTCTGACTATACAACCCGCACCCCCCCCCCCCCCCCCTCTCAGCCTCTCTCTCTCACACACACACACACACACACACTCACTATATGCCTAGCCAAGTGTTAATGCGCGTGCACAAACACGCGCACGCACACGCGCGCACGCACACGCACACACACACACACACACACACACACACACACACACACACACAGAGAGAGAGTGAGCTCAGAAACTGTGGTTCCAGATAAATATTGCATGCATGCATTGTGATGTGATGTGTGTGTGTGTGTGTGTGTGTGTGCGTGTGTGCGTGTGTGACTGTGTGTGACTGTGTGAGACTGTGTGACTGTGTGACTGTGTGTGTGTGTGTGTGTGTGTGTGTGCGCGCGCGTGTGAGCAGCAGCAGCATCATTATCAAAAATGAACATGACCACCATCATCATCATCATCATCATCGACATCCTCATGGATGTCAGAAAGCATGGAGGGAGGCCAGACACCACCACCACCGCCAACAACAACAACAACAACAACAACAACAACGACACACAGTAAAAACCCTGCAGGGTTTTCATTCAACCCCTCAGAGTGTCACAGTGTGTATATGTGCAACATGTACACACTCTATAACTAGAGTTAAATTCACACTCAACATTTCAACTGTATACACACATTAAAACAGCAGCTTACATTCTCAACAAGCCACACATTGCTTCACACGCACGCACACACGCAAACAAGCACGCACAAACACATGGGACCAAACAGTCCAGTATATATACTGTACCTTATAGCATGTGGTTCTCAGAGTGTATGGTCCAGGGACTCTCCAATGTGCCTCGAGTCGATCTGGTGGCTTGAGTCTTGAGGAGGAAGTATGTGCCAAATCTGTAACTCTGCATGGCATCTGTGTATACAAATGGAAACCAAATGGACCCCTCTACGGGTCCATTTGGTTCCGTTTGCACACTACATGCCAGAGTTATACAGGGAGTTCCTCGGAAATGTAAAAAGTTTGATAACCAAACATGCCTTATTGTACAGTATAGGCTAAGCATATATTACAGTTTCAACACCATTTAGCTCATATATATATATATATATATACACCATGCAGCACACACACAAAAAAAGGATATGGCCATTCGGTGATCTTTTTGGCACACTTCCGCACAAAGTTGTCCTCGCTGAAGAGGAAGAGGGAGCGGTTGACCGTGAGGCAGCTCTGCCGGACGGGTATGGGGTTGTACAGGGCCATGGTCCGCGCTCTCTGGGCCATCGACTGCTTGTACATCCGCTGAGGGGCTCCGGGGGGCCCTCCTCCCTGCCTGCTGCCGCCGCGGCCTCCGGGCCCCCCTTGTCCTCCGCCTGCACCCCCGCCACCGCCACCGCCACCACCTCCTCCTCCTCCTCCTCCTCCTCCACCTCCGCCTCCTCCTCCTCCGCCTCCTCCTCCGTACCTGTTGGGCTGCTCGTCTCCGAAGCGCGCCATTCTGTAGTAGTAGACACCAGTGAAACGCCAGTGGTTATATAGGGGAAGGTGCAGCTTATAGCCGGGGGCCGGGGCCGGGGGGGGGGGGTCGGGGTTCGCTAACTCAGCGCGACACCAACACCACCGCCGCCGCCGCCACTGCGTTCACATTCCACCGCCCCGTCAACGGCGTCATAGCACGGGCTCTATAATAAAGACACATGCATAGAATAGTGGGAGGCTTCAACCGGCAGGGCAACTGATATAATGTCTCTGTTGTCTCTGCTTGCTCCTCTATAGTTCTGGTCTGTTTCTGTCTGTCTGTCTCTCTCTCTCTCTCTCTCGCTTCTCTCTTCAGGTCCTTTAACGCCGAGAAGATACCTCCATTGGTGGTTTGGGGGGGGGGGGGGGGGGGGGGGGGGGGGGAGGAGGAGAGGGAGGGGGTGGAAAAAGGGAGAAGAGAAAAAAAGCGAACGGTGTGTTTGGAATGAGAATGGCAGAGAGAGAGAGCTGGGGTGTTTATGTAATTTCTGGAGAGAGAGAGAAAAAAATCACTTCAGCTTATATAGCAAAGTCTATAGGCCGGTTATTGTTGTGTCGGAGAGAAATATGCAAATAAAAAAAGGGTGTTGTTGCTTATAGGTATATAAAGCAGTGATTGTAATAGTCTTGTTGGGGGGGGGGGGTGATAAAAAAGGTATCCCCCTTTTCTTTTCTTTTCTTTTTTTGGTCAGGAAAATCCTCTCAAAGTGTAAACGGGTTCTTCATGCTGCATTTCAATAAGCAAACGGATCGATCATTCCCCCCCACACACACACACACACACACTGAAACAGATGCAAGCAGAATGCATAGATAAGAGCATCATCAATCAGGGCTAAATAAATATTGCAATCATTTCCACTAAGTAGGTTATAGGCTACACACTCGACACACTGCGTCTTTTCCCCCCACAGCCTAGTAGTGCATCTTTAACAGGGTCTGCAGTCGTTTCCCCCCCCTCCCCTTATATAGGTCCCCTTTTTCAAGCGAGATAAAAATAGATTTTTCTTTCTCTATTCCTATTTTTTTTTTAGAAAATACATTTTGTTTCAAGTGACTAAATTCTTAATTGAATTGAATGTGCTCGTACATATCCGCAAGGTTTGAAGTATAGGTAGCCTAAAACTGGCCAATATTCTGCTCGTCTCTCGTTCTCTCGCTCCTTGCCAGCCAACCACCAGTCCACCACACCACGCTCTTGGGTTATACACGCTAAACGCCAACGAAAGGGCTTCCCCAGGCAGGCAGACAGACAGCGGAGCTAGGGTGACATTTGTTGATATTTGGGCTGATGGACGGTGCGGTAGCCTATATATATATATATATATGTTCAAGCTCTCAACCAAAGGCGGCGGTCAGTCACTGATTTTTGGGGCGTGATGATGTTGAGCGCGCGTTTGGAGACGGTGGAGGAGAGAGGAGGAAAAAAAAAGAAACAGCCACAACACCCGGGTCCTCAAAATCTATATATCTCTTTCCTTATCTCTGACCAGAAGAAATGAAACCAACAGCAACAACAACAAGAAGAAAAAAACCCCACTGTCCACGCATTGATCATCTATAATCCAAATTCCAAAGGTTTTGGCAGAAGAAGAGGTATATAAAGATCCTGGAGGAGCGTGAGAATCAAAGCACCACACTGGGTGGTGGTGGTGGTGAGTGAGGAGGAAGCGTCGGCGTCAATTCTGGCTCGGGGAAAAAACGACGACGGCACGGCGGGTTGGATCGCTGTGGCACCACACTTAGCTGCTCGCGGCTTCTCCTCCTCCTCTGCCACCAGGCAAGGCGCAACCATCCCCGCCCAGAAGCATCGCCCCCCCGAGGCTATACCCCTTCTTCAACACCGAAAAAGAAGCCTCCAAGCCCCGCAGAGCCAGTCCAATCAATCTCCCCCCTCCCCAATATCACTCGCCTCTATACTGGGTTTTTTTTTTCTCTCTCTCTCTCTCTCTCTCTCGCTCTCTCTCGCCCCTCGAGGGACGTGAATTCGAATGCGCTATGGTCGGTCCGGACCGCGAGCTTGTTGTTTGTATAGTATCGCCTTTCTTGGGGAGATATTATTATGAGCCCGCGCCGTGCAGGGTGGTGTAGAAACCAAAAGAAGAAAAAAAGAAAAGAAAAAAAAGCCCCCCCACAAGGAAGTGAAAGCGCCTTTTTAGCCTCTGCTGGCGATCAGCTGTCGTTGTTGGTTGAGTTGAGCCGCGCACTGAACATCTGATCAATTTGACGCTACCCGAGCGCCGCGCGGAAGTCTGTGGCCAAGCCTTGCAGCGCATGACGCTCAACTCCCCCCCCCCCTCTCTCTCTCCCCCCCTCTCTCTCTCTCTCTCTCCCTCCAACTCCTTCCCAAAGAAGGAGATGATGATATTCGCGCGGCTCTTTCTCTCTCTCTCTCTCTCTCGTCCAGTCCATGCCAATAATAAATAAGTGTCACAACTTCCAAGCAGGCACAGTATATGGCTGCCTCATGACACACGTTATACAGTGGCAGGTCCAATCATGTGGGCTGTGGCCCGCGCGCAAAAGCATGCACGAAGCATTTGTTTTGTCACACAGTTTGCACGGCCATCATTGTGATGTTATGGTGCATCATGCAGTACTTAGTTTAGACAGTTTTTGGTTTAGACTATATAGTCATTGGTTAGTCCAGTCATAGTCCTAAAACTTATCTCAAACCCTCACCCTAAACCTATAACCTCCCACGGGGGAAGCACACCTAAACCTAACCTTAACCCATGTCTAACCAATGACTATAGTCTAAACTAGCCATGATTCATGACTCTCGTATTCATACGAGAGTCATGAAGTAACTGCACCCTGTTTTTGGCGAACGCTACATTTACAAAGAATTAAAATATATAAACATTCGCATTTCAAATATAAAGTACTCACAATTTGTCCCACGGGTGTTGGTTAGTAGCAGCACCAGCGATTAGAATTTCTGCATCCCGCGTTGTTTGAAATAAAAAGCTTTTTTATCCGAGCTGTTATTTTCCCATTGGCTTTCAACTACGCGCCCCTATCGGTCGGGAGGAGGGTGGCACTCGGTGTGTTCGATATAGGTACGCTGACCGCCTTGCCAATACAGACTAATAGGCGAGTGCGCTCCCGGTGTGCAACTGTGGATTTCCCAAACGAACCCCGCTTGAAAAAAGTAGCCGGGGCGCTCGGACAAAAATGCTTTTTATTATAAACAACACGGGATGCAGCAATTCTAATCGCTGGTGCTGCTACTAACTAACACCCGTGGGACAAAGTGTGAGTACTTTATATTTGAAATCTGAATGTTTATATATACGGAAATCTTGTAAATGCAGCGAGCGCCAAAAACAGGGTGCAGTTACGTCATGACTGTCATGATAATCATCATGGCAGTCATGTTTCAGGGCTAAGTCTAAACTAAGTATGCACCCCGATGTTATCTAAATGTCGGATGATTCTATATACATTTCATTAAAGGATAATTGTGTGGTCAACAATTGTGTGTGTGTGTGTGTGTGTGTGTGTGTGTGTGTGTGTGTGTGTGTGTGTGTCAGTGTGTGTGTGTGTGTGTGTGTGTGTGTGTGTGTGTGTGTGTGTGTGTGTGTGTGTGTGCGTGCGTGCGTGAGTGCGTGCGTGGGAGGGAGGGAGGCTCTATGATACACTCATCTGCTCAACAATATGGGAATTGGGAAACCACATAAAAGAATTCACGACAGATCCTGTGTTATCCCTTAAAATTATAGTAAAACCGCCAAATTAAGTTGAACTAACGTCTTTACTGGCCACTGGCCTTGGTTTTGAGGAAACTCTGTTTGTATGAAATCGAGTTATGATAATATACTTTTTCCTCCGCCTCTGTTTCTCTTTCCTCCAAAGCGTCTGTCTAGTCCATACAGTGAAGCTGTTTTGTTGTTCTATACAGCTATAGGGGTGCCCACCGTCTGTCTAGTCCATACAGTGAAGCTGTTTTGTTGTTCTATACAGCTATAGGGGTGCCCACCGTCTGTCTAGTCCATACAGTGAAGCTGTTTTGTTGTTCTATACAGCTATAGGGTGCCCACACTTTACACATACAGTGAAGCTGTTTTGTTGTTCTATACAGCTATAGGGTGCCCACCGTCTGTCTAGTCCATACAGTGAAGCTGTTTTGTTGTTCTATACAGCTATAGGGTGCCCACACTTTACACATACAGTGAAGCTGTTTTGTTGTTCTATACAGCTATAGGGTGCCCACCGTCTGTCTAGTCCATACAGTGAAGCTGTTTTGTTGTTCTATACAGCTATAGGGGTGCCCACACTTTACACATACAGTGAAGCTGTTTTGTTGTTCTATACAGCTATAGGGGTGCCCACACTTTACACATACAGTGAAGCTGTTTTGTTGTTCTATACAGCTATAGGGGTGCCCACACTTTACACATACAGTGAAGCTGTTTTGTTGTTCTATACAGCTATAGGGGTGCCCACACTTTACACATACAGTGAAGCTGTTTTGTTGTTCTATACAGCTATAGGGGTGCCCACACTAGTCCATACAGTGAAGCTGTTTTGTTGTTCTATACAGCTATAGGGGTGCCCACACTAGTCCATACAGTGAAGCTGTTTTGTTGTTCTATACAGCTATAGGGGTGCCCACACTTTCAAAATGACCAGCTCAACAAGATCTATACTGACCAAAATAATTATTATCCCTTTGCAGGAAATAGTTACATATAAGACACACTTGGAACAGGAAATAGAGAGAAGTGGAATTCACATTAGAAGAGTATAGGCTATAGTAGAGGAGGGGAAAGGAACTGGTTGGAAATTGGAATAACGTGTTCCCTCCACGTGCTACGTCGGGAAACTCCCCCCCCTGTCAGGTGTAAAAGGAGCAACTGGGACACTCAGGCATGAAGGAAGCATGAGTTCAAGTCCGTTGCTCTCCCCTTGTCGCCCATATGTGGGGACTAGGTTGGTGGAGGGTGTGTAGAGCCCAGGATCACATTAGATGATTGACACAGGGGTGAAAAATCGTGGGATAAAAATTATATACAAAAAAAAAAAAGAATAGTAGTAGATCTATAGTGAATGGATATTCTGCAACTATAGTCTAGTCTCAGTCATGCTATAGTGTTAAGGCTATATAGTGGCAGAATATTCATTCACTACTACTATTCTAATGTGAGCCACAAGCCTTACTGGCTTATATTGTCTTTTAATAGGCCTACATGTTGTACTGTTCAAGTCCGTCATAAAACACCTGTTTTTATTCATAGGCAAATTGTTTATAGTAATACTGTGCATGATCTATATATAACACTATAGAGGTTTAATGGACAGCTTGTATTATCTGGGCCCCAAAACCGAATGATTTAAAACTAGATCTTTAATTTATAGATCATTGTCTATACCCGCCTCGAAACCTCTGCTGCATTTACAGTAAATTACATTTTAGTTTACTGTGCTTTTCAACTTCATGTAATCATGCAACTTCAGATATTTGTATTTGTTTCCTATCTGTATTGTGTTTGAGTAGGCTATACTTTTAATAATTTTGTATTTGTATGTTTTTTATGTGGACCCATGCAGGAAGACTATAGCTGGTTGCCATGGCACCAGCTAATGGGGATCCTTAATCAAATCAAATCAAAAGTACAATCGCACACAGACCGATAGGAGTGAGACTCTCTGTTTCTGGCGCCCCCTACTGCTATGAATAAGTCACATACTCGTGCTCATTGACGTACACAAACAGACAAACAAACAAACAAACAAACAGGTACACGGACATTGCAAGCTGGTTGTAGAAGTGGTTGCACCACTTAAAAAGTTTGATAGTTAGAGCCCATTCAAGATTGAATCTCAGGGCAACATTGGAATGGCACACTAGGCTACTATATATGGCCGGCCATATAGTATTAAAAGGATAGAGACTGATCTGACGCGAAGCTCAGATCAGTGCAGAGTAGAAGTGAAAGTGCTGAGAAAATAAATAAAAATAAGTCCTCAAAATTGTATTCTGGGCGGGAACCCCTGTTGGTGTTTCAACTATAAGCATTATGTTATACTTTAGCTATTGAAAAATAGCAGATCTACAAGCTCATATAAGCGCGCCACTCGGTGGCTACGAGCTTGTATAAGTTAGTATATAGGTCTGCTATTTTTGAAAAATCGTAAAAATGCGTCACAAATCGTTGACTATATATTCTTTCGGAGCGAACGTCAGGCCCAAAATGGGTTAAAAGTACAGCATTCAGTGGTCTGTGCGCTGTCTGTGGTCCTGAAAAACAACACAGAGCAGCTTCTCAGAGCCTCTGGCGCTGTCCAGAGTGCTGAAACATGAACCATTCAGAAGGCCTTATTATAGACGAAGTATAGTTTTGGATCACTGGCACATGACTAATTCATTCATGAAACTCTACGAGAAGACAGAATTTACCTCAGTTATTTCTTTCCTTTTACACCCCCCCCCCCTCCCCTCCCCCTCCCCCTCCCCCTCCTCCTACCACCTTGAAAACCTTTGGTTTAATCCACCTATAACAGAATATTACAGCATCGACTCACTATCGACGTCATATACCTACTGTATACTGTCTGCTCCCTTTTCTCTTCTCATCATGTGGTCTAATTCCCGGAGTTTATGATAAAAGCCGGTTCCAGCTGACTGTGTGTGTGTGTGTGTGTGTGTGTGTGTGTGTGTGTGTGTGTGTGTGTGTGTGTGTGTGTCGTGTGTGGACGTGTATGCATGCGTGCAAAAGAAAGAGAGGGGAGAGAGAGAGAGAGAGAGAGAGAGAGAGAGAGAGAGAGCATTTAAGTGTCGGGAAGGAGTGCTTCGTGCGAGGATCGCGGGAATCCACGCGGCGGAGAGATGACAAGCTGCCCCGTCACATAATTGATAAGGACTATAGGAGTTACGTAAGAAAAGGGAAGGAAGGGTTTGGTGTGACGCGATGGCTATAACAGAAGACTTATACAATCTTATAACTCTGTTGTGTATGTACGTATGTGCATATACACACTGGCATGCATGGCTCTGTTCACGCTTCTGCACGCCCGTGCAGGGTGCGTGTGTGCGTGCGCGGGCGGGCGTGCGTGCGTGCGTGTGCGACTGTGCGTGTGTGTTAGAGTCGTGCTGTGGGCCTGATGCGCAGCATTGGCATTCAGGGAACGTTCACACAGGCAACCCCCGCAGGAAGTCCTGGCACCTCCCCCTTGAAACGACGCACCCCTCCTCCTCCCTCCTCCCTCCTCCCTCCTCCTCCCCTCCACATCATCAGCATCCCCCCCTCCCTCCCTCCCTCCCTCCTTCCCTCCCTCCCGGTAGCCACAGCTGCTTGAGATTGAACGAGGGAAGAGGAGGAGGAGGAGGAGGAGGAAGCATGGACCAGATAACTGATCCAAATGGGTGCCAATTCACTTTAATTCAATGCAATCTATAAATGAGTTTTAATGCACTCACTCACCTCCATGAGTGAGTGAGTGAGTGAGTGAGTGAGTGAGTGAGTGAGTATGAGTGAGTGAGTGAGTATGAGTGAGTGAATGAGCATGAGTGAGTGAGTGAGTGAGTGAGTGAGGGAGTGAGTGAGTGAGGGGGTGAGTGAGTGAGGGAGGGAGGGAGGGAGTGAGTGAGTGAGGGAGGGAGTGAGTGAGGGAGTGAGTGAGTGAGTGAGTGAGGGAGGGAGGGAGGGAGGGAGGGAAGGAGTGAGTGAGTGAGTGAGTGAGTGAGGGAGTGAGTGAGTGAGGGAGGGAGGAAGGGAGGGAGGGAGGAAGGGAGGGAGGGAGGGAGTCTGCCCCCTGCATATCTGCAGAAGCGTCTGACCGATGGACTTTAAACTTGGCGTGCCGATCTATCGCAGAGAACCCAGGGGAGCGATGTGCCAAGTGGGGAGTGGTCTGAGTGGAGGCTGTCTGGAATAAATCCACAATTCTCTCAAATAAAAATCTATTCGCCTGTCTATCTGTGTCCCCTTTATGCCAATATACTTATAGCTTTAAACTATGGAGCTCGCTCGCTCGCTCTGTCTGTCTGTCTGTCTGTATGTCTGTCTGTCTGCCTGCCTGTCTGTCTGTCTGCCTGTCTGTCTGTCTGTCTGTCTGTCTGCCTGTCTGTCTGTCTGTCTGTCTGTCTGTCTGTCTGCCTGCCTGTCTGTCTGTCTAGTATTCAACAAGGGGATAGGGAAACCTTCAAAGGGGGGTGGGGGGTGGGGACAAAAGAGCAGACTAAAGGGCCTTGCAAACAGGGAGCGATAAAACTATAGTTAATTTTCAATGAGATCTGCGTTTTTGCTCGGAGTATAGTCGCGGTGCGACAACGCAAGCGTATGTATACGTGGGCGCGGTCCCGTGAATTTGTTGCCGTCGTGCACGTTACGTGTTTTAGCTGCCCCGCCCCCTTCCTATATACAAACCCATTATAACTTAAAACTCCATTTTAACCATGATATATTCATCGAAAACACCCGACCTATTTTCTGTTGACTGTATAATTATGTCAGGGGGCCGTGGTTTGTCATTTGCCGTTTTCATTTATTTTTCCTCATAGACTTTTCAGAAAGTATTTATTTAAAGACGTTTATACGCCGCGGACAAAGCCAGCTCGTTGTCGTGACATATCATGACAATAAACACAATGTTTTGGGGCCAAACAAAGAATTGCAAAGCTATAGCATTTACTGAAAAATCAGGATCTAAGTCACGCCAGCATTTTTTTTCCAGTCGAGCTCTTTATTTTGAAAAGCCACAGTTCCGGTCTATACCGGAAGTATAGATTATCCGGACGCTCAGGGGAGCCGAGACAGGCCGTTGTTTACAAGGTGAATCTAAACCGGAGCACTGGAGAGCTCCACATCGCCGGCTCTGTGCCGTCAAAGAAACGCTGTTTTGACCAAAACACCATCTGGGACAAGGAATATAGGAGATACAGGCGATTGAAAGAAACGGAGAGAATGGATTATTATGGCGACGACGATCTAAGATGGGCGATCCAGTGCTGTGCTAACAACACAGCTAGCTAACCAGCTAACGTAAGTAGCATTATGGCTCGATCCATCGCAATTGCCATTAATCAACGATTAAGCGTTAGTATCAAAATTAGGCTTCAATTGGCATTAATCAACGGCAAAAGTATTAACATATGCCTATACTCTACCACACAGATTGGTCAAAAAACTTTTGTATTCATAAAGGATCACACTCGTGTGAAGTGAGCTATATACAATACATGGACAGACAATGCATAATTGTCGGTATAGGCCTTAATATTCTATAAAACACCCTGAAAATAGCTTATTATTAGTGCACTTTCACAATGTGACGCATTGTGAACGTGCAGATCTGCTATTTTTTGCTGAATCTTCTCCTTTTCTGTGTTCCCTCACAAATTCACCAATGAATTTCCAAAACGTTTCCCAAAACATTTCCATAATTAACCCAATTAACCCAATTTCCAGACCTATACTGTATATACAATCATTCAGCGCAATAATGAGTTTCATATACTCTATATGTGCAATAATGTCCAAAGACAGGGAGGGTTTAGCAAAAGAAAATCAGAAATGCATCAGAACATGGATATTGTTTGGTATAGTTTTTGAGTGGTGCAACCACTCCTACAACCAGCAATGTCCGTGTACCTGTTCGTGTACCTGTTTGTGTACCTGTATGAGCACGAGTGGTGTGCGCATGCGTGAAATTGGAACGAGAGAAGTATGTGACATGGCTGCCACCTGCTGGACGCAAATCCAACTTCTGACTGTCTAGGTTTGCTAAAGAAGGAAAGGACCGAGCCAAAATAATAATGAAAAAATAGTTCTCAGCGACGCGGATTGATATCCATAATAAAGCTAATGTGACGGAGCAGAGAGAGAGAGAGAGAGAGAGAGAGAGAGTATAGGGGGGAGAGAGGGGAGTTGCACCACTCGGTTCACACAGGTGTGATTTTTCATTAATGACAACATACTGTATTACCGTCAGGATTTTACACATTTTGAAAGGACAAAGAACAAAGAACGCATAGCACTCTTTGTTCAGTGTTACTTATGCAAGGAGGGTTTTTATCACGCCGTTAGCACTACAGTATACTGCTGCCCTACATGCATACCATTACACACATCCCCTCCTGGGACACTACAGCCACACAGTTGTCTAACGGCTGGCTTTCTGAGCGGCGCCTCCTGTGTAGCTGGAGCAACGCAAATATTTCAACATTTAAACGATGACGATATATCATGCAAAAATAATTATGATTATCTCAAATAATTTTTATTAGACGATTATATAATACTTGAAGGAAGGAAGCCTAAACAAAAATAAGTTCTACTCTTCGGTATACCTGTACACAAGATAGGTATACACAAAAAGTACCTGAAAAAAACTAAAAACTATAAGAAACTAAAACAAAACAAGAAAGTCATATCAGCTTGCATTACATTCTCCTGCGTAGTCCTTTCTGTTAGTCGTATAGTCGTGTTTGCAGTTTCTAGTCATGGTGCGGTGGGGGCTTTGTGTCCCATTGGCCGTGGGGATTAGTGTCCCATTGGCCGTACAGGGATATAGTCTCCCATTGGCTTAGAGGCCAGCCAATCATAAAAATCTCGCCACTACATCGCTGTATACTAGACCTATAGGCTCTCTACAGTAGCTCTAGCATGTAACTGGACAGGACAGATACAGTTTACCTCGGTCGCGCCTCCAGGTCTTACTATCTATCTATCTATCTATCTATCTATCTAGATAGATGGACCTTTGTTGATCCCGTAGGGAAGTTCACTTGCTATAGAGCGTCGCAGTCCCGCCCCCTTTCGTGACGACGCCAGTCCCCAGGAAATAATTCCCAATGCATTTTTCCCATGGCCATTACAAAAAGTATTTATTTAAAGACCTTTTAAGCGAAGCCAACTCGAGTCGTGACAAGTCATGACAACAAACACACAATATTTTGGACCAAACAAATAAAGAAAAAACAAACAAAACTTCTTTCTAATTATTTGTTCGGCCCCAAAAACATTGTGTTTGTTGTTGTCACGATTTGTCACGGCAAGAGTTGGCTTTTTTTCCGCGGCGTATAAACGCCTTTAAATAAATACTTTTTGAAAAGTCTATGAGGACAATTAACTCTATAGAGGCAGCATGCCAGCTTAGACCCTGCAGGGCATATATATCGCTGCTGCTGCAGGGCACAAACCTCTTATCACCATATTCTAACTTTTTGTAACTTTTATAAGCCATTGAAAAATAGCAGATCTACAGGCTCATATAGCGTGGCACAGAGTACCGCGCTATACGAGGTTGTAGATCTGCAATGTTTGAAAAATCTTGAAAATGTGGCGCAAATCTTTGAATATATTATTCTTTCAGAGCTAAATCTTTTAACTCAAATCTATGCTATGGGTTAAATGAACGCCCTATACTTGATCATACTACAGTCAGTGTCACACAAAAGTATACAAAATTGCAGACGGCGTGCATGTTTTGAGCTTTGTCGATCTGCCCATTTTCAATACTGTCGAATTTGAATCCTGCAAAGTAACCGTTTGTGAGGTTTCCACCCGACATACAGATATGGGGGGGGGGGGGGGGGGGGGGGGGGAGGAGATACAGCAGCTAAGTGCAGGAACAAGATAAAATTATGGTACTGTAGAACGATGCTTAGTACGGATGCAAGGAAAATGCAACAGGATGAAATATATCCACTGTAGCATCAGTGCGGGATACAAATGATAATAACAGTTAGAATACAGTATACAGTCCTGTCATAGCATTATAGGGACGTCAGGGCAGCAATGAATGCAGACAACCGACATGAACAGTATATCCCTCCCGTACAGCGCTATAAGACAGAAACGGCATCAGTACAGGGTCATACTGAAGTGTAATGTACTTCAGAGCTACAGTATTATAGTGTACAGATTCTGCTCTGAACGTATAGTACCCCTATACAACTCAGTCCAGGGCTGGACTGGGACAAAAATTCGGCCCGGGGCATTTTCGCGTGAATTTGGCCCAGACCGGCCCCAACCACAACCAGCGCGCAGATAGCAGAAACTCTAGGCCTACCGCCCGCTCCGTCGAGGCACACACAAACAAACAAGCCCTAATAATACCACCACTTTTACAGAACAACATAAATGACACAAACCAACAGACAACTACATAACCCTTTGTAGAGGGTTTATTTGTCACTCACTGATCCAGGTACAGTGAAATTATCATGATGGCGGCCCCCTATACGGTCGCGGCCCACCGGAAAAATGCCCGGGATCAGCATTTCACCGTGGTGGTTTTCTGCTGCTTTCTGCTCTGTGTCTTCCTGCCTGTAAAAACCAAGGGGACCGCCCACCCAACATCTATCTCTAGACCAATCACAGCAGCCAGCAGGGTGATTTTGGTTAGTAAAAATCACACCAGTGTGAAATGAGGGGCACGCTCTTGTCATCGTATACATCAATTTATGTTAGCCGACATTTGACATTGCTACACGTAAGGTGGTCCCTTATTGGCCAAGCGCTGATCCCACCAACATGATTGGTTAGCCGATTTGCTCGTCTATACACATACAGTATGACGTAAGCTATCCCTTCAATGTCAACGGCGGTTGACAATGTTTAATTCACGTCATGTTTAGCGGGATTATGAGCTCTTATCATAACACATCATCATGCGTCATCTCATACTGGCCAATCAGAATGCATACACAGTGAGGAAGTTGCGTCCTCACTTTGTAGTGATAATTTCCTATATTGGCAGGCAGCTGTATATGCTTGAGCCCAAAGTATCTTTTTTTTTCTTAATATATGTTTTATCCCACGATTTTGTAACCCATTTTTCCACCCCTGTGTCAATCATCTACTGTGATCCTGGGCTCTACACACCCTCCGCCAACCTGGGGAGAGCAACGGACTTAGCTCATGCTTCCTTCATGCCTGAGTGTCCAAGTTGCTCCTTTTACACCTGACAGGGGGGGGAAGTTTCCCTGGTCGGACGTATATAGCGCGTGGAAGGAACACGTTATTCCAACCAGTTCCTTTCCCCTCCATCAGGCGCCCCCGGCCGGCCAGGGGGAGGCAGTTTAGAGACCAGGATTACTGCATGTTTTTGTGAGGGTACCTACCCTAGCCCAAAGTATCTTAATTCGGGTATCACTTTTTATGCTGCTTATATTATATTATATTATGTTATATTATTATTACTGACTTGACTGGGGATGCTTCGGTCTTATACTGACCTGGCTTGGCACTTAGTTAGTCCCTTATAGATCTGGCGCTTCTGAGTTAATCTCTCCGGAACGCTTCTTCTGAGGAACTCATGGAATACACCGACGCTTCTGACGCACCGACTGTCTTCTGTGTGAGCCGTACTTTATAGTTTAGAGGGCGACGTCAGGCCACGACGTCACGCCACCGACCGCTTTCCGCGGCAACAGTGTTACGCGATGTTTGTGTTTACACTCATGGAGATCTATAAGGGCGGCATGGGGCAGCGTCTTGAAAGCCCATTCTGACCTGAGATCAGATTCATACGAGGTTTCCACTGGACACACACTACTGGTCTGATTAACCCATTCTGACCTGAGATCAGATTCAAAAAAATCGTTCGAAGTCGTTCTTCGATTTTTCAAAAATAGCAGACCTATACGGCGCGGGAGCCCCTTTTGGATTGTTTTAACTATAAGCATTATGTTATACTTTAGCCATTGAAAAATTAGCAGATCTACAAGCTCACATATATAACAGGCAGAGTGGCGCGCTATACGAGCTTGTATGGGTCTGCTATTTTTGAAAAAACATACTTTTTTTTATTTATTTCGACATCAGCCACCTAAATGGTGTGTAAGTGTACAGGGTTTGATGAGGTCTGGCCATATACCTGAGGTCTGCAGTCACTCAAGGCGTCTCTAATACAGACTATTATATATTTCATTTTTTTGAAGCCATCTTGGATAGATTCCTGCCTAGTGACTTATACAGTACACTTATATATCATCCTATATACAGTACAGACCCCAGCAGCACACTGATATATCATCTCATACAGTACGGGCCCCAGCACTGCAGCACACTTATACGTATATATATCATCTCTGTCGGGTATATAGAAAGCTGTCCCAAGCTGTTCCTTTATACACTACAGGATTAAAATAAATAAATAAATAAATAGCAATATAGTAGATCTACAAGCTCGAAACATGGCGCGAAGCGATGCGTTTTGACGTGACTGTGAATAATGTACGTGTATATGTGTATGTATGTATGTATGTATGTGTATGTATGTGCATGTATGTAGGCTATTGTAATGCAGCTATATTGGCTATACTGCAGTACATCACAGGTCCACTAGGGTGCATTAGTGTTCATGACTTAAAGAGGGAGTGCCACAATGTTTGTATTGTTCCAGTTTTTCACGTGTCTATGAGGTGACGGTACTTCATTAGACACCCTGGAGTAGTTTTTATGTGCAATGGTATGTATTGACTTTGTATTTAGGGTTTTCTTCCTGGAGGCTGAACCCTCTACAGTCAAACGGGGCCGATGAAATGAACAGTGATATAGTGACATCACACTATCAGCCCCTCCCCTAACCCCTCCCCCTTTATCATACAACTACAGCTGTGGGTGCGGCGGCTTCAGTTCAGCCACCCACCCATCACCACCCACCATGAGGCGTGCCCACATAAAAGCAACAATTTAACAAATACTGTACCATCTTTTGAAAGAATTATACGTCCTAATATAACAATAAGACCCGATGATCATGTTTTAGGGTGGAAAGAAACCACGGCACTCCATCTTTAAGGCCTATATATCATATAGTCCAGTTTTCGGCGAAGAGGTGACCACCCTGGTGGTTATAGTAAAATCACACACGTGTGAACTGAGTGGTGCAATTCCCCCCCCCCCCCTCTCTCTCTCTCTCTCTCTTTCTCTCTCTCTCTCTCATTAGAGACACAGCACTACCCCTCTCTCTGTTTCTGGCGCCCCCTACTGGTATAAATCAGTAACATACTCGTGCTCATAGACATACACACACAGGTACCTACACAGGTACACAGGTACGTACACGGACATTGCTGGTTGTAGGAGTGGTTGCACCACTCAAAAACAGAGAGATGTGTTGCGTGATCGCCGCGGCGTGACGTCATGGTGTATAGTTTTCGGTGGTCCACCAACTTCACCAAAAAACTGGGCCTTTAATATAGGCCTATAGTGCGAGTGTGAGTGTGCGTGTGCGTGCGTGGCTGCGTGCGTGCGTGCGTGCGTGCGCGCGCACTTGCTATAAAATACTGCTCTCTTTCAACTGGCACATAAGCAGCTTGGCTGTGCGGCGGGAGGAGAAGGTACTATAAATATGTACCCTATAAGATGCTCATTAATTGTCTAACACGGTTATATTTGTTTGCCTGTTAATATGCGGATTCAAATAAAGCCTTAAACTAAAGTGTGCGTGCGCGTGTGTGTGCGTGTGTGTGTGTGTGTGTGTGTGTGTGTGTGTGTGCGTGCGAGACGTGCCTTGCTAAAAGGGCCCATATGCCAAAAAAAGCTTTGGCAGGCGAGCAGGCAGAGGAACAGGCCCATGTGAGTCAACTGAGTGGAGCGGTTGGGAGAGGAGAGGGGGGGGGGTAAAACGAGGACCCACTTAGCCAGGAAGCGCACTGCAGAGAGACGGAGCGGAGCGGAGCGGAGCTAGGGAGCGACGGACGGATGGATGGATGGAAGGAAAGACAGACATGACCCGGTGGAGCGGGGCCCACTTTAACCCATTAAGACCCGAGGAGGAGGACCCGATTCCACAGAGACATTAAGTAGAAAACTGGCTGGAAGTTGACTGAAAAACGTTGCTATATATAATATCAGTGGTGCTCAACACATGTTTGTGTCAAGGACCCTCAAACGTATATGTATTTGGCCGCAGACTGAAATATTTGAGTTACTCATGTGAAATGTTTGCTTAAAAAGTATATTTAAAGTTTTGCACA
>NC_137864.1:4501260-4503760 GCF_963924005.1 Protomyctophum bolini | reverse complement strand
CAATATGAACTGGCAACTGGGTGTGTTAGCAGATTCTTTCCAAAGGAAGGGAGTCGTAGGGGGGCAACAGAGCGGAATACAACTTTCTGAAGGTATATACGCAGCATTCTCCATACCACCAGGGTCAGGCACTGTTCTCACACTGAAGCAGAAAGCTCAGAGGATCAGATTCCAGCTGGACTGGAACAGAGGAACGCTGTCGTTCTCTGATCCTGATACCAACACACACATACACACCCTCACACACACCTTCACTGAAACACTGTTTCCATACATTTGGACTAGTCAGCCCAACATGCCTCTTAGGATGTTACCGGGGAAGGTCAGTGTAACTGTGGAATAACGTAGTTACAGGTGATGATGGTGATGATGATGATGATGATGATGATGATGATTATAATGATGACGACGACGATAAACTATCAGCACTGGTAATATTAATCAATTGATGGCCACAGAGGGGCGCTAGCCCGTCCAATGCGTGGGCTTTCCAAAATTATGTCATAGACCCGCAAAGTCTAAGGACTTTTAATGTTTGTTCAGGGCAGTAAATGATTATGTACTGTAAGACATCTGGCTGATATAAATACTGTCCTCGCTGTGTCCCTCACTTCACACGAGTGTGATTTTTACTATTAAAATTAAAATTTACTATATAAATTAAAACTAGAAAGACATTTATGATACTTTTACTGTACATATTTATCATAAAATATAGAATCACCACTGTGGATCACCAAATTCTCTTATTATTATTGTTTTATCTAGTGTGTAAACTGTGTATTGATGCATATTTATTATTTACCTTTGATTTCTGTTGAAATTATAGATCTGAAAGATCAAAATCCATCTATCTTGTTTTAAAATCAAATAAACATCTATACTACACAACGTTGGTGTTCAGTTACATGATATATATTTGTCCCTCGTCTAAGAGATTAAAAGTTATGATAGTTTTATATGACGTTGATCACAAGCCAGTGTATACGTTAAATATTACACATGTTTTATAGTCTATTTCTGCCTGAGGTTTCTTCCACTGTAACTATCCTCCTCTTCTACCCTGGATTTGAACCCCGGTGTCCTGCACTGTCCAAGCGCTGACATGTCTATACCATTGAGCTAATAGAGCCGGTCTGCTCGCTCAGGGGATAAATTGGATCTTCTTCAGGTCAGAATGTGTGTCAGACACTGTGTCTATCACACTAAACCCAAGCGTTTAGGTTATAAACTGTTTTAAACACATCATTTGTAACACTTTTTAAACGTGTCACAGTGTTTAGATTATAAACAGAAGAACATGTTTAATCCCTGTAACACTTTTTAAACACATAAACGTGTTTAGTTTTTACAATCAAAGTCAGTCATATAGGTGTTTAGAATTTGAACACTGGGGTGTTCTCGTGAGGTGTTTTGAGTGAACTGGTGTTCTACTGTATTGTATGAATATTAATAAACACTTGGCATTTTATTATTACACACATGGTGTTTAGGTTTTAAACCCCCCCCCCCCCCCCCCCCCACCACCCACCACCACCTCTCTCTCTCTCATTAGCAGGCAACAGTGCAGCACTATCCCTCTCTCTGTTTCTGGCACAACAGCGCCCCCTACTGGTACCCCGTAGTCATATACTGGTGCTCATTAACCAACACATACAGTATAGGTTAACCAACACGGACATTGCTGCTCAAAAAGTGTGGGCACCGCCATGCTGTGTATACAGTATATGTTTATCTTATATACACACCGAGGAGGATCTCAGCGGATTCTCATTATGGTTACAGTATATTGAACTTTTGCAGGCTATTCATAGTGTATTCCCGCGACGTGGACTTGGCGCGCCGCCACTGCTCAGTGGCCTCCTCGCTCCCGTCCTCTAGGAGATAATCACCTGCAATTTGATCACAGCCGGCCATTGTTCGACCACCACGGTGTCTGCAACCCGATACCGTGAATAGACGCTTGACAACAACAACAACAACAACAACAATGTAAACAGTGAACATTCCATCACTCATATACAGCAGTGGTTCCCAAAGTGGGGTCCGGGGACCCCCCAGGGGTCCTTGAGGGAGTTCCAGGGGGGGTCCCCCCAATTGCTAAATGATCATTTGCAACCGAATGGACCCTTATGGGGTCTGTAACTCAGAGAGTGTACAAATGGAACCAATGGACCCTTATGGGGTCTGTAACTCAGAGAGTGTACAAATGGAACCAAATGGACCCTTATGGGGTCTGTAACTCAGAGAGTGTACAAATGGAACCAAATGGACCCTTATGGGTCTGTAACTCAGAGAGTGTACAAATGGAACCAAATGGACCCTTATGGGGTCTGTAACTCAGAGAGTGTACAAATGGAACCAAATGGACCCTTATGGGTCTGTAACTCAGAGAGTGTACAAATGGAACCAAATGGACCCTTATGGGTCTGTAACTCAGAGAGTGTACAAATGGAACCAAATGGACCTGCTCTCAGAGTTAAATTAACAGTGGTTTTTA
>NC_137864.1:4447197-4498560 GCF_963924005.1 Protomyctophum bolini | reverse complement strand
CCAGTAGAATGTGCGTTTTCCTGGATTTGATTCAAATGAGTTTGCCGACAGAATGAAAGGTATATACAAGTACGGTATTATGATGAGCAATGCCATTTCTAGTATGTGGGTGGCAGGAACAAACTGTGATCGTATATAACAAAACACTGGGTGATTCGATGACGGCCAATAAAACGATGACTTTGTTATACCTTTAAGAGCAGTGCGTGCATGGAGTGCACTGCACTCGGCCCAACCACGTACTATAGTATAAGTGGTCATTTCCAGTATATATACACGCGGTGCCTCGGAAACTAAATTAATTCCAAAATGATGTCCTTGCGTGGGAGAGGTGCAGAGTCGTCAGCGGGCCTACTGTATATACAGCACCCAAACAGACTGCAGCCAAAGCAGAACGTTCTTGTAAATGACCTGAACGACTGGATGCTTATCCACAGAAATAGCCAGGGGGGGAAAAAAAGACTCTTTATGGGTATAAACTCTTAATGTGGCAAGAGAAGCCAATCCAACCACAATACTTTTTAAGCATTGGAGGCGGGAGGTTGATCTCTGTAATCAACCCTATATATATCGATCATGGCACACGTGTGTCAGGCCTCATACACACACATATCAAACGGATGTTCCGTGGCTCTGTCTGTGATTGACGGCCGCCACGATGCAATTCCACGATGGGAGTCACATGGTTTGACCAAACGTTTGTGTTGATTGCTGATCGCTGCCTCGTCATTCGTCAAACACAAAATGTGTGGTCAAACCATGTGACTCCCATTGGAATTGCATTGCGGCAGCCGTTAATCACAGAGAGAGCACAAGAGAATATCCGCTTGATACAGTACGTGTGTATGGGGCCTCACAAAAACACACACAAAACATATTGGATAATTGCATGGCAACAAAAACTAACACAACATTAGAACTGTGTGACCCTATAACCATAGAGGCATGCTGGGAAGCCAAACGAGCCATGAGTAAAATGGAGTATGACAGTCAAAGTCCACGGACAGTCCACTGGACTCTACGTACATCCGTGTCCCTTTCTGACACAAGCTTTCTATAAAATCACTATGTTCTCACACTCCATGTCCAGTGATGAGACGAACACAAGCGGGCAGCATGGGTGTAATAATCTATAGCTGACCATAAAGCCATTTAGAAAGCTGAAACCTACATGGGGATATTATGCCCTGAATATTCCACTTGTGCCACGGGCGGCGCGCACACCACGGTTTTGTTGGAGACAAGCAGCGTTCATCCGTTCTCATCGTGTCCGTCTGTGTCGCTCTGGGATGGTTGCATCTCCCACAGACCTCATTTCATTTGAAAGGGACAAAATGCTGTCGCAGTATTCCTTTTTATTTTTTTTTAATATATTTTTTATCCCACGATTTTGTAACCCATTTTTCACCCCTGTGTCAATCATCTAATGTGATCCTGGGCTCTACACACCCTCCGCCAACCTGGGGAGAGCAACGGACTTAACTCATGCTTCCTTCATGCCTTGAGTGTCCAAGTTGCTCCTTTACACCTGACAGGGGGGGAGTTTCCCTGGTTGGACGGTAGCGCGTGGAAGGAACACGTTATTCCAACCATTTCCTTTCCCTCCATCAGGCGCCCCGGCTGGCCAGGGGGAGGCAGTTTAGTGACCAGGATTACTGCATGTTTTTGTGAGGGTATACCTACCCTAGGGGACACAGGGAGAACATGCAAACTCCACACAGAAAGGCCCTTTCGCCAAACCCCACCTTCGGGTATGGGCACTGATGACGCGGAGGAGGAAACACGCCGCCAGCACCCACGCCGCCCCGAGCGGGAATCGAACCCAGGACCTTCTAGCTGTGAGGCGACAGCACTACCAACTGTGCCACCGTGCCACCGTTGCCCCTGTCGCAGTATTCCATAACAACTTTTGTTAACTCGTTTACCTATACCGTAAATAAATCAATAATTCACACCCTGCCAGCTTGTAGGTAGGGGTCTGCTATTTTTGAAAAAACCCGTTAAAATGTGGACGCAAATCATTGAATATATATTTCAGAGCGAACATTTTTAACTAAAATATTTGCTTCTGGGGGGGGGGGGGGGGGGGGGGGGGGGGGGGTGTTCCTGGAACTACATATTTTGAGATGGGGTTCCGTGGCCCAAAAGAGATAATTCTGGGGGTCCTTGACATGAAAAAGGTTGAGCACCACTGACACATAGAAACACAAAAGCCTTTTTTTTTTAAATCGACCTCAGTCGACCTCAGGTTAAGTAGTCACAGAATATTTATATCACAGTACTGTTGATCCCCCGGTCATTGTTGTCAACACTAATAACACAGTCCCCTAGAGACCTCTCTAAGTGGCTGCAATCCCCCCCAAGAACACACACAAGGCAGGTGTGAGCCTCATCGGCGCAGTGCCGTCGCGTCATTCAACGGCAAACAACAACAACGACAGTGACACAAGACGCAGAGAGAAGGGGCTCAAACAAAACAACCCACCTTGACTCAAAGACACCAGAGTAAAGGGCAGCCCCATATATACTGTCTCCGACCAACTACTGTACAACTACTGTACAACATGACGTCACTCGCAACTTCTGAAACGCATTCCTTCCGAATCTTTGTCCTGAAAGCTGCGCTCCCAGATGTTGTGACTCGCCGAACTCTACACTTCGGAGAAAGAATTAAAAGTCTGATCTTTCCGACGACAGTATGGACTATGCCCTTATAAGGCCAAGTGTGGACAAGGACGGATGCATGCACACACACACACCGCACAGACGTACTGTACTGTACTGTACTGTACTGTACTGTACTGTACTGTACTGTACTGTACTGTACTGTACGAGGACCCTATAAGGCAGGACGCAAACCACCGTTCTATAGAGACCTCTTAAGTGCCTGCAATTCCCCCAAGAACACACAAGGCAGCAGGTGGAGCCTCCTGTCGGCTCTGGGGCCTCTGGTAAATATACGGAGAAAGGACAATAGCTGGAAGCCTGGAGGATGAGAGGGGGCAGTGGTTTGCTCCAGTCACTGCTGTACCCCGCCAACTGGGGAGTGGTTGTGGTTATATAAGGATCGAAAACACTCTAAGAAGGTCGGAGACCACCTGATGACCTCTCCTCCTCCTCCTCCAGGCCAAGGGCTTTATCCATGACAGACGGATTATATATAATCGCGTCTTTGATGCATTTATACAAACACATTATTTTCTGTGAAATAAATAAATAATAATAATAATAAATAAATAAATGCCATCGTATAACCATCCGTTCCCTATAGTTATTTGCCGTTGAATATAGGCTGTCTCTGCAAAATGCGAATGAATTTGACTTTCGTTTGAAATGTACCCCTTACTGTGAAATGACATTTTCAATCAATGACATGACATGACATGCTTCGAATGCGATGCGATTTGTGTTTCACGATAAAAAAAGCAGATCTACAAGCTCATAGCACGCCACCGAGTGGCGCGCTATGAGCTTGTAGATCTGCTTTTTTTTTCAATAGCTAAAGTATATAACATAATGCTTAGTTAAAACACCAAAAGGGGTTCCCGCCCAGAATGGGTTAAACACATTTAAGTGCTCTGTTGTATATCCAACAAAAATGCAAGATCAAGAAGATCATCTGCACGTAATTGAAAGAAAAACAACCTAAAATAACATGTAAGCAGAACTCAGATAGGTCCAATGTCCAATTCTACTTTTGAACAGTGTCAAATTGCTGATGGTATATAGAGTCCTTTGGCTATAATAAAAAAAATCAACCATTTCGATTGCTATATATCCATGATACTGTCCATTTTCCGGCACTTGCTATATAACGACTCTCGGTGTGTGTGTGTGTGTGTGTGTGTGTGTGTGTGTGTGTGTGTGTGTATATAGCACAATGACATTCCAGAATTCTTTGCTCTGTGATTTTTCTGTCTGGACGTTTTTTTCTCCCCGAGTTTCGCAACACTACCTGCCTTTTTGCTGACCATCGTCGAGGCAAGCTGTTGCCAATGACTCCAATTAACCCCCCCAGTCTGTCCAAGGCCCATTATCATCGGCCAATGGTGTTTGTCACACAGGCAAACCACCACCATGTCCAACAACAAGCACCTCGGGTTGACGGTCAAACAACAACACCGCAAATAAACATTCCCCCAATCGAGCTATGCGTCAGTCAGACACACGGTCGGACACGGCTCTCATCAATTACAATGGAGAAGAAGCCAATAAAGGACATTCACTTTGTCTTTTTTTAGTTGACTGTTCAAATCTCCGCGTGCGAGGTTTTCTTGATTCTCCGTGCCACACAAGGTATTTCTTGACAAGCTGATATTACAAAAAAAAAAAAGAAAAACCCTGTCGTCTTCTCCGGCGAGCGGGCACACACACACACACACACCAGCTGCAGCTGCCGTCGTCAGCATGCAACGCTTTGATGAATTCCCCCCTTCCGAGTAGGTATATATGCGGCTTCGGCGGCGGCAGCAGCAAGCCTATTTTGTAGGAAATAATATAGCTATGGCCTTGACAGCTCCATCATGAGTCTCTCTCCACTTTTTGGGTGAACAGTTTATTTATTTATTTTGTCTCAGTGCTCCTTCAAGCCGGTTTAACCTTTGCCGCCCGAAGTCATCCCTGCATATATAGGTTACGTGTAGGCCGGGGCAGGCGATATTATGGTGATACATATATCGTCGAGACGATAAGATATGCATTTTCAGAGCTATGGCATATAGTATCGTGATACAGTCAATGCAACATTCTGTGATTTGCAGTTCAATTTTTACTTCTGTAGAATGACCGTTTTGTTCTTTTAATTTTTGTTGCCTTGTAGGTGGTTGTACTGTTAATTAACTTGAAAAATATGCATGAACAAATATTGTGATAATATTGTGTATTGGGATATTGCTAGTTATTTACTTGTCCTACTTGTCAGGTTGTTTTTAGGATTGATTTTAAAATTATTTTACTTGTCTATAAAGCTCTCAATGGTCTCGCACCTTCCTACCTACATGACTGCCTGCCTAAATATGTCCCAAACCACCCCCCCCCCCCCCCCCCCCCCCCAAGGTCTTCCACTGCTGGCCTGCTCGCTTTGCCTAAAAAAATGGCAACTAAAAAATACGGGGAAGCAGCTTTTTGCTTCTACGGGCCGACGGCGTGGAACAAGCTCCCACTGTACCTTCGACAGGCAGCCTCTGTAGACATTTTTTAAAGCACAGCTCAAGACCCACTTCTACACCCTTGCTTTTAATTGATCTTTTATTTTTTGTTATTCATGTCCTCACTGTATTGCATTACTGCTTGATTTTTTTAAATGTTTTTTATGCCTTGCTTTTCTTTTCTTTTCTTTTCTTCTCCATTGCTCTGTAAAGCACTTTGAGCTGCATTTCATGTCATGAAAGGTGCTATACAAATAAGGTTTTATTATTATTATATTATTATGTTTATTGTGCGATGCCGCATAGTGTCTTTTTGACGGTAACTATGTCATTAGTCCGAAGGTTCATTGGTCCGAAATTACTATCCCTATCTCTAAACCTAACCTAAACCTAACCGCAAGCACAGGAGCAAACCTAAACCTAACCGCAAGCACGGGAGCAGTGCATGGTCGAACTAACGGGAGGTCGAACCTTAGGGCAGCCCCCCTTTTTGACATGGTACTTTTCTCTGTAACTAACTATTCTCTTCTTTGACGGCAGCTGACCAGTCTCAGACTTGCGGTACTTTCAGAGGGGCATGCAGCAGCGTGCAGGGGAAACTGCCCATAGATCCGTTAGTCCCGTTAGTCCGAACATGCACTGCTCCCGTGCTTGCGGTTAGGTTTAGGTTATAGGGTTAGAGATAGGGATAGTAGTAATTTCGGAACAATGAACCTTCTGACTAATGAGTGCAGTGGTGGGACAAAAGTACTAGTAAATGTTTTCAAAATGTGATTGGGTAAAAGTGCAAGAACATCGGCATCAAAATGTGTACTTAAAGTCAAGTAAAAGGAAGCCCACAATGCACCGCATCGCGCCGCAATTGTAGATCGGCCATTTTCGAATGGTCAAAATGTATATAGGGTATATAGTGGTTAATGTATGTTTTGTAATAATAATCAAAAATTAACTAGTAACTAAAGTTTTAAAATAATTTTAGTGGAGTTAAACGTACAATGTTTGCCTCTGAAATGCAATGGAGTAGAAGCAAAGGTACAGTAAGTTATACTACAGTAAAGTAAAAGTACCTCAAAATCGTACTTAACTACAGACAGTACACATTTAATGCCGGGCATTTCTTCGGGCGCCCTTTTTACCCGTGCCAGTCAAAAACTACAAAAATCACAAAGTCAGGGGCGCTAATACAGTATTTTAAGGTCTAACTCATGTTGATTAGGTGACGTAATGGTGATGTAAAAACAAACGGCGCCAACACAAACATTAAACGCCATTAGCAATAAAGAGACAAAATTTCCCCTTCGTTGTAAATGGTGCATTTATATAGCTTCCTTTATCCAAGGCGCTTTACATAATAGATTGTGCATTACATTCACCCGTTCACACACACACATTCACACACCGACTGCGGCGGAAGCCATGCAAGGTATACCAACCAGCACACCGGGAGCAATTTGGTGGTTCAGTGTCTTGCCCAAAGACACTGTCTACATGGCCTTGCCCAGGGACATGTAGACAGGAGGAGCCGGGATTCGAACCGCCGACCCATGGATCATTGGACGACCTGCTCTACCTCTTGAGCCACACAGTCACCCCCCACAGTCGCCCCATTGCCAATGGCGTTTACAAAACCAACATTGAACTAAAGACAACCCATTCTGAACGGGAACCCATTTTGGTGTTAGCATCATGTCATGCTTTAGCCATTGAAAAATAGCAGATCTACAAGCTCATAGCGCGCCACGAGCTTGTAGGTCTGCTATTTTTGAAAGATCGAAGAACGACTGACATTTTTAGAATCTGATCTCAGGTCAGAATGGGTTAATCAGACCAGTAGTGTGTGTGTCCAGTGGAAACCTCGTATGAATCTGATCTCAGGTCAATCATTTCTTATTGAGTTTTCCTATCGTCGTGCCTCACCTCATATCAACCTCATCTGAGCCTCAATTCAGAGATATAAACGCTGCCGCTATATAATCGTCGCCATTACACAGGAGTCAATGGGAAGCCGCCATCTTGGTCAGGGCAAAAACACGGAGCGGATCATTTGCATATCGACGCGATATCCCGTCAGTCCGTCAGTCGGTCAATGTGTGTGTGGTTTGACGTACTGTACTGTACTAGATCTGCATATATGAGCCGGCAAAGCACAACTGTACACGTCTGACCTCGCCGACTCCAGGTTAAAAGTTCAACTGTGCCGTATTATTAACCCATTCTGACCCGAGATCAGTTTCTAACGCACGGAAGAATGGTGGTTCTTTAACGCATTTTGACCCGAGATCAGATTCTAAAAATGTCTTAAATCCTGACAGTTTAAAGCTACAAGCTCGTAGCGCGCCACTCGCTCAAAATCATTCCCAAACAATGGAAGAGTACCGCAATACCTCTTTCAAGATATTCGGGGCACTGTTAAGCCTTTATTGCCAGCAATACTGGAGCGAGAGAGAGAGAGAGAGAGAGAGAGAGAGAGAGAGAGAGAGAGAGAGATCCAGGAAATGAAGACAAGAGAGAGAGAGAGAGAGAGAGAGAGAGAGAGAGAGAGAGAGAGAGAGAGTGACTGTAGGAGCCAAATCCTTCCTATTCAACAATGTATTATTTATTTATTGGCCCTCTGGTGGTGGTGTGTCTAATGGCTGCAGTCTGCTCAACCCTCTGCAGGACTCCTTATAAGGAATAATTATGCCCTTAAAGTATAATATGAATAGAGACGGCACCCGGAGGAAAACCCCTAAGGCGAAATGGACATAGTGGCCGGATTTGGTATTGCAGCGCTGGGCCAATTCTGGTCCGTTGACTATATATATATATATCATTGCGCACGTTCATGATGACATCATGTTTCACACGTGAACGCGTGCAATGATAGAACGACGTCACAGCGCGTTCACGATTCGGCCCAATTCGTCCCAGAATGCACTCTGTTCCTAATATACCCGCAAAGAGGAGTGAAATATCGCCTCGTGCGCTTTTGAGCAACTTAATGCAAGTGGATGGGAGGAGAAACCCGGTGCCGTCCCTATTAATATAGACTCTAATAAGGTCATGCCAGGCAGACTGAGGCGGACGGAGGAGCAGACAGTCTTTTGACCTTGCAGCTTGTTCTGCGTGTGAAGGATCTTTGTGTTATGTTATTTACTTTAGCCTACACGTTTAAGTTTCCAGTTTTTTGGCATCCCTGCAGAAAAGGAAGACAAATAAACAACTTTAATTTGACACCTGAACCAACCTGGTGAAGTGGACATTCTATTATTTTTATTCAAACAAAGCACGCGTCTTATAGCGTTTCAGTCCTGCCCATGAAGTGGCTCATATACAAAGGGGAGAAAAGTGTTTTTCAACACAAACGGATAAGTGGTCACTACAGTGACATTCGCAGCAAATGGTCCAGCTGGCTGGGAATGGAACTGCACGGGGCCTTGCTGATCAGGGCATTGATTGTGCCCATGTGCCCTATAACCACATGGCATTCAGACAGGACTGTTTGCTAGATATGTGTAAGGCTGCTGGTGGAAATCTTGTATTAAACCATTTTGGGGCGGGAACCCCTTTTGGTGTTTTAAAGGACCACTTCACCACTTTTCAACCTATCTTCATATAATAGTTCCTCGTGATAGTTCCAGGACACTGCATTGCTACAGCACTGTTTCGTCGCCGGTATAGTAAAATATCACCTTTTTTTCGGTTTCAAATTAATTTTCAATTATTTCTAAAGATTCTTAAAAAGTTTAAGCAAAGAAAACTAAAAAAAAAAATGTCATCAATTAATGACAATTCAAAAGTATTTCAAAAATAAAATCTAACAATTTGCATAAATATGAAAAAATAAAACAAAAACAATAGCAGATCCACAAGCACGCAATGTAGCTATAGGTCTGCTATTTTCAGACATTTTGGGTCAAACATATTTTTTTTTGCCTTTTAAACATTATACTTGCCCTCTATAACTAAAAAAAAAATAAATAAACACCTTAAATATTTTATTTCTTTCCTAAAAAGATAATATTTCACTTCGCAAGTCGATGATGTCATTATGTCCATGTGTGTTCTAGCCCTATATGGAATGTTTGTGTAACGACGACAATCTACACTATAGCCCAATATACGTAGGAGGGGCTCCCAAACGCCCCTCAAAAAACAGATGTATATGCCGGAAGTATGCGGAAGCCATGCTGCCACTATAAAGTGACTATACCGTCTGGATAATCACAGCACGTCAGACCCCAGCGTACGTCCGCTCTGTGACGCACGCGGAAGCTTCTGTGAAGCACTAACAGTCTCGCATTGTGCAGACGGTTGCCTCTCGCAATATAGTTATACTGTCTGGCTATATACATGAGACCAGTGAAGCACCAACGGCACGCGGAAGCTTGCATGCCCTCACTTTTGCAGAAAGAAGAATGCGTCTACCTTTCTATGTCTGACTATGGTTTCTTTGTTTGTCAAGACAGAGGCAGTCTGAGATCCGCGGCCTCTCTCTCTCTCTCTCTCTCTCTCTCTCTCTCTCTAGGTGCACACAAAGTCCTCATGGTCAACCTAGATACAGTTCATAGTCAGAGATTCTGATGTCAGGTTGACACTTTTCTCCAGGCTGAAAAGTAACTGCAAAAGCCAAAGTTTTTGGCTTTTCTGCCTTCATAATGCCTGACAAGAAAGAGGGAAAGGGGAGAGACTCGAACATGTGACGCGCTGTCAGGCCAAAGCCTATAATATGTGGCATGGACCACTTGGCCACGAGCGGGCGCCCCGACTAAGTGCATTTACTCAAGTAACAGTACTTGAGATACAAGTTAACGGCCACCGTGTGGCCATAGAGGGTGCATCCTTATAGCAGCGCCAGCACGAATTGGTCAGATTCAGTCACTTTCACTTCCATCGTCCATGGCTCACAGAACGCCATGATTGTTATAAGATACTTTCACCAGAAACATTAATAATTATTTCCATCGCAATGCGATGAAAAAAAAAAAATCACAAATCAGATCCGAACCTCGGATGGATGGTCATCAGTCATCACCATGAGGGACAGCGCTCGTGTAGTTTTCAGAGGAAATAGCGAGGCGAAATCCGATTTTAAATGGGACTCTACATGTGGGACGCGCGCTGCACGTTTCCTGGTGCTGGGGGGGGGGTGTATGCAAGGCGTTGCCGAGCAACCGGGGCCAGTGTTAACCCATTCTGACCTGAGATCAGATTCATACGAGGTTTCCACTGGACACACACTGGTCTGATGAACCCATTCTGACCTGAGATCAGATTCTAAAAATGTCAGTCGTTCTTCGATTTTTCAAAAAATAGCAGACCTACAAGCTCGTAGCGCGCCACTCGGTGGCGCGCTATGAGCTTGTAGATCTGCTATTTTTCAATAGCTAAAGCATAACATGATGCTAACACCAACATGGGTTCCCGTTCAGAATGGGTTAAAACCTCATTTTCAGCTAAACCGTTTCATATCGATAAAGTGCATTAATCGACGGAGAATTTCCCGACAAAGGCAGGCAATTGTTGGATTTTAATTGACGGAATACTCCGTCAAAGGCAGCTAAATTATAGGCTACACCTTTGAGGTGTAGCCTCCTTTACTGGAGTATTTCCAATTTTCTGTACGGTCACTTCTACTCCACTATACATCACAGGCAAATATACTTTTAATCCTCAATAAATAAATAAATAAATCCTACAATTATTTGAAAACTTTCGTTATACTCCCAGTGTTGGGACTAATGCGTTACAGATGTAATGCGGTAACCAATAAGGTGAATAGTTACCTTTTTCCCATCCAGTAATGCCATTATAGTTACTGTGATCTGACAGTTTTCTGAAAAACCCATGTTTCTATGTCAGTGGTTCCCCAACATATTCATGTCAAGGACCCCAAAAATATATATCACATTGGCCGCTGACCCCCCATCTGAAAATATGTTGTTCCAGGGACCCCTCTCAGTAGCAAAGATTTGAGTTAAAAACTCCCTCTGAAAGAACATTTCAAAGATTTCAGGCACATTTTCACGAAGTTTCAAATAGCAGAGCTACAAGCTCGCAGCGCGCCACTCGGTGGCAACATAATGCTTATAGTTAAAACACCAAAAGGGGTTCCCGTGCAGAATGCTAACACCAAAAGGAGTTCCCGCCCCAAAATGGGTTAATATAAAAACTAGATACACCTGAAATAAAAATGTCATGGCTTTTTCTTTCATTCGAAAATTTTAAATTTTGATTTCACAGCAGTGATAAGACGGGGGCCAGCAATCAGGAAAATCACACCCGTGTGAACTGAGCGGTGCAGGCTGCTACAACAACACCGCTGGCTGGCTGGCTGGCTGCAGTTATATAGTTATAATGCTCAGTGTGAAATTTGGCCCTTTTAGGCTGCTCAACAGTGCCACTTCAGGTCACCCAGCGGTATTGCAGCTGTTCATATACCCCAAACATACAGACAGACATGACTATTGCCTGACTTTTTTTCTGTGCTCTGTAATTGGTCAATCGCATCACGGAAAGGGAAATTGTGCATAGGTTGTTCCGTTGCTGTATAGAGTAAGAGAAAAGACAACTCCTTATCATTGTAGCAATTATTATGAGATGTGTACACAAAATATAATAACTACACAGGCCTACACAGAACCACAAGTGCCGCGCTATATATACGAGCTTGTATAGGTCTGGCTATTTTTGAAAAATCGACTGACTGACATAATATAGAAACATAAGCTTTTTCAGAAAACCGTCAGGATTTAGACATTTTTAGAATCTGATCTCAGGTCAGAGCAGTATGCCCTGGTGGCGGTCCCACGGGTTTTAGAAATCACTGTTCACAGACATTCAGGCCAGTGGGGTGGTGGTGGTGGGTGGTGACTCTGAGTGCCTCGGCTGCGTCATCTCAGTCAGAACGACCCCGCGGGCCGTTTGGTGGCTGAACTTTGGACTCTGTGCTCTTTAGTTTGGGAACACTGAAGAGCTTCTTTCCATCCGGCCACCCGTCCCGGCCGTCCGGACATAGATCTGCCTTTCTGTGGCAGATCCGATAGTCATGTAATCTGATTGGCTATATAATCTGCTGAGAGTGTATATTATATGTATCTATCTGTGGATGGGAGGATATGCAGACAAGCTTTAGACAGGCAACTGGAGCCCCTGCAAACAAAATGGAATGGCTTTTTAAATATAGACATACATGGATATCACCCACTGTTATCAGCTTTTACAAACTTGAGTCTATACCTGTGTGTACTATGGGGGGGGGGGGGGGGGGAGAGAGAGAGAGAGACTGTAATTTATTCTTGTAATAAATTCAAGGTTTAGATGCCTTGGCAACACTGTCAGATTCACGCCAAAGGGAATTGAATATGGAGAGACAAAGAGAGAGACAGAGAGAGAGAGAGAGAGAGAGAGAGAGAGACAGAGGGTTTGGGTGGAGGGGTTACACATTGCTCACTTGGCGCTGGTGTTTTGTTGTGTGACTAAAGAACACCCACTTCCTGAGCTTCATTTTAGCCACATTAACCCCCGGGCGGTCCTATTTTTTTGGGCATGTTCATTATATGCAGAAATTATACAAGGCTTAAAAAAAGGGCTTGGAATGAACCCTAGGCTGATTTTGTATATAGTTTGCTTTTCCTGTTAAACGCTGCAGAATGGTGAAGACACGGAAGGCTTGTATATTAAGCAACACAGCTGTATCTACAGTATAAGCATTTACATTACCGGAATACGAAACGACTCGCGAATTGTTTTAATGTATAGTTAACAGTCCATTTAGTATTTCCCTCCCTCTCTGAAGTCTGAAATTATCTTGTATACAGATTTATTTGATCGTACAGTAGTCGATCTCTATGTACTCTGTCAAATTAAGAAAGAATAACATGACACAGAGACGTTGACCGCTAAATTTGTATGTAAAAATGTATGTTAATGACGTTTAGAAGCTTTAGAACACTTTCCTGGGGGTCTTTGTGTGTGTAATGTGTGGTTTTAGATATTTTAGATTGTAGCAGTGAGCCTGTTGTCTCTGATGTCATGGACACTGGGCTCACTTCCTTCCTGGACTACATGTTGTCTCAGTAAGACAGATCTCCCCCTATCCACAAGGAGGAGCAGTGCACCAAAGAATTATGGGAATTGTAGTCCAGGAAGGTAGTGAGCCCAGTGTCCATGACATCAGAGACAACAGGCTCACTGATAAAAATGTAAAATATCTAAAACCACATATTACACACATAAATACCCCCAGGAAAGTGATCTAAAGCTTCTAAACGTCATTAACATATATTTTTTTTGCAAAAAGGGTGAAGTGTCCCTTTAACAATGATACATTAATATGATAACACCTTTTATATAAATCACCAACATGAATTATGTTTGTTATTTACAGCTATAGGCAGAGTAGTGGGGCGAGATGGAAAAGGGGCGACCGTGCCCGTTACCCATTACTGTAGCCATACCTACATCAATGACCGTACTTCAATAATCAAAAAGGTCAGCTTTATGCAGCCTACATGTTTTTTTATCCCGCAGTCGTTTTTTTTAACCCGCTTCAGGAATTTAAAAGAAGACATATCACAGGTTGTTTTCTAATACTGTAACTTGTTTTTTTTTATGTGTACACATCATTTTATTGGGGCATCTATTCTAAACAGTGGCAGGTATCGTTTCTGCAATCAATTGGCACGCTCAGAAACATACTTTGTGCTCTTCGGATATACCTCTATAAGATTACACATTGTGCGCGTCGAAAAGCAACACAGCAGACAATAACGTGCTATATGTCTTTTTTTTATTTTCCAGTAGCGATTATTTTACAAAGGTCTCCATCGTTGTTAGTGTTTGTTGATATAAATGCTCGTCAACTCGACTCCAATGACTCCAATGTATTCCACCAGAGTTTCAGGTTTGAGGGTTTGCCACCCGGGTCCCAGTGTGACCAATCTGCCTGTTTTTTCGAAATGCACGGTAGAGAAAATGACTATTGACGACCATTCCTCGTCAGCTTCCTTGATCAGAGATGACGTATATATATATATATATATACCGATTGGTGTATATGAGTTGTTTGGGCAAACTCTGTAGGAGTGTTGTAGCAAAAAAAAAAAAAGCGTGTTTTGAAGTAAATGCGTAAATGTGAAGTTTGGCCTATACTGGGGGCGAGAGAGTCTGGCGCCGATCGGTCCTGTGCGACGTCCAAGAGATGAACTGCATGCACAGGCAAGACAGATATATATAGAAGGACAGACACGTCTCACACACATGGACAGACTGACGGGGGCGAAAACATTAATCTCCTCCTCCTCCTGGCCCTGTCAGCCTGGCGTAGATAATAAAGAAGCAGCCATGCATGTGGGAGAAGGTGTGTGTGTGTGTGTGTGTGTGTGTGTGTGTGTGTGTGGGGGGGGGGGGAGCTGAGGAACAAAGGTTAGGGCAAGACGTCAGGATGATAGAAACCGTGTGAAGAGGAAGTGCGCTGCAGATCTGTATGGCTGTTTTGAGAAGACGAAGGGCGAGTCAGCTGACACGTGATGAACCAGAGAATGGCTCGATTTATTGACTGGATATTTTATCAAAAGTACAGGGGTGTACATGCAATGATGTTATAAAAGGTTGTGGTTCTATGTGTATTCAATTCGTCAAGGCTATAGCGTAGAATAACGATGCATGTGTGCGTGCGTGCGTGCGTGCGTGCGTGCGTGCCGTGCGTGCGTCAGGGACTGTCAACCGAAATTACTGTATGCTTTGACCGACTGCAGGCATGCCGAGCTGACAGACAGACACACGGTCACATGGGCGGTGGTGGCGGCGGCGTGCTCATATAGGAGACAGAGCGGGCCATCTGGGGGTCCGGCTGATTTCCTGGTTCCAACCAAAGGAACGTTACATAGAGAGGAAAGTTTTGTCGATGTCATTTTCTCTATATATGCAATTCCATCCGGCGGATGGAATTGGTAAACGGTGCATTTATCCCATTTTTGGGGTCGGGAACCCCTTTTGGTGTTATGCATTATTTTATGCTTTAGCTATTGAAAAATAGCAGATCTACAAGCTCATTACATGGATTGCTGAATAGGCAGGAGAAGGGCGCCCACGGATATCAATGAGGTGCCGATTGTGCATTACATTCACCCGTTCACACACACACACACACACTCATACACCGATGGCAGCGGAAACCATGCAAGGCACCAACCAGCACATAGGGAGCAATTAGGGGTTCAGTGTCTTGCTCAAGGACACTTCGACACTAACTCTGGGGGAGCCCGGGTTCGAACTGGCAACCATCCGGCCACTCTACCCCTGAGCCACCGCCGCCCCAGAATTGTCACAATCATTGGCAAACTGCTGCCGAAACTCTGGTGGAATACGTTGGAGTCAATGTGAGCCGAGTGGACAAACATTATGAACAAACAACATTTCTGAATGATTGGGACCGTTGTAAAATAATTGCTTCTAGAAAATAGAAATCACACCCGTGTGAAGTGAGGGGCGCTCTTATCATCGTACATCATCATGCCGTGAAAAATCCACTGCCGCGTATTTCATCGAACTTCCGGTTATGCACGGCGCATATCCCCTGCGTCCAGTCATGTGACCACCACGACACACGTCCCTCCCTTTGACACAATCGGTGCTGGAAGTTCTTCAAAACAGGAGCTCTGGCCTGGGGTGCCAGAGTTGTCTGGGCGCTTTTACTCTGAAACCCACGACCCGGAAAAACAATCTACTAAAAAAAAAGTTTACTTTAACATTGCTAGCTTATATACATTGCGATCGTTTTAATTTATATGATCCAAAAAGCGTTCATATTTTTGCGGGAGAGACGGACGAGGAGCAGAAATGAAGCGCCAGTATATATATCGATCCTTCCTGGGCGTATATATGCCGAGGTGTCCTTGAGCAAGACTCTGTGACGGAACCGCATATATAACTTGCCTCCGGATGAGCAGGCTATGCCTTGGTCGTCTTGCATGCGGTTGGTTGCCTCCGCCGTCGGTGTGTGTGAATGTGTGCCACACTTAACCCATTCTGACCTGAGATCAGATTCATACGAGGTTTCCACTGGACACACACTGGGTCTGATTAACCCATTCTGACCTGAGATCAGATTCTAAAAATGTCAGTCGTTCTTCGATTTTTCAAAAATAGCAGACCTACAAGCTCGTAGCGCGCCACTCGGTGGCGCGCTATGAGCTTGTAGATCTGCTATTTTTCAATAGCTAAAGCATAACATGATGCCAACACCAAAATGGGTTCCCGTTCAGAATGGGTTAAAAAGAACACATAATACGAAACAGTACTGTGAACTGGCGAATGTTGAAGTACATTGTAAAGATTGAAGTGGCTGGAAAGATTAGAGAGAGACATAAATGCGGTCCATTTGCCACTCACTTATAAGAAAAACCGGAGATCTAGGATAGGAGATAAGGATAGAAAGAGAAATGGAGAAAGGAAGAGCAAGAGGAGTGTGTGTGTGTGTGTGTGTGTGTGTGTGTGTGTGTGTGTGTGTGTGTGTGTGTGTGTGTGTGTGTGCGCGCGTCGGTGGGTGCACGCACGTGTGCGTCTGCATGAGTGAAAGCGTGCATGCGTGCGTGCTTTTCAGCCTACATGGGAGTGCGCGGGAGTGACAGCTGATGCCAGAGGAGTGACACTGATGCGCAGTCCGTTTAAAAGGATGCTTACAGTAAACTCCCCTCAGCTTGTATTAGTGACATGTTGGTTTCCAACACTGTCCATCACACAGCTGCACTGACAGCATGGCTTTAGCTGCACTCCATAGACCAAATATAGGAAACCAACATGGGACGAAAGGGAGCCTTGACGTCAAACCGTTGGTTACTACAGTACCAGTGGTGGGTAAAGTATTCACATTTTTTGTTTGTTGAGAAAATGTCCCAATACTGCTATATATATATATATATATATATATACAGTATGTCCCATAGGGTAGGTACCCTCACAAAAACATTCAGTAATCCTGGTCTCTCTAAACTACCTGGTCGGAATAACGTGTTCCTTTCACTGCACGCCAACGTCCGGTCGGGGAAACTCTCCCCTGTGAGGTGAAAAGAAGCAGCTTGGACTCCTCATGCATATATAAACTAGTTCAACAACTCATACTACCAATTCTTGATTATGCAGATGTAGTATATCAGACTGCCCCTAAAACAAACCTTCTTCCCTTGAATTCAGTATACAACCGTTTATGCAGATTTGTCCTTGACTGCCCATATTTGACCCACCACTGTACCTTGTATGAAAATCTTACCATCTCCCACCTCAAGAAGACAGCAGCACTGGCTGCAGTTCATCTTTAAATGTATTCATTTTAATTATCCACAGTATCTGAAACGGCTTATGACACCATACACTTCTACACATCAACTTAGACACATCAGTTGGCAAAACATAATTTATGTTCAAAGCTCCTTGTGACTGGAACAATCTACCTGTCCATATTCGCTCAACAACATCTTTCCATTTGTTTAAAACTGTGCAGTCCTCTCATCTTGAGACTACCTGTTCATGTTTTCACTAACCATCACTTGTTTGTTTCTTGTTTATCTAGGAATTGTATTGTTTTGTCTTGTTTTGGTTCATCTCAAGGGATTGTTCCTAATAAATAAATTTTACTACAGTATAAGGAAGCATGAGGTCAGTCCGCTGCAGAACACAATAGAACCAGGTATTCGTTCCTGAGCCATGAGGCTGTAAAGTTGCCATGTCGGGTGTCTTTGAGCGATTTCACGTTTAAAATTTGGCAAGTTAGTTGACCAGTCAGTCCTGTTCATAAGTTATCATAACTCACCATTTGTTTTGAAAACAGAACGCCTGCTAAACTACAAGTAGCAGTTAAACTATTGCTTCATAAAAGTACATGTTCCATTATTCCACATATGCAAGGACAACAGGTGAAAAGGTCTATAGACTTGATTTAGTTACGCACTGTCATAACACAGGCTTGATGATGTGTCAAGGTCCCATATAGTCACATAATATTTCCTCTCAAAGCAGGCACGCATTTAAAAATAAAGGTGTTTTTTTTGTTTGTACAACCCATGTATTATTTGGAATCGTATTATCGTACTGGAAATAGAAGTAGCTATGACCAATGAGCGCCGGGAAGAAACCTAGTTGACTTGAAAATGAAACTAAAATTTAAAAGTTTAAAAACAGATGTTTGAGGGTATACGAGCTCCTGCATTAATTAAGCACTGCGTACCCAACTTCAATAAAAAAAAAGAAAAGAAGAATGACCATAATTTACAAAAGCGCATGACATGATAATTGAAAGAAGACTTTAAACTAGCGTCTGAAAGCATATAAAGCGTATTTATGACAGTGTTTACTAATGTAATAAATCCAAGTGAAAAATCCAGTAAAAACATCCATGGAGTTTAATGGCATGCAAACTGCAACCAGCTACCTGGTTTAAGAGATTTGCCACCCATGAGCGCTAAATCTCTTAAACAGAAAATGTATAAGTTATGCATGGCGCATCGCCTGCGTCCAGTCATGTGACCACACGCCACACCCTCCCCCCCCCCCCCCCCTAACAAAAAACGGTTAAGGTTATGATGTCATTAAAGTGGTGTATTTCGATTGGGATCAAAGGCTTTCAGCTTTTAGGAAGAAACGCCCCCCCCCCCCCCACACACACACATATTTGAATATTATAACCACACCTGGGGATTTAGAGACTTGGGGCTCCAATGCAAGTCAGCCGCTGCCCGAGAATTACGAGTATAGGAAGCTTGCTCTGTCCCTAAATGGTATTTTGGTCCAGCGTCACCCACTGCCTTCTTTGTAATTATTTGTTTGGTCCAAAATATTGTCTTTGTTGTCATGAGTGAGTTGTCACGACTCGAGTTGGCTTTGTCCGCGCCGTAAACGTCTTTAAATAAATACTTTTTGAAATGTCTATGAGGAAAATGAACGGAGAATCATTTCCTGGGCCCTGGTAGGGGGCGGGACTGCGACGCTCAGTCAAGAGCCTTCTGCTGTCTTTCTCTCATCAACTCAGGTCCTGATTGGTCCACCCAGTCACGTATTCCACCGCCAATCAAACTCTGCCTCACGACCTGATTACTGACTTTTGACACATGTGGTTATCACTTTTTTGTGGTTTGTCATCACTGCTTTTGCACAGGCATAGTGTTCACTTCTGTCTGCAACTCCTGTTACGACGTGTACAGATTGTCGTTAACCCATTCTGACCTGAGATCAGATTCTAAAAATGTCTTCTACATCCTGACAGTTTTCATTCTGACCTGAGATCAGATTCTAAAAAATGTCTTCTATGTCAGTCGCACTTTGATTTTTCAAAAATAGCAGACCCTACAAGCTCGTAGCGCGCCACTCGGTGGCGCGCTACGAGCTTGTAGATCTGCTATTTTTCAATAGTACATGTACTTTTTCTCCACTACAATTATTTGAAAACTTTAGTTTACTTTGTAGATTTTGATTATTATTATTACCCATATAACATACTTTTCGGGCCATTTGAAAATAGCTGATCTGCAAGCTCACAATGTGTCGCGATGCAACGCATCGTGAGCTTGCAGAACTGCCATTTTCAAAAGATTTGTATGCCATTTATACATTTGAAAACGTGACAATGAGTGCTTTCTTACCGTTGGTACATTTCAGTACATTGTGACACCGATACTGTTGTATTTTTACTAAAGTACATTTGGAAATTCCGGACAATTTTCTGTACATTGCCAGTATTGATACTTTTACTATACTAAAAATGCACGCACTTCTTCCACCACTGATATCCACTCCCCAAATTCCCCCGGCGATTTCAACCTATTCACGCCCCAAACCACAGTCTTTCTCGGCTTACCGTGACCTCTAAGACAACAGCAGTAAAACAACAATCGATCCCCCCCCCCACCACCACCACTCAGGGTGTTCGGTCAAGGTCTTATGGCGTCTTTTATAACTAATAGCCTGGTTTGCTTGAAATTAATCAGGACCCAGTCAATACGTTGCTTCAGTTTTCCATTGGTTGTGGTTAATTACGTTGCACACTTGCAACGCATCACTGTCATGAGTTCAAGACAAAGCTTGCGGGCGGCAGCTGGGCCCCCGTGTGTCAATCAGTCCGTCCGTCCACCAGTCCAATCAGGCTGTCCAACACTGACCACATGACCTTTCCTTTTAGCGACCACCCCCTTTAGGCTAGGATTTCAGGGCCGCCGATAATTCACCAACCAATAGGACCAGCGGAACTATACACAATCATGGACAAAAAAGCTATACAGCCAGCCAATAAGCACGCAGGTGGGTGGGCACGCATGGCCTCCTGCCATATGCCAATCAAGGCCAGGCTATGGAGCTCAAGGGAAGATGACACCCCCCCCTCAGATGTGAAGAAAGCGCATTGGGCCCCAGAGCTCGTTCTCAGTGCCTATTATTTGAAAGGCAAGCCCGACTGCTTTTGCATTCACAATTTCTTCTATGGGCCAGAAAGCACTGCTATATATATATAAGAAGGGAATTTTTTCGTTCAGAAAGACAGAGTGTGCAGTTATAGTTCAGAGAAAAATATTGGAATGTCCCGAGTTATGTTTTTACAGACTCTGGACGTGATGGGCCTGCCCTACATGGATGCAGATGACTGCCTTTTAGAAACAACACCATGGCCGTCTTGAAATTAACCCATTTAGGCCTGACGTCGAAATAAATAAAAAGTCTTCTGAAAGAATATTATATTCAAAAATGTGTGCCACATTTTCACGATTTTTCAAAAATAGCAGACCTACAAGCTCGTAGCGCGCCACTCGGTGGCGCGCTATGAGCTTGTAGATCTGCTATTTTTCAATATAGCTAAAGTATAACATAATGCTTAGTTAAAACACCAAAAGGGGTTCCCGCCCCAAGGCTATACACTCCTGGCAACGATACCCAAGCTTTTTTTTTTTTTTTTGCAGCAAGAATTTTCTTTCCTCATAAAGAAACCAGCGGGTATAGGTTAGTAATGTCATGCAATTTAACCAATGGCCAACACCTGTGCACCCATTAGCTATACACAAGGTGTTCTACCAGGATCGGTGATGAGGCGTCAGCTTTTAAATGCAGAAAGGATCGTGGTGGTGTGTGTGTGTGTGTGTGTGTGTGTGTGTGTGTGTGTGTGTGTGTGTGTGTGTGTGTGTGTGTGTGTGTGTGTGTGTGTGTGTGTGTGTGTGAGAGAGAGAGAGAGAGAGAGAGAGAGAGAGAGAGAGAGAGATTTTACTGACTGGTTGTTCTGCATAAAGTGCCTTTGTAATCTATCCTGATTTATAATGTTGTGTTGGATGTATTGTTTGATTGACTGTATTTTGTGTATTGTAACCTCGGCTACATTGAAAATGAGGGCTTGCCCTCAACTGTATTTCCGAGTATAAATTAAGGTGATGATGATGATGATGATGATGATGAGAGAATCAAAATACCGGTATGTAGAATCCTGCCTGAGGAATTGATTCATGATGTTCTTGACCATATACTTTGTCCATCCACTCCCGGTCGGGAGTGGATGGTAACTTACGTCATGTTGTAGTCATTGATTTGTCGTCCAGCACAAACCGGAATCAGAAGAATCCAAAATTCCCTGTGATTAATTAAGGGCGTCGTAATTGTAGGGCCTATTATACCCAATAAAAGTCTCGATTCAGCATATATGCATCCGACACGTTTCATATAGGTCTTGGAATAGTTTGTTCCATATTGTATTCCAACTCGTATAGCGACTGGCGAGACAGAAAAAACAAACAGGCGGGGACCAAAACAAAGCAACGCCAGAAAAAGGAGGAATCCACAGACCATGGCTTTTCTCCGAGTTGGAACGCCTGGTGACGTGAGGTTATGGTTTGCTATAAGCGCGCCAGTGGACAGACGTGTCCGTGCCAGCTATACCCAGAAAAGAAGGTGCCGCACGTACATATATTGCAAACAAAACAGGAAACTGGGTAGCGGGGTGATGTTTGAGCTATAGGCTATATAAGCTAAGCCGCTTATACCAGTGCTCTCCAATGGGGCTCTATGCATACACGCACATTTTGGAAAGGACTTGGGCCAGGTGTTACCAATGATACTAATGAAGGCTCTGTTCCCATCCTGGACAAACAGAGTCAGGGTGCTGTTATTGTGCATGTTGGATCACTGGAAACACTCCCAGTGGGTCCTTGAAATGTAAAACTTTGAGAACCACAGTAAACTAAATGGAACAGAGCCTTAATTTGTTTCATTGGTATAAGCAACACCTTTGAAGGAAGTAGAGAGAAGCGGCCCAAAAATAGGTATCGTTATTCTGTGTATACTGTAGCATATAGCCCATTGTTTGTTCTCTGCACTATAGTCAAAGCATCTCACTACAATGTACGTTACTAACTCAACTTTCAGGGACCTCTTCCCCATGTTTGCTCCTTGTCGTGGTTATATGGTAATTATGGGTACGGCATCGTATATACAGTACAGTATAGACGCCCGACTGAGCCGAATTCACAGCGGTGGATTCGAACCCCTGGACTCCACAGTGGTGCTGGGCAGGAGTCAACCCATGTAAGTGCGCGGTCAGAGGTATAAAAAAAAAAGAGAAGCCGTTTCAAGGCTATAGTGGACACTGGACAAAAAAAAAAACAGTTCTATGTTTCAACTGGTCTGACATACACACTCGTGTTGTAGTGTTGTAGCCAATCTACACACAACTTTGTCGCGTTGTGAGCTTGTAAAACCGGGCTATTTTCAGAGCGCAACCAAGTGTCAAATCAAGTGTCATTACAACGCCATCAAGGCACGCCAAAAATACATTTTAGTCTAACTAAATCAACTGTAGATTTAGTCGACTAACATCTTATGATATTTAGTCGACTAAAACTATAGTACCTTTAATTCAAAAGACTACCGGCATAACTAAAACTAAATCAAAATGTTCCGTCAAAAATCAATGCTACTGCACAGACACCCGACTGGAGTCCCTGGAACACAATATTCCAAAACCTCCCTGAGCCAAGCAGTGGTTCAAAACCACCCACCCACCCACAAAAACAAAAAAGCTACATTGTTTGTCTGACGCCAATGAGGTCAGTCCTGTGGCACTGACCTCCACGGTCCTTAAAGTCCTTAAATATATATCAAGTCGCGTCTCCCTGCATCACTGGACACAATGCGGCCCGTTTTGTTTTTTTCTTCTTTTTCGTATCGCTCCAAGAGGTCCACAGAGGTTACAGTCTCGGCATGCCCTCCATCTGGCCCTGACTCGCCTACGCCAGACAAAACACATAAACAAGAATGTGTTTCATAGGCTTCTTCGGTTCAGCCTTTTAATAGCATCATCCCTCAGCAGCTAATAGGAAAGCTTGACCCTGCTGGCGCTCAACACCTCCCTCCGTATAAACTGGCAGATCCCAGTCGGCGCTACAGCAACAGCAGCGCTACAGCGAGACTCCTGCTGAACACACACAGTGTGCTGTGCAGGCACACCTCAGGGCTGTGTGTTCTAACCTCCCCTGCTGTTCACGCTGCTGACCCATGACTGCACCTCCGGATTCAGTACAAATCACTATCATTTATGGTTTACATGTGACCAGTGGTGGAAAAAGTACTACATTAAATTGTAGACTAAATTTGACTGAGGGACTGCCATTGGCCTGAAAAACAGGCTTGAAAGGTTCACTTCTGTGGTCTCTAACGTTACACCTATAGCTACATGTCTGGGCATTTATTTCATATTTACTTGTGGATTTCAGCTCACACTTATTTCAGACGTGCTCTAGTATGTGAAGAGTCTGCCTGTGCTATTAACTCATTAAAAAAGAAAAAAAAATATGGCAGCCCCTCAGTCAAATCTGGTCAGTTATTTTACTCAAGTAAACTGCCCTGATGATTCTGACAGTGGCTATACAGTATATACTGTCTGTCTACAGTATAGCCTGATTTTTACTTAGTGCTGGGTGTGCTCGTGAAGCACCTCACGGAGATACCGACAGCATAATCGGAGCAACTATCGTAAAGTAAAGTTACTTTACGATAGTTGCTCCGATTATGCTGTCGGAGAGCTTTTTCGGCGCTCGCCGACAAAAACCCCTATAATCGGACGCAGCACGACCAGGCTTCGATCGTAGAGGTTTTGCTCGCTTGTGTCGTGAAAGGCTCTGTGAGAAGATCCATCGCCGATAAAAGTGCTCGCCGATGTCCTCCCGAGCATTTCTGAATATCTAGCAGGGTTGATATTCGACAGTCTAGCTGACTCTACATCATACGGTATGAATGTGGCTGTGACGGCACTGTGTGCGTGCGCACATACGGAGAGACGCAGAGAGACAGAGAATTGTTGAATGAAAATCAAGATTTTTTGCGTCCTGTCTGCTCTACATTTCTCCCTGTGTATTCTGTGTGTGTGTGCGTGCGCAGAGAGAGAGAGAGAGAGAGAGAGAGAGAGAGAGAGAGAGAGAGGCGTCCTGTGTCGGTCTCATATTACAAAATGCATTGAAATAAAAAACAAATGTATAGCCTATATATCTATCTGGTCTGGATCGCATCTTTGTGAACTCTTGCAGAGTGTGATCCCTAGTCGGCGATCAATCGTTTAGTGTGAAAACAGATATAACAAAGATATAATGACAGACGATTTTTTTTTTAAGACTCCTGTAGTGTGAAATACATAAAGATCTGATGACTCTAAAATTACTTTAAAAGTCCTACAGTTTGTAGTGGCCATTACACTACGAGACAAAGCGTAAAAACAACATGCATATACAAGAAACAATGTATTATGGTCTAGCGTTTTTATAGCAATACGGAAATTAATTTGAAATTAAACGTGTTTTTGTGAAGCTCTGCCAATTTCCCACTTTGTACGACAGTGTTGCGCTCCGAAAATAACCAATATATAAGCTCACAATGTGTCGCGGTCGTGGACGCGATTCGTCGCGAGCTTATACATGGATCTGCTCGTTAGAGATAAATCTTTTACTAAGCCGAGGTTTTTCAGTCCATTCCAGAGACTCGTATGGAGGGCTGAAGGACGAAAAAACGGACACTGGGCCAAGCCAGCCCGAGTAAAATAATAGTAAAATGTAATGTAATTGACGAAATGGCCAGCAGCCCATTTCAGCAGGTAAACAGTCATCAAGTCCTGTGAGTAGCTATAGGTAACGGATAAGACCATTAAGCTCTGAAGATATGAGGAAGAGAGGCAGAGGAGGGAGAGAGACATAGAGATTGGCAGGGAGAGAGGGAGATAATGTTCCTTATAAAAGCAGCTGGTTTGCTTAGAACGAGACAAGGAACAAAGGAATCCTGACAAATTATACTCTGGGAAATGAATAAAAAACAATGTGAAAAATGACCCATACTGTTGCGGGTTCATAATACAATAAAATTCTTACCCCGGGGCCGCATTTTGCCCCGCGGGCCGCACTTTGGACACCTCTGCTCTATACTATCACCATCAATATACTATTAACTGGAGATCAAACCACTTTAGATTTGGCCAAAGCCTTGTTTTCATCTAAAAACATTTAAAACTTTATCACCCCCCCACCCAGGCCAGCATTGCAGTCTATCAACTAAACTAAACCGCACGCGAATGCTGTGGGATTGGACAGGAGATATTTGTTCCAAAGTGAGATTAATGCCACTGCCGTGTATACTGTTTTTACCACAAATACAACAGCCCGCTGTCGAGAGCTCAATGTGCTTTCATACATTCATAAAAGGCCCCTTTTAGACGTACTGCATCATGGCCTATAATATCTTGCATTACTGTACAGAATTTTGCGAGTGCATTTTTACAGGGACCGTGTGGGAATACATTTTGACTTTTTCCCCGTTGAAGGCGATGAGTGCTTTGTGAGTTAGCTTCAGTATCCCTAGAACTGTGAAACATATTAGAGCCTGCCTTTAAAAAAAGATAATGCCTCATTTATCGCTATCAGGCATGTAACGATATATCGTATATCGATAAATATCGATATTATTATTATTATTTATTAGTGTGTGATGTGAAATGTGAGCTTTAGTCACATTCCATCATATTCAAGTGCTTTTGGAGAGAAATGATAGTCACTTTCAGTAGTAGAGCACTGTAGAGGGGAGCTGTGTGTGTGTGTCTGTGACTGTGCCCAGGTGATGGTCGTTGATGCTCATCAAGGAAGGCAATTATGTTTCTGCACTGTCAAAAGCAATGCTACTTCTTTTGCAATGTAGTGAAATAACAAATCTCATGGGGGGGGGAAGATAAATTATATAAAATAAAATGAAAACTGACATTTTCTTTAAAATATATATATATATATTTTAATATCGCGATAAATCGTATCGTGGACCTCATATCGCGATACGAATCGTATCGCGAGTCGAGTGAATCGTTACATGCCTAATCGCTATATCGTTATACATTTCCCACGTTGGTTGGTTGGTTGGTTGGTTCAGCAGACACTAGTGCTGACGCACGCTTGCGCTGCAAAAGAGCACATTTTTGACACCATATATAAGTGACTGATGATGACTATACCGTATAATCATCTTTGTACGTGTTCAAAACTTGGCCTTTTTATACTGGTATTTCTCTTGCGCCACAACCACAATTATGCCTCGGCTCGCTTTCGGATGAACGTTTGACTGAAACAAAGCACCTCGGGGGGCCTGATGAATGACTCTGCGGTTGTTAGTCCTTTAACCCATTCTGACCTGAGATCAGATTCATAACGAGGTTTCCACTGGACACACACTGGTCTGATGAAACCCATTCTGACCCGAGATCAGATTCTAAAAAATGTAAGTCGTTCTTCGATTTTTCAAAAATAGCAGACCTACAAGCTCGTAGCGCGCCACTCGGTGGCGCGCTATGAGCTTGTAGATCTGCTATTTTTCAATAGCTAAAGCATAACATGATGCTAAACACCAAAAGGGGTTCCCGGTCAGAATGGGTTAAAGTTCTGTAAGGAAATGTACTCGTTAATGAAATAATCGATGAGAGAGAATGGATGAGTAATGTCTGGGAGACGAAACACCTTGGTATGTGTGCCTCCTCGGCCCTGCCCTTTCGGTATCTCCCCCTGTAGCCCTATGGCAGTGGTGGAAAGTACATGTACTCAAATACTGTACTTATAAGTACAACGTTGAGGTGAACTTTTAGTATTTTTGATTTTCTATATACACTATACTTCCACTGCAATACATCCCCAGAGGCCAATATTGTACTTTTACCCCACCGCAATTATTCGACAGCTTTAGTTACACGAGTTATTTGTAGATTTTAGATTATTGTTACAAAACATATTAGAAAATAGCTCACAATGAGTCGCGATCCGACGCGTTGCAGGGCCTTGTAGCTATTTCTTAAATGACTTTTGTACACATGTTGCTACACATTCTGCATGACGGGTGCTTTCACTTTTGGCGCATTAAGTATATTTTGATGCCGATTGCGTTTGTACAACTTGATCGCCGGACTTTTACACATTGCAGCATTGATACTTTCACCTACTGTACAGTAAGTACACAATTTGAGTACCCTTCCCACCACTGAAGCCCCCGGTCCTTCCCTCCTCCCATCTCCCCGCAGAGGGCTAGGAGGAAGGATATACACTGTATATTGACGACTGTGTTTCTGCATGAGGGGGGCTCTGATTCCAAGCAAATCAGACTCGGGCTCCTTCTGATAAATATCTAAGATGACGGCGACACATTTCAGCTCACATTTGACTCTGTATACCCGGTCATAACAGACACAGAGACGGAAACAGGGACCCCTGCGCGCCGTGACCTATTTTCTATCAACAACACCCCGGCTTGAAGCCTTGAATTCATGCATTATAATATGTTTTAGTTGTTGTCACATTCCGACGTCAATCATTTGATGCCCCGGGAGTCCGGGACACATCGGTCAATAGGCTCAAACTCTTTGAGTCTCTGGACCCGTCAACTTAATGATTGACTAATCAAAAACATGTGTGTGTAACTTATACACAATAAGTAATTTCTTGGGTGAACTACTCCTTTAAAGCTGAATGAATAAAATCGTTATGTGTGCAACATTCCCCCGGCATCAAGTCTCGCGTGGCCAGACTGTTGCCTCTCGCAAAATGCTTTCCAATGCTTCCGTCGAGCGCAAACGGACGCTCTGATCATCAGCAAGCGATAAAGCGGAAGTGAAGGCTCGCAAATTTATCCTAATATAAATCTAAATAATTTAAGCATATATATATATACGGTATATATATATATAGCTTGCTGCTTACCAGAAATAGGAAAAAAAAGTAAAGATATTTTAAAAAATATATTTCCGTTACGGATGCTTGCTGACTCAGATTTCGGGAGGTGTAGTTCTAGACTCTATACAGCATTCGGAGATTGTGGAATGGTTTTCTGTCTATATACGCGAGACTATATACCACAGCATGGGCCAATTAAAAAAGTTTGATTAATCGTAAAGGAGACGTGAAGTACATTATGTCAGCTCTGATCTGGACAGTGTGATAAAGAAAAGGGTTCCTGGCAGAGGGGAAAAAAAACGGTTCCGGTTCTAAAAAAAAAATGTGACGGAACCGATTCCGTTTTCCACAACATCGGACGCATCGGTCACCAAAAACAAAAAGAAGGAATAAATAAATAAATAAATACACATATAAGAAAGAGCCTTTAACTCACTCCCACTGTTTCCTCCGGGCGCGCGGCGTGTTGTGCAGCTTGTGCGACTGGTGCGCCTTGATGACGTCGCGGTAGTCCACCAGGCCGCCGCGCCGGTGCACCGGCGCCGAGGCGGGGGGGTCGACGCCGGGGGGCACCAGGGGGTCATTGCTGCTGCTGGTGGTGGTGGTGGAGGTGACCATGGCCCCTCCTCCCCCCAGGGACCCCCTGGCACCGCCCCCGCCCGAGTGGCGGCTCTCTCTCCTGCCGCCGCTGTTTCCGCCGCCGCCGAAGGAGGAGGAGGGCACCTCGCGGTACTGCTCCACGCGCACGTCGTACACGGCGTGGTAGTAGGTGGGGTGAGCGCACACGCTGCTGCCGCTGGTGGGGGGCGGCCGGCGGTGGGCGTGGCGGCGACCCCCCCCTCCCCCCTGGGAGGAGGAGGGGGAGGAGGAGGCGGGCCACACCACCGAGGAGCCGCCGTGGGACTCCTGGTAGAGCGGGGTCAGCATGCTGCGTCTGGGTGTGGGGGGGGGGGAGAGGGGGAGGGGGGAGAGTGAGAGGAAAGGGGAGAGAGAGAAGGAGAGGTAAGTGTCGTGGTACTAATACTTTTTCCAGTTAATAGAAATCATATTTTCTTTAAATAAAAATAGTATTTTCTTAAATTAAAATAATATTTTCTTAAATTAAAATAATATTTTCTTAAATTAAAATAATATTTTTGTAAATTAAAATAATATTTTTGTAAATTAAAATAATATTTTTTTAAATAAAAATAATATTTTTGTAAATAAAAATAATATTTTTGTAAATAAAAATAATATTTTTGTAAATAAAAATAATATTTTTGTAAATAAAAATAATATTTTTGTAAATAAAAATAATATTTTTGTAAATTAAAATAATATTTTTGTAAATAAAAATAATATTTTTGTAAATAAAAATAATATTTTTTTAAATAAAAATAATATTTTTTTAAATAAAAATAATATTTTTTTTAAATAAAAATAATATTTTTTTTAAATAAAAATAATATTTTTTTAAATAAAAATAATATCTGTTTTAAATAAAAATAATATTTTTTTTTAAATAATATTTTTTTTAAATAAAAATAATTTTTTTTAAATAAAAATAATATATTTTTTAAATAAAAATAATATTTTTTTTAAATAAAAATAATATTTTTTTTAAATAAAAATAATATTTTTTTTAAATAAAAATAATATTTTTTTTAAATAAAAATAATATTTTTTTTAAATAAAAATAATATCTTTTTTTAAATAAAAATAATATTTTTTTTAAATAAAAATAATATAAAAAAAACGAATGGTTCAAGCCCATTAATTAAGATTCGAGTGACAACCCTAACGAGCGAACATTCGAACCTTGAATGTTTGGGGACAGCCTTAACACACACACACACGCACACACACACAAACACACACACGGGGTTGCATATGTGATTGGTTGTTTCAGTTAAACAATATGGTAATGGCAACAGACATAGCAATTACCATCAGGCCTGCTGGTTTTTTAGCTCCAGTGTGGTGATGTGCACCGGAGCGCACATGGACTTAATATTGACGACATGCAGGGATCTCCATATATGGGCATAACAGGGATTGTATAGGCGTGACGTCACAAGGCGTGACGTGACGAGGCCCTGGCGTCATGCGGCATAATGGACTGGCAACCATATATGGAGGAGTGAAACAGACCGCGCGACTGACGGGTTTTGCAAGTCACAAATCACACAAATGCTTAACCCATTCTGAACGGGAACCCATTCTGGTGTTTAGCATCATGTTATGCTTTAGCTATTTGAAAATAGCAGATCTACAAGCTCATAGCGCGCCACCGAGTGGCGCGCTACGAGCTTGTAGGTCTGCTATTTTTGGAAAAATCGAAGAACGACTGACATTTTTAGAATCTGATCTCAGGTCAGAATGGGTTCATCAGACCAGTGTGTGTCCAGTGGAAACCTCGTATGAATCTGATCTCAGGTCAGAATGGGTTAATGTTTGACGGCAGTATGTTCCCCCAGAACCCCTCCTTGCTGAGCGTGAGGCCGTTTCCCAAGCCTTTCAATGCCAAGGAACTTGGCAAAGTTTCCCCACCTACAAGCTTAGAGATTGTGGCGTGCTGTGAGATTGCAGATCTGATATTTTGTTACAATAATGACGTGCCCAAATTAGGTTGAAAGCGGGCAGACATCTTAAAAGAGCCAGTATGTATATGTTGAATAGAGAGATAAAGAAGGATAGAGACACAGACAGAGAGACAATAGACAAAGAAAGAGAGAGACAGAGACAAGACAGACAGACCAAGACTGAGAGAGGGAGCATTAATATTGAGATGGGGACCAGATAGAGGGGAGGACAAAAAACAATACGTTATGGAGTGAAAGAGAGGGATGGAGAGTCTTAATTAAATGCCTATAAAGAGTAATGATGATGCCGATATTGTGCTGTTCCCTTTCCCCTGTAAAAATTGAACATAGATGGGTGTGTCTGTGTGTGTGCGTTTGCGCGCGTGTGTGCGTGTGCGTGTGCGTGTGCGTGTGCGTGTGCGTGTGCGTGTGTGTGTGTGCGTGTGTGTGTGTGTGAGCGTGTGCGTGTGTGTGTGTGCGTGTGTGTGTGAGAGAGAGGGAGAAAGAGAAAGTTGAGAAGTGTAATTCTTTTCCCCCCACCAATTATCTGCTGAGGGAGCGTAACACATTATTTCTCCCTGACATGGTGTAAAGAGAAAGCTAATTCATTCAGACACGCTCTCCCTACCTCTCTCTCCCTACCTCCCTACCTCTCTCTCTCTACCTCCCTCTCTCTCTCTCTCTCTCTCTCTCTCTCTCTCACACACAAACACACACACACACACACACATCTAAATGTACATGCGGTAAGCAAAGTCCTAAAGCACTATGTCCCTTTATGTGTGTGTGTGTGTGTGTGTGTGTGTGTGCGTGCGTGCGTGCGTGCGTGTGTGTGTGTGTGTGTGTGTGTGTGTGCGTGTGTGTGTGCGTGTGCGTGCATGCGTTGTGTGTTGCATGTGTTGTATGCCGCAGGGCCAGGATAACACAAGTATAGCAGAATTAGTGAGGCATGGAAGAAACATATAGAAAAGTTGTCCTTGCATGTTCACGCATGCATGCATGCACGCACACACGCACGCACGCATGCGCACACATGTCTCACACACACACACACACACACACACACACACACACACACACATACTATACCGGACTGTGTCCAGAGCGCAGATCAAGGGCAGGAGATGGTCTTTAACAAGGATATACTCAGGAGGAATGTATGTACTGTGCATGTGAACATAAATAGAGAGAGAGAGAGAGAGAGAGAGAGAGAGAGAGAGAGAGAGAGAGAGAGAGAGAGAGAGAGAGAGAGACAGAAGAGACAGAAGAGAGAAGAGGGAGTGAGAAAGCCATTGAGAAAACCTCTCAGTGAGACAACAGACAAGAAGTTTGAGCTGAAACAAGGCAGAGAAGAGAGGACAGATGGGACTAATTATGAGGGACTGGGCGAGTGAGCGTGGAAACCAGAAAAACGGTGTGAAGAGAGTTAGAGTGGAGGGAGGCACAAGGGCACAATGGAGAGAGAGAGAGAGAGAGAGAGACAGCGAAGGAAAGAAAGAAAGAAAGAAAGAGAGAGAGCGAGAGAGAGAGAGAGAGAGAGAGAGAGAGAGAGATAGAGAGAGAGTGCGATAGAGCACCTTCATAAAAAGCACATAGCCAGCAAAAGCTGGCCGGGACAAGAGTGAGATTAAGGGGGAAATGACAGATGACTGGAAGAATGACTGAGAGAGAGGGAGAGAGGGGGAGAGAGGGAGAGAGACCGACCTGCAGATGAAGCAAAAATCCTGCCTCTTTTTTAACCTGCACCCACACATGAACACACACACGCACACATAAGCACACTCCCGCGGGACTGACAGCAAATTGGAGGACGTCAACTGGAAAGCGACTATATGAGGCACGAGTTGGAGACACACGGCGGAGTCTCTGTTTCCCTTCAGAACTCTGTCGTGAGGCCTGAGTGACTGCCAAGCTCACCTTGTGTTCCGACACAGCTTCACACATATATCCCATTCTGACCTGAGATCAGATTCTGAACATGTCTTCTACATCCTGACAGTTCTCTGAAAAAGCCGTGTTTCTATGTCAGTGGTTCTTCGATTTTTCCAAAAATAGCAGACCTAGGAAAATAATTTAAAGGGATTAAATATTTGGAAGTGAAATGGAAAACTAAAATTAGAAAGGTCTAGTGTGTGTGTGTGTGTGTGTGTGTGTGTGTGTGTGTGTGTGTGTGTGTATCTTTCAATGCGGTGATTTGTGTGACTGCCGCTATAGTCCTGATTGTATTCCCATCCCTGGTCTGATATCCAACTAATGGCTCCAATCAAGCATGCATCTCTCTCTCTCCCTGCGTAATGGCTCGTGAGAATCACGCAATTAGTTGTGTAAAATGTTGTTCTGTTTGCACATTCAAGTCATTTGTATATATATGCCAGGCTGAAGGAACAGGCAGAGGGTGGGTGGGGCGGGACGGGGGGGTTGTTTTCACCCCTGTGTGTGAAACAGCAAAAGGAAAACTATCTGACACATTGGAAAGAAGCAACACAAAAAGCAGAGTAAACTAGAATGCTATCTGGCCCTATAAACAGAGAATACACACAGTGGCAGAATACCTGAGCACCGTGACCGACCCCAAAACAAAGAAGAATCTTAACTAGGTGCAGACTCAGTGAGCACAGTCTCGCGATCGAGAAAGGCCGTCATATTAGGCAGACCTGTATCCCGAGAGAAGACAGACTATGCACCCACTGCACACAAAATGCTAACCATCTGTCCATTGTACCAAGACATCAGAGACACATACTTCCCACAGATTACAACCACACACGGAGATTTTGAAAACATGACCTGGCAATGACAGAAATATCTGCTGGGCGAAGTACAACAATGTGCAAACACAGCAGCAAGATTTGTGAGTTGCTGCGATAGGAGAAGGATATCAAATGGAACACAACCACCCTAAAGACCAATCATTGTGTATATCCCTGCACTATACCAGCATCGAGTGATCTTGGTACATATAGAATTTGATCTATTGAAGATTCTGACCTTCAAATGTACATCATTCTTGTTTTGATTGTATTGCTGTATTGTATTGTATTGTTCTTTCTGCTTTGGCAATGTAAACGTATGTTTTCTCATGCCAATAAAGCCCTTTGAATTGAATTGAATTGTGTGAATTTCTGCAGGGGCGTGACTATACCGTGACGATTTTGATAATAATATTGTGTCCCATTTTAAGAAAATGGGACACAATGAGACCCCACCCCGGTTGCGACCACAATCGTCTCCTCCTTCAACGTGAAGCTTTTTACATAATACACTATTGCTCCACTATAGGTCAAGCCTCTTCTGCGTTAACTTTTGAACCTTGTCATTGTTGTGCCCTTCTTATTCTGCACGGCAATGGCCTTATTATATTTTGAAAGAAGGGTAAATAATCTGGCTAGGTGGTCATTGTCGAGAGATAATTCACCGACAGGGAGTTTAACCAACGAGGCGAAGCCGAGGTGGTTATAATTCACCTTGAAGGTGAATTATATCCCGACAACAGCCAGATTATTATCCCGCTTATTACATGGCTACCTAACATAAATTAATAAATTGACCCAAAACTCAACAAGAAAAGTAATCCATAAGTCTTGCGCTGGCTGTGTCTGCCCAGCTGCAGGGCTGCAGGAAGCACTGTCGGGAAAACGAGGAAGTTGAGTTGATCAAATGGAATCCATTTCCGGGGCACTGCTTTAGTCTATTTCTCGCTCAAATGTTTTCAAAAGCATTTTCGAGAGCAATGTTTAGCTGTAAATGACATTGCGTGTGCGTTTACATGCAGGCTGGCATGTTTGGATTGGAAACAGAAGTAAATTGGCGCGCCGCAGCCACGCAGCTGGTGGTTTGATTAGGCATTAGGTCATTATCTAGAAATGACAGACCGCTGAATTCAGCGATTGACCAGTCAGAATCAAGCATTCAACCATGCTATTATGTAATAAAAGACTATATATTATGTTTTGGTCACTACTTGTATAGGCAGTGCCACTATTTATTCTATGGGTTCTCGGCTTTACATGTTTTTATGTATAGCCTTATCCCTTAGATGGCGGTGGGTGGGTGTGTCAGCTTGATTACTTTCATTGCAAAACAGCTTGCGTTGTCCACTATAGCCTTTGTATGCTGTGGTGTAAATAACACACGCCTACTTTAGTTAGTGTATCTCACATACAGTACATGACGAAGACCCGCCAGGGGTCAAAACGTTGTTGTGTTTTCATGCTTTAACCCATTTTGGTGTTTTAAACATGAGGTTATAATTTAGCTATTGAAAAATAGCAGATCTACAAGCTCATAGCGCACCGCCGAGTGGCGCGCTACGAGCTTGTAGGTCTGCTATTTTTTGCAAAATCGTGAAAATGCGGTACAAATCTTTGAATATATATTCTTTCAGAATACTTTTTTGTTTTTTTACGTCAGGTTAATCAACTATAAGTAACCATGGGAGCGTCAGAACAATGCGCGGACTGCCTTCCTTTTTCAACGATTAAAAAAAACAAACATTACAGTACAGTACAAAAAATATATCGTTTTGAAATGCTTGACGACGTGCGCTCTGCCGTATATAGCCTACATAAAAACAACACGGACGTGTTAATTATGGAACATAAACACAAGACTTTGGGGGCAAAAATTTATATTTGCCATGATCTGTAATCAAGACAGCGTATAGTCAGGGCTCGAAATTGCGACAATTTTGGTCGCAAATGTGCCTGAATTTGTATCTTTGCAACCTAAAAATATACCAGCTCAGTGGCCTTGTGGTTAGAGCAGTGGTATTCAATTGGCGGCCCCCTGGAAGAATTTAAAAAAAAAAAAAAAAAAATGATTTTCTTTTTTTTGGGGAATAATAAGAGGGCTACATCTATTCTAAGGTAGCATATACCTGTATAGACATATTATCCTGCTCATTACTGTGTGGAAATATACATAAATCTTCGTGTTTGAGCACAAAAAGCATTTTGAGCACAAAAAGCATTTTGAGAACCCACAAATTTCCGCGCTTCGCGCGCACACTGTGCGACCCCCCACACACACACGATCATTCTACAGTTGTGGCCCCCGGCCTAATCTAATTGAAATTGAATTGAATTGAATTGAATGGGTTAGACAGTGTCCGCCCTGAGACTGGGAGGTTGGGGTTCGATCCCCGGCCGGGTCATACCAAAGACCCAGTGCCTCCCTGCTTGACACTCAGCATCAAGGGTTGGATTTGGGGGGTAAGTCCCTGCGACATACTAGCGTCATGTCCAGGGGGCGTATACTTGTACATCAAGCTGCCTCACGCTACAGAAACAGGACATACGCTAAAGTAATTGTATACGCGTGGAGTGCGCGTCAGCCGTCCACTAAGGAAAGTAAACCCGTACTTTGTATTGGTGATGGTGAGTATAGCCAAAACGTTATTGTTTTATTTTCGCTACACAGAGGGCGAGGCTGGTCTGCGGTTCATGCGAGGGCAGGAAGAGAAGAGTGGCAAAGCCTTAATGCATTCTGACCTGAGATCAGATTCTAAAAATGGCTTCCACATCCTGACAGTTTTTCTGAAAAAGCTGTGTTTCCATGGCAGGCGTTCTTCGATATAGCAGACCTACAAGCCACCGAGTGGCGCGCTACGAGCTTGTAGATCTGCTATTTACCTGTTATATACAGTACCTAACCCCTAATTACCATGCTATATAGCCCTAATTACCTGCTATATACCGATAACCCCCAGTTTGAGAACCAATGAAGTAGAACATCCACATGCGCTCCAGCATCTTGTCCTCTGTGGGGGTTAGTCCTATATATGGGAAGTTACTTAACACATTCTGACCGGGAACCCGTTTTGGTGTTAGCATCATGTTATGCTTTAGCTATTGAAAAATAGCAGATCTACAAGCTCATAGCGCGCCACCGAGTGGCGCGCTACGAGCTTGTAGGTCTGCTATTTTTGAAAAATCGAAGAACGACTGACATTTTTAGAATCTGATCTCAGGTCAGAATGGGTTCATCAGACCAGTGTGTGTCCAGTGGAAACCTCGTATGAATCTGATCTCAGGTCAGAATGGGTTAACTCTGCAGAATGAATCCCCTCAGTGTTTCCACCGTAGCGCATGCTCTTGAGACTCCATATAAATACCACACGGAGAGACCCTTATAGCATAGCACCGTTATGCTTACGATAGAATGTTTCCCAGGCAAAGTTCACTCAAAGTCAGCGTGATAAAACGAGGGCTTTTATTAAGCTAAACTATACGCTTCATCATGAAAAATATACCTCCTGATACAAAGGGCACCGGGGTGCATTCGTCAAGGGCAAACACTGTTTATAGCTGCCCAGCGAGACAGGACCGTTATGATTAACTGCTACATAGCGCACCCAAGTCAATTTAGCTTTTTTTTTTTACAGGACTTGTTTTTTTTATATTTTGAAGATTGAAGGATTCGGCTTTGGGGGCACGTCCCTGTCTCTCTTCCTCTCTGCCTTCATAATTATAACTTTTCCTCTGACCTGTCTAAATGGAGGAAAAAAAGCTTTGGACTGCGTTTTTCTAGTAGTGTGGAATACATGTTTGGTTCCATGGCAAGCAATTAAACCAATTGTAAAAACACCATGCATTATAGTTACTGTATACACCAGCTAATTTAAAAATATACATGCATGCCAGTCACATCCTTGTGGGTGGCTGGCAATATTACGAAAATATCCAAAAATGTGCCCGACTCCAGACCATGGACACCGCCCACTCACAGTCACCGAGTGGACTGCTTCTGTCTAGAATAATCAGGCTAGCGATAAGACTGCACAACCCACTGTGATATACACCTTTGTACTTTCCTTGTATGTTTTTTAATGCTTTGTTTCCTAATGTATATAAGGTACTGTTTGCTTGTTTTGTTTTTTTTATGTTGTTATCTGGGGACTGCGGGTGAGAATTAGCATTTTTGCTAAATCCGGTGCAATTAAAATTGCATTCATGTAATGTCCATTAATGTGTATTGTCCCATCAAAATAAACAAATAAAGTAAAGTAAAGATACTTGTGTCGTGAGACGCACACACCTAAACATCAGGCACCGTCAGTTTCAATAATGAAACTATGTATATAAACTATACATATATACTTTACTATACTATACATTATGTACTATGAAGTGCTATGACTACATACAATGCAATTATAGTGCGGTCTACATAACATGCTATAAGTCTGTATCAAATGCTATCTAAGTCTACAAAAGTGCTACGTATCTAAGGGCTGTTTCATACTCCTATTTTACCACTGTTTCGGCGCTAGTATAGTGACGAAATGATTTTGGCTCGTCAGAAATGTTGTTGTAGGCTCTACAGAGCCGAACCGACTTTTATCCGGCTCTAAAATAGAAGTATGAATCGGTGGAAGATTTGGGAGATTGGAAGCACAACACCTCAATGCCCCATTCAATTAAATGCAATTCAATTCAACTCGTTGAGGGCTAATTATGGTAGGGGAAATACCGGTAGCCAATAATGCGCTTTTGCACAAAATAACACCTCTTTGGTGGCATGGAATTCTCCTTTAAATAATGCCTACTAGCAGTATACAAACAACCATTAATGACTGAGTAAAGTCAGCAAAACCAATCAATCTATAGGATTCAGCCAGTGAATCAGTCCGTTAAGTCCTCAGGTCAGCGTCCAGTCAGCAGGGCCCAGATGACCCGCTGCAGGGCAGCCCGGCCTATATAAACCCAGAGGCCAACCGTTCCAGCTGCAGTCAATCAGACATTCAGTCGTTCAGTCGGGGGGGGCCTTGGGGGGGGGGTCACACTAACAAGCTCAAAAAGGTTAATGGTGTGATCCAGACTCCCGTTTACAGCAGTTCATTCATGGAGGACCTTTTCCTCCCGACCCGGCAGACTGAGACAGACAGACAGGCCTCAGCGTGGTTCTGACACTCATGGACCGGGTCAGGATGCACAGGTGAACGCTAACGAGCTGCTGCTGCTGCTCGACACCGCGTGACGTCGTACACCCTTGGAACGTCACCGGTTGCATATACTGTAGGGTGATGTATATAAATATAATATATTAACGCAGGATTTTAGCTGCTCAAAAATAGCAGATATACAAGCTCATAATTATAGCGTGTCACTTCATGATCTTGAAAAATCATGAACCTTTTTGCATATCTTTGAATATATATTCATATATATATATATATATATACGTTTTGAGCACCACTGATATACCGGTAGCAAGACGTTTTCTTTTTTTTAGGAATTACAACTAATTTGTAGAATCGGCCTCAGGTCTTAATGGGTTAATATAATACAGCTGGGATAAACATGAGTCATAGATAAATGTGTGTGTGTGTGTGTGTGTGTGTGTGTGTGTGTGTGTGTGTGTGTGTGTGTGTGTGTGTGTGTGTGTGTGTGTGTGTGTGTGTGTGTGTGTGTGTGTGTGTGTGCGCGCGCGTGCGTGTGCGCGCGCGCGTGCGTCTTTCATTCATTCCAGTACTTTTTTGTGTGTGCTTTCGGCCATGGAAACAGATTGCTTTTGAAAAAAAAGTATTAGCATCCAACTACCATGCCCTGACGAACAAACAAGCCCGGTGATTCATGAGAGGAGCAGCAACAGTGAGATGTTAACTGAGGTGACAAATCCCGGGCGAATATTGATGGGGCCTGTAAATGTGAATTACACAGGAGGAGGAGGAGGGTAGGGGCGGGCGGGGGGGCAGCAAGGTTGTAGGTGTGTCGACTCGATCGTGGTGTTTCCGTGCCGCAGATCTAAGCTTTCACAACAACACTGCACCTCCTCCGAGCTGGTATATCCCCCCCCCCGTCAGCTTCTCCCAGAGAGAACGTTGACTTTCACCCTATACCGATGCTGCTGACGTGTAGAGTAATACTGACTCACTCTTTGATGCGCTCTTTGTCTGTCTGCCTACCTTTTCTGCATGGCGTGTGTATATACAGTGTCTGTTATACCCTGCAGTGCACATAATATACATGTATAGAGTTAGAGGATATTTATATACGGCCACCTCTTAATCATACCTTTATCACCTTATACTACTGGGTTACTACTTCCTTTCTCATTGTTTTTTTTAGGCAACCTCTAAATTCTGCTGTTTCGCTGTTTCAAAGCCATTCATGTACCTTGCGCAGCTAACATGTCATTTTCCTATACAACCCAGACTGGGCTATTCCAGAGAGACACATCTAGACAATTCTGAATATATTGCGAGTTTGACCAATTCAAAAGCTCTAATTGTATAAGATAATAGCCGAAAACAGCTGATCTACAAGCGCAGTGAGAAGCTTGTTGAAGCTATTGTAGAAGACTTCTATATGGAATCCAAAAGACTGAAATCAGTCATGGCGACTGAGAACTTTAATTCATGTAAATTCAATAATGGCTCTTAGAATTGCAACAAAAGCGGATGTTCAATATGTATTAAAACCAGTGGAAATAATATCCATGGCGTTTGATATAGTAAGAGATTTGTAGACCCAGGTCTGAGGCATAGATACAGTATAATGTCCATCGATTCATCGTGTAAACCATACTGCAGAACAATAAAAAGCCACGCACAACTTACACAGAGAACAACGAAGAAGCCCAGCTGTGCCACACACTTCCTATATCTGGTTTGTCACAGAGAGGCTACTTGACACGTCTTGCCTTGCCAGGCACCGTGCTCTGATAAGTATCCCTGTTCTGTCTGCATGCAGAGCTGACAGGCCTGGTGGCCATGCAGGGGAGGCAGAGGTTTTGCTGTGCGTGTGTGTTCTTTCTTATCCCATTTAGGCCTGACGTCGAAAACTATTTTTTTTAAATGTCATTTTTTTTCTGTTTTCTATATCAGTGGTTCGCAATATTTCATGTCAAGAAGAACCCCAAAAATTATGTGTAATTGGCCGCCGACCTCCATCTGAAAATATGTCATTCCAGGGACACCCCCAGAAGCAAAGATTTGAGCTAAAAAAAAACGTTCGCTCTGAAAGAACATTTATTCGAAGGTTTGCACCACATTTTCACGGTTAAAAAAAAAATAGCAGACCTACAAGCTCGTAGCGCGCCACTCGGTGGTGCGCTATGAGCTTGTAGATCTGCTATTTTTCAATAGCTAAATGATATTCTTACCGCAACATCCTAAATAGTGAACAATGCAATACACTTCAAGGCATGTGCAATGGAAACTTAGAAGGGTTAACCTTGGACAAAATGTAAAGTCATTAAAAGGGAAAATGGTCTATGTTATACGTACAATAATAACAACGCTGAAAATAGACCTTTAACCCATTAAGACCAGGAAAGCATCTGTGTCATTTTGTTTTAGAGTAGCCAATTATTTTTTACCCACTTTTTTTCTCCCCAATTTAGTCGTTACGCGCCAATGAATTGCTCCCCACACACAAACGTTCTGTTGTATCGTATACTATACATACAGACTCACCTGCCAGTGAGGAGCCCCCACCAGGAGGACGTCGTAGAGCCTTCGTCCTACTCCTCCCGCCCAACACTCCCCGCTGACAGGTGCCAGTGGCTCCTACGGGCTGGGGGGGGGGGGGGGTGTCCCAGCCCGTAGGAGTACTTGCAAGGACATTTACCACCCTTCCCACCCGGCTTCCCTCACCCAAACGTGAGCCAATGGTGTTTGTGTATAGACCTGTTGGATTCAAACCCACAACTGCCGTGGTGGTGGGCAGGGACTTTACCACTGTGCCACCTGAGCACCAATTTTTAAGTGGTGCAACCACTTCCTTAAGTGACTATGTGTGTGCGTGGCTGGGTGTCTGGGACTGGGTATGAGCACGAAAACAGCATGGTTGTTTTTCACCACCTGTGCACAACCTAACACACACACACACACACACGCACATATTAACTGTATATATGGTGTCAGTACAATACAGTGACAGTACAGTGGAGGGTACAGTAGAGGGACCCCCACACGGTAACTCTGTCATTTCTCAACCGTTTCGGACGCGGGGCGGCTCGCCGGAATCGGGCCGGCACCCTGGGTGCGTTCCTGTGGGTCTGGAACTACCCCCACCCCCCCCCCCCGGGGACCCCCACACGGAGTTGCACCACTTACTTCACACAGGTGTGATTCTTTTCTTTTAACTTACAATTTTTATCCCACGATTTTACAACCCATTTTTTCCACCCAGTGTCAATTATCTAATGTAGTCCTGGGTGCTACACTTCCTCTGCCAACGTGGGGGGGAGGGGGCAGCGGACTGACCTCATGCTTCCTTATATGCATGAGGAGTCCAAGCTGCTTCTTTTCACCTGACAGGGGAGAGTTTCCCCGGCCGGACAGGAGCGTGGAAGGAACAGTTATTCCGACCAGTTCCTTTCCCCTCCGTCAGGCGCCCCGGCTGGCCAGGGGGAGGTAGTTTCAAGACCAGGATTACTGCATGTTTTTTTGGGAGGGTACCTTACCCCCACGGAGAGAACATGCAAACTCCACACAGAAAGGCCCTTTCGCCAACCCCGCCCCGAGCACCATTTTAGATTTTAATCACTTCATCGATGATTTTATACTTGAGCTATTCAAAAAAATACCAGATACACAAGCTCACAGATCAGCTTTACAGATCTGCTGTTTTTGAAAAATAGTTAACATTTTCTGCAAATCTTAAAAGTGAACGTCTTTAACTCAAATCTCTGCTTCTGGGTGGTCCCTTCACAATATATTTTGAGATGAGGGGGGTCCGCGGCCAAATACATTTGGGGGGTCCAGTCCATGACATTAAAGCATTTGAGAACCCCTGATACAGAAACATACATTTTCTCAGAAAAGGATTCAGAAGACATTTTCAGAATCGGCCTTAATGGGTTAATGTCAGAAGTTCAGGAACAAAAGCATGACTGCAATACTTCTATACCTTATAAAGATACTACCCCCCTCAGGCTGCAATGAGACACTGTATCTTCCATCAAGCTTGCCACTGTCATCCTCACCCTCCGCCATATTGCTTCCCTTCTTCTCTACACACGCACGCAGTGCACACGCAGACGCGCACACACACACACACACACACACACACACACACACACACACACACAACACGCAAACACAACATCCCCCCCCAGGGGCTTGATAAAGTATCCATTTCTCTATATCTATCTTCCAAGTACTTTCCCCCCCCCCCCCCCCTTGTATTTATAACCCAGGCATTGACGATTTTCTGTTTATTGTTGGTTCTGTTTAACCCATTCTGACCTGAGATCAGATTCATACGAGGTTTCCACTGTACACACACTGGTCTGATTAACCCATTCTGACCCGAGATCAGATTCTAAAAAATGTCAGTCGTTCAGTCGATTTTTCAAAAATAGCAGACCTACAAGCTATAGATCTGCTATTTTTCAATAGCTAAAGCACAACATGATGCCAACACCAAAATGGGTTCCCGTTCAGAATGGGTTAATGGCTTACAGACTCCGATGGCGCCACTGTTTCGTCTCATGCCAATAAAGCCGGATCGAATTGAGCAGAACCGACAGGCAACAGAGAGGAAGTCAGGGACACGTGGATGATGGAGGGATGGGATGGGAGAGAGAAGGATGGATGGGGAGGAAGTCAGGGACGTGATGGAGAGAGAGAGAGAGAGAGAGAGAGAGAGAGAGAGAGAGCCGGGTGTATGTGGGGTCAGGGCCAAATGACCCCTGAAGCAACGCCGAGTCCAACATATACTTTGGGGCTATTCAAAGCCAGTGTGCAGGTGTGTGGGATTGCGCTCCGTCTGAACAATGGATAAACTATACGCGCGGCGACAGAAACACTTGTTCTTGTGTGCCGACACACAATGGTAATGACATGTGCACGTGCGCGTGCGTGCGTGCGTGCGTGCGTGCGTGCGTGTGTGTGTGTGTGTGTGTGCATTTTTCTCTCAGGCCGTCCGTCTATCAGGCTGTCCGTCCGTCCGTCTGTCCGTCTATCTATCATGTAAATCTAGACTAGCCTCAGGTGATATTTGCTTACATTGATTGATACATTGACACATTGACAGGTCCGGCCGCACCACGGCAAACTGAAGGAACACAGTGTGCTGTAACGTTGGCAGCGTGCCCATACTTTTCAGGAAAGAGGTACACACAAAAGGGTAAGAATTATTTTATAATATGGGGTGGGCGTATATATATAGCCGAGTAGTTATATAAGAGGGGCCGTTTGGGAATGCGAAGGTCACCAGTTCAAGCCCAATGGGCTGCTCCACAGTGGCCAGTCTTATGTGTGCCGAAGTGTCCTCGAGCACATAGACACTTAACTGCTCCCCAGGTGCCGTATATATACACCCATTAAAAGAGGGAATGCATCAGTGTGCGCATTTTACTTTTTTTTTTTGGCTATAGCAACTTAAGTTTTTCAGAAAACTCAGAAACAGTGATTCTCAAAAATGAGATATATATGCAAGATATACAAGCTCACAGTTCGTCACTTCGTGCCGCACTGTGAGCACATCTGCTGTTTTAGATTGTTTTTTAGATTTTTGTTTTTTTATAATCGGGCAAATGTTTGTCTGGCAAATGTTTTTTTGAGCACATCTGCTATTTTAGATTGTTTTAGATTATTATTATTTTTTAATCTGGCAAATGTTTGTCTGGCAAATGTTTTTTTTCACACAAATATTCTCTGTTTGGGGGGGGCGCACAAAACGTATTCAGATGGGCCGTGGCCAAATAGATAGACATTTGGGGGGGTCCATGTGGCACAAGGAAGTTTGAAAACTACTGATTTTTAGGCATTTGTCAAATCGGCTTCAGGTCTTACTGGGTTCATGGCATCCACTTGTCCTAATAGTTAGTAGATTGGTAAATGCAAAGAACACATTCTGCATAGAAGGAAGTACACATTCTAAATACAGTATGTGCAAAATACCCATGTATGCATCTGAATAAAGAGGACCTTATTATAACTCACTCAAACACACACAGTAAAATCCACAGCTTTGATTCAATTCTGGAAATATGTGGGTATACATCTTTACACTCTTGAGGGTTATACTATATAACTATACCACACTATGTATTGGCCCTCGGAGGGAGAGCTGCATAGACAAAAGACAGCTGCATGTACTGTATAATATACAGTACATATTCGGTATATTATACCGAATATGACGAAAGAAGCACGAAGCTTCTCAAAAGTTCAAAACAAGAGCAGATCTTGCTAGATAAAGGCATCTATAGGGCAGCTATAACCCATAGGGGACAGTTATGTTCAGTTGTTTTGCGATTATTTGTAGGCGTTGTTCTGTATGTGGGTTTTGGTTTTTTTGCTTCTTCTCTCGCAACAGATTAGATTCATTCAACGTTGCTCAAATATACCCCGCGCTATAATCCAAATTTGACAATTTATTTTACATAATAATGCAGGAAAAACAACATAGTAAGGTGTTTCTATATACCACCATGGGGCTGCCTGCTTGAAAGCACTTCTTCGATTGGCATAAATTGTACAAGTTTGCTGGAAGTCTTCCAGGGGTTGACATTAAGTGGCGTTTTGCCCTGCGGGCCCAGTGCTTTTTTTCAGGATCACTGGCCCCACCATTTGTATATAACCACTGGTCCGGGACCATTCACTTTGATTCAGCCAATAACAGTCAAGAACTGACCCTCGTAATGCAGAAAATGAGCATGATCTGATCCGACGCAAATAGTCTTTCCTTTTTTCGTCTAACAACAACTTCATTCTAAGTTGAACATAATATTGCAGATTCCATAAATATTAGGCCTGTCAAAAAAAATCGATTCGAGTTAGAATCGCGATTCTAATGCTGTCCGATTCAGAATCGATTCTCATTTTCCAATCGATTTTTCAAAAAAAAAAAAAAAAAAACGTTTTTTTTTTTTTTTCTTTTTTTACAAATGTACCTGTGCATGCAATGCATTATGGCCTGGGTTTCTGCATAGTACATTTACTATCAGCTAAGCTAAGCCTGCCAATTGTATTTATTTTACACCTGTTTTAATACTAATGTATTGTTCTGGTATTGAGTGAGAAGAGATTTTGTAACTTTTGTACTGGTTCAAATTTGTGCAAGCTAAATACATGAGACATGTTCTTACTCTTGGATTTAACCTTTGTGTGTTTAAATCATTCAGTTGATAAAACCTTTACAATTATACAAGCTTTTTACTAAATGTACTCTGCTTTCATGCCAGAAGACTGGAGTAGATCATGCTAAAATTCTATTTAATTGTTTTTAATAAAATAAACTGCTTTAGAATCGAAAAAAATCTTTTTTGAATCGAGAATCGGAAAAATCGAAAAGATCGTTTTTGAATCGAATCGTCACCCCAAGAATCGGAATCGAATCGAATCGTGGGACACCTAAAGATTCGCAGCCCTAATAAATATTATTTCTGGACGGCTGCGTCTATATCACAATTGACACGTATACGCCGTCATGCAGCTATAATACAGCATACTCAAATCTGTTTTACTTAAGTAAAAGTATCCATGCCGCAATGTGGAAATACTCCGTTACAAGTGAAACTCCGGAAATTCAAAATATACTTCAGTGAAAGTGCAAAAGAATTGGCATCAAAATGTACTACCAAAAGTAAAAAGTATACTCATTTAGCAGAATGAGAATGTCAGAATGGCCGAAAGTATAGAAGTAAAAGTATTGGAAATTGGAATTACTCGAGTAAAGTACAAATACCTCAATGTTGTACTTAAGTAAATGTACTTGGTTATTTTTGCACCACTGGTCTTGCGTTAGCTTCGGTAACCATGCAGGCTTTCATTTTCGGCGGCGCAAAAGAAAAAGTCTCGTGCCTCTTCAGTCTTCACACAGACACGACTACGTGTGAGACAGTGTTTTCCTGAGGGTCAGGCCCTGTGGAGTGTTCCGCTACCTGCTGGAGAATGCCGATACAACAATAAGCCACCACATGACTCATAACTGCTGCATACTCCATATATCAGGTGTAAAACAGCACATACTGGTCCTCATTCACAACGAAAAAGGACGCACAGGTGTAAAGGAGATGCGTCTAATGATATCGTGTTTATCCGTCCGATCAAGCTGCGACAATCCCCCCCCCCCCCCCCCCCCCGTGTCATTCAGCGAAGGTGGCGTAATGAGTTCATTTGTGCGGTTCGCCCGGTGTACCTTTTCCGCCTCTTTCCCAAGCAATTCGCCGTGGAGTCGCCTGGTTTAATGGAACATCCACGTCCATCCATCCATCCATCCATCCATCTTCAACCGCTTATCCGTAGTTGGGTCGCGGGGGTAACAGCTCCACCAGAGAGCTCCAGACTTCCCTCTCCAGAGCAACATTAGTGACTTCCTCCTGGGGGATTCCGAGACGTTCCAAGGCCAGTGAGTCCCTCCATCTGCACCTTCTTGGTCTGCCCCGGGGTCTCCTCCCAGTGGGACGTGCCTCGAGGACCTCCCTAGGGAGGCACCCGAGAGGCATCCTAACCAGATTCCCCGAACCACCTAAGCTGGCTCCTTTCCAGGCGAAGGAGCAGCGGCTCTACTCCGAGTCTCTCCCGCGTGACTGAACTTCTCACCCTATCTCTAAGGGCAGATGACAGCCACCCGTCGGAGAAAACTCATTTCGGGCCACTTCCACGCCCATTCCACACCATATAAGGCAACAGGAAATATCGAAATACGTCATCATAGCCTGCACATATCCGGGATTCCAAAGCTTTAAGTTATATAGAACAGTATATAGTAGGCCTACCTGATGATCATGTTATTTTGGGGGGGGGGGGGGATCACAAAGAATTCCATCTTTAAAACATGAATATTATCTACAGAGTATTATAATTTGTACATGTCACTTTCTGCTTGCCTGTCATGGCAGTATGGCATACAGTATGTCAGGATATAATGATTAGATATATAGCCTATTACCCCAGCTTTAGGATGATATGATAAACATGATGCGATGTCGATGTGTTGTGAACTTGTACATCTGCTAATATATTACTATAGAGGTTCGGGCCAATACGTTGCACCGCTGTGACATTACCTGCAACGAGAATACAATATCTTTTCTATACTATTCCGCCTATACGGTATGTCAGCAGTGACCTGCAGATCTAACAAAAGACTCCATTCTTAGCCCGAGCTAACTCCAGCAGTCACACCAGTGACTCTCTACTCATATACCTGTAAATTATTGTACTGCAGTATGTCACTCTCCCCACAAATCCTCCAGCCACTTTCATTTCTTTGAAAAAGCCTTTTGCCTACCATTTGCCCGGTGACCAGGTGGTTTTATTAATAAGGAACACTTCACCACACAAAAGGAACTTGAGAGAAACGCCGCTCTGTGCCGCTGCGGATGCACGTGGACACTAGAGAGAGAGCGAGCAGCGAGCTCTGCCTCTGCGCTCTGCACCAGGGCAGACGGAGCATCCATCTGCCTTTTCGACCAGCCGAGACATCAGGCTCACACAACACAACGCGTTATACAGGAAAATGAAATATATTGAAGGTAATATTTTTAACGGTGGGAACATGTATAGTCTGCCGAGCCAGCGGGGGCTGTTTATAATTAGTTATACAGTTCTGTCTATACTGAAGGAATATAATGGAACACCTTTTTTTAACAGAAGATATTGATGATGGTGGGTGGGTGGCGCGGGTGGTGGACTGGAGAGCACGCAACCGGGTTGAGGGAATGATCTGGTGACTATGTGAAGGTCATATATAGCACAATGACTCATTAAACCATCAGACTTGTTCAATGGACAGGTTACCCTGCAGGCAGCCCTCCCAAGAAGTTCAGACTGAGACACTGAGCTCTCAGATGTACAGATCCGGAAATAAATCAAGTCAACCCGCCGCAGCGCACGCTTGTCGTCCGAGTAGGCAGCAGCGGGAGAAAAGCAACAAAACAAAACCAGTCTATGGACTATGCGTTTGCTGACAGCTATACGATCGGTGATCACATTATCCCGCGCTGACATTCTCAGTCACCTGAGCTCTTGTTTCCCTTACATCTCACACTAAATGTATGTCATTCAATGTGTGCTTTCCTGATGTCTTAAATGCAGATACCTAGTAATCATCGTCACCATCAGACTCCATTTTAGTCACCGCTAGCTAAACCCCTTATCCCTAAACTTATTTGCCTTGTTTTACTATTTTGCTAAACATTTTTGAATAGTTAAAATGGCCAGTCTACAAGGTCACAACGTGTCCAATGTAGATTGGGCTAGTTCAACTATTCAAAAACGTTTTTCAAAACGGTAAAAAAAAAAAAAAAGAGGCAAGGATGTTTAGGGATAAGGGTTTTAGCTGTGACTAAAAACGGAGCCCATAGAGTACTTTACTTGGTACTCAAATGAGCTTTACACATAGCAGAACAAAAAAAAGGTAAAAAATATTTAGAAATTTAGATTTTGTTTTCCTATTGACCGTCCTACTCCCTCCACTGCAGACACATCTGCTTCACAATCCCTCAAGAAAGTCAAACAATTATGCATTTTCCTACCCGGAGTAATTCTACCAGTGGTGGCAGTGCATGGTGATTGCAGGGGCATTTGGAATGAAAACACATCCACCTTATTTGTGGCGCGACTGATTAAAATGAATGAATTATGATTAGTATATTCCGTGTTCATACTGGTAATGATTGATTGCGCTTCTCAGTTTTTCTAACAGTCAGTATTGATCGTGTAAATGCCCCAGCGTGCCATCGGCCAAACGTTCTGTCATCAGCTTCAGGCATAGGGGACCAGGGGTGGACATTTTTCTCAAAATTCCATTTTCACCACCGACATACAAAATGAATAATAACATGAAGTAATAGTCCTGAATGACCATAACAGGTCTGTATCTCTGCGAGTGTACAAAACAAATGGATCCATTTGGTTCCATTTTATAATAATCCGAGTTATGGTTGTCTTTGCGAAAAAAACGTTTGAGAACCACTAGTACTGGTAGTTGGACTTCATGTTGTGCCATTGATTGATTGATTGAAATATGTATTAACAGTTTGCAGAATTACAGTACATTTCAAGCACAAACTCAATACAAACTACAAAGACTGTTAACTGTGAGTGGACGACCCAATGAAGCATTACACTTGTTTACAAGAGGGTCCACCATGTTCAATTCATCAAAATACATACATATCGTCATAGTGAACCAGTAAGACGCCTGAGGCACGAGGCCGCGTGCACGCATCCGCCTTGTTGACGGCAGACTGCTGGGCGAGCGCTGGCGCTTTGGCATGGGGGGGGGGGGGGGGGGTCAGATCAACATGGAATTAATTCTGTACTTCCCATATAAGGAGCATGTCTTGAGTGTACAGGGTTTGATGAGGTCAGATCAACATATGGAATGTCAGAACAGGTCAGCTTCATACAGTATATGGAAATCTGAGGGTGGTAGGGGGGGGACATTCTCTTGAGTGTACAGGGTTTGATGAGGGCCCAGGTAGGCCCCGGCCCTACCTGGGCCCTCGTCAAAGCCTTCATTTTCGGGCCTGTTGAGAACTCTAGTTTTCGCCGGCTGCCGGGTGTGGCTGCACTAATAACTTTGGGGGCGGGCCCGTCTAGAGTTTGAACGGACAGGTATACGTCAAAAGGGAAGAGGAATGGTGGATGATGGAGAACAGGTTCTGACATATATCCATATATGGAGATCTAAGGGTTTGAGGTTTGAGGTCAGACGAGTTGCTGGCCAATATTGATCACATCAGGGATCTCCATATATGGGATCAATTGTGACAGCAGGTCGCATTTATACATTTATACTGTATCCATCCCTCATGATGTCACGTGATGTCACAATGACCTGGGCACCATATATGGGGGCTGATGTCACGATGACCTAGGCACCTGGGGGCTTGCCTGGGCTGATGTCACATGTCACGATGCCTGGGTTGAGTGACGGGCATTGCGAGTGTCATGACAGAGTGACGGGATTGTGGGTTAGGTTACTTTATATATTATATTTGAGTGCCAAATACACAATACAAAATTACATTTTAAGGCCAAATATTTCTACATTAATGCTAATACACATTGCTACATAACCTGTGACAGCCACTCATTTTGGGGATACAGAAGAAGTCAAAGCGTGTTGGTCTGAATGATGGGCCAATGCACTAATCAACTTTTTCCCAAAGCATACATGTGTCCTTTTTTTTAACTGAGCGGATGCTCTCAAGAGAAGGGGAAACTTCCGCGTTGGTGCCAAGGAACGTAATGAAAGGAAGAGACGTGAGTCACGTGACTGGAGGCCGCCATGACACTTGTCCATATACTGTAACTCTATGGGCGCACTTCCGCCCTCTCTGCGCGAGACAGGTCGCTCCAATGAACAGCAGCGGACATTTTTAAAATGTCTATGGAGCCATGGGTCTCTCCTGTGCTAGAGAACGTCAGGTTCGAGGTGCCGGTACGTAAACATAAAGCGAAGTTCGTGTATATAGCACAGTTTCGCGTTGTTTTTTCTTCCTTGACAGTAGTTTCACACTTCCGCGTTTCCTATAGTCATCTACTCATGGTAGGCAGTA